>NC_044305.1:9032804-9332804 GCF_007474595.2 Lynx canadensis | reverse complement strand
CCAACGAGCTTCATCTCCCAAGGGGCTCGTGCATCCGTTTAAAGGGAGCAAGCGCCGTGCAGATCCGCCCCCGCCCCGCCCCCACACAGAGAGCAGGGTGGAGGTGAGCGAGCGTCTTTGCCGTCCTGGCAAGGATGATCCGGCCCCTGATTCCATGCCCACCCACAGCCCCAGAATAAAAGATTGGAGTCTACTCATGCTCTAGAAGCAGGACCACAGGATGGGAGGCAGGGGCTTGGACTTAATTCTAGGCTCCATCGTGATAAATTTCATTAGGGGTGTCCCAGCTCTCTCTGTGCCTCTGAGGCTAAGATCTTGGGCTTGGGGGCGGTCAGGCGTTGGGTCAAACGCGGGTCCAGCACCGATGGCTTTTCTTCCTGGGTCCTGACTTCTCTCAGCGCCTTGGTTTTCTCATCTACGAAGTGGGGAGAGTCATGCTCGTCTCAGAGGGTCACCCTGAGGGTAAAGGAGAAGGATTATAAAGCGTTTAGCACTTGCCAGGCACGTGGCAAGGATACAATAAATGTTCGCTACCCACATACCATTCTAGTGGCCAAATATCACACGAAGTCAACGTGTCTTCCACGTACCTCACAAAACAGTGGTGAAGTGGATGGAGATCATGGTTGGAAAAGCACGAGGAAAAGTTTCTGATGCTGTATCAATGAAACGGATATCAGTACAAGGTAATGAAATCAATGTGAGCATCAGTGGCAATAGTTACAGTGTTCATTGCACTGATCCCGAGAAAACAGAGCAATGCTTACCACCACGATTCGTAACTGGTTAAGATGTGGAAGGAAGTTAGCGTTGCTTTAATTTAAACGTTCCATTTTACGAACAAGGAAGAAGCTGTCGTTAGTGGCACAATTTCCATTCACTGTAGCCTGGTGCTCTTTTCCTGTCAACCCCAAGGTTGACACCGGAATTTGGCAACCCCGTTAGAGCCTGTCTGTATCTAATAGAACATCCCTAACATAAGCCTCAGTTTCTTCATCTCTAAAATGGGCGTGATTATAAAACCTAACCTCCAGGCCATAGTGAGGAATGAGATCGTGTAGGTAAGGTGTCTGGCACGTGAAAAGTCCTCCAGAAACGGTGTTCATCCTTGTCCCTTTTAGCGATAATAATCGAGACGCTGCATGTATGAGCACTTCTCCCAGGACCTGCCTTAAGTGGGGGGCCGATATATGTTCACTGATAGGTTGCTAAAAAGAGTGTCTTAGTGACCTGAGAAGCATTGAGAAGGGGACTCGGATGCTCCCGAAGAACTCACCAGCATTCTGTCTGGTTTCTGCACATCACCGGGAAGCTCCAGGACAGGCTAGTGGCATTCTTATAGTAGCCTCAGAAACAAGGAAGGGGGTGTGGCTGATCTAGAATTCCGATGGGGTAGCATTCGACAAACCAAAGGCCTTGATGTTCGTTGTGGTTTGGTTTTCAGGTTTTGTAAGCTTTTAGGGTGAGCAGTGGAGCTCAGTGCACATGTTCAGATGGCCCTAAAATAGGGGTTCAACTTTGGTCTACATCAGCATCACCTGGAGGGCTCAAGAAAACGCAAGTGGCTGCTGCTAACCCACTCACTGGATCTGGGGGTGGAGCCCTATATTTTGCATTTCTAGCAAGATCCCAGGCGATGCTCCTACTGATGGTCCAGGGGCCACACTTCAGAATCACTGTCTTAGAGCAACGTTTCCCAGAACTGTTGAGATACGGGGCTCCATCACATTATAGGATGTTCAGCAGCCTTTGTTTGCAACGTGCAGTTGCAACGACCAGACGTTGCCTGATGTCCTCTGGGGCGTGTGTGTGTGTGTGTGTGTGAAATGACCCCTGTTGGGGACTTCTCCTCTAGAGTAGATGGCCTAGAATCCAATCTAGTGTACTGGTGCTAGGATCACAGTCCTATTGCCGTGTTCTCCAAGCCTTAGCTTCTTCGTCTGCATAGTGGGTACAAGAACGCAGACTTCAGAAGCTCCAACGAAGCGTTAGAAGAATGCCGTAGGGCTACAGCCTTTAGCACCGTGCCTGGGACACAGCGAACAGTTCATACATGTTAGTTAGCCCTCCAGGGCTTATCGACTAAGTGAAATGTTTTTTGCCCATCAAAAAATTCTCACCTAGGAAGTATCTTCTTGGGGAGAGTTTGAAGACTCCTATCTAGGGCCAAGTGACTTTGAGAAAACTATCTGAAAAAAAATGTACATTCAGGTAAAGGACTCCAAACAACTAGGTCCCATTTAGAGTTCTGAACCAATGTCCAGAACGCTTGTCTGGAACTAATGTCCAGAACGGTTACCTGGGCGAAAGCCCCCAGTCCTCAGCTCAGAAGTGACTGGCTTCCAAAGCCTATGCCAGCTTTAGAAGCCCACTTCCAATTTGTTTAGCTAAGATTGGTACAAGAAGGGTCTCTCTCTCCTTTTTTTTTACCATTTAAAACAATGATCTCATCACTCACATTTTTTTTTCCAACTTTGTTCTGGAAGTGAACTTTGGAATCAGGAAGACTGCTGCATTATGAGTTCCCAAACAGCTGCTGTTAAAGAGTGATATATGCTGGTACACACAGGGGATCATGGATTTTTCTTTGGCTGTCAGCTCTTGAAATTACCCAGCAATCCCAAAATGAATTTCCACTAATCTGACAGTTTTGCCTCTCTTGAACATGATGTACTATATATTCAGTGGTCAGCAGGGACTATTTAATTGCAGTTAAGCCTGTACAGTTCATTGTGGCATTTAAAATAGAGCAGTATGTAATGTGGTTCAACTTTCTGACTCTCCAGGCCCAGATGGGTGGGTGGGGCTCAATGGTTTTTGGAAACTTTCTACCTGGGAGCATTTATACTGAATTGAGTTTTACTGGCTAGCAGCTTTAATTCATTCACTTTCAAGATTTAGAAGTATTTGAATTAAAATTGAAATAAAATTCTCGTAGAAGGTAGAAGGGGCTGGAATATCCAATAAAAGTGACATTGTGTTAAAGATGGGAAAAAAGGGAAAATACAATGCTATAATACATATCACTTTTTGGATACTTACGGTATGCCTGGTGGTTTTCAGGTACTATCTCATTTTATTCTTTTTTTTTAAAGTTTATTTATTTATTTTGAGAGAGAGAGTGAGGGATTGGGGAAGGGGCAGAGAGAGAGGGAGAGGGAGAATCCCAAGCAGGCTGTTAACGTTAACAGCGCGGAGCCTGACATGGGGCTAGATCTCAGGAACTGTGAGTCAAACTCAAGAGTCGGATGCTTAACCAACTGAGTCACCCAGGAGCCCCTCTCATTTTATTCTTAATGGTTTCCAAAGAGGCAGGGACATTTTTTTTTTGCCCCCATTTTACAGATGTAGAGAGTGAGGCTGAGAGAAGTTAAGTGACTTCCCAAGATCTGTGGGGGGTTTTGGGCATGGCCAAGACTTGAGCCCAGGTCTGTCTGGTAACCATCTATATTCTCTGGCACTAAGCTGAGCTGCCCTAAAGATTCTAGACATTGTTGAGTTTAAACTTCTATTTTACAGGTGGGTTAAGTGAGGTCCAGACACGTAGAAGTGTCTTGCTCAGAATTAAGTCACCCCAGACTCAGAAAAGTCACATAATTCTTGTTATTAATAACGATGTAGTGTAGTTCTGGGGCACCTGGCTGGCTCCGTCAGCATGGCTCCGTCATGACCTCCGTCATGATCTCGAGGTCATGAGTTTGAGGCCCACACTGGACGTAGAGATCACTTAAAAAAATAACGTAGTGATTTGCGGCTTATAAAATGCTGTTGCGTCTATTCTCAACATATTTACTCTGGGGTTTCGAATGTTGTGTGAACGGGTAACTCAAAAAGAATTTCGGTCGGTGACTTTTTTTCATAGTGGAGTCTCAGAATATATACCGGCCGGGGAGGTGCAAAAATGCCAGTGTAAGGTGCCTGTGAGCCCCTGAAAGGTAAAGACCTAACTGGATCAATATTCGGCAAATACCATTGAGCTTCTAATACCTGCTGGGCATCATTCCAGGCACTGGAAATAGAGCCCTGAATAAAAACAGTCAACAGTTCCCGGCTCCCAGAGAGCTTACATTCTGAGGGCAGAGGCAGGTGTTTAAGTAGATAAAGACACAAAATAGATAGTATGCCAGATACTAAGTGGGGAGCAGGAAGATACAGCTGGGGATAGGAAAAGGGAGCTCTGGGGGAAGAGATGGAGTAAGCTCACATGTAGAGATTGTGACATTTGAGCAAAGACAGAAAAGGTATTGAGAAACAAGCTTTTCGACTCTCCGGGGAAAAGCATTACAGGCAGAGGGAACAGTGAATGTGAAATCTCTGGGCAGTAGATACGTGGTATGTTGTGTTTAAAAAACAGCCATGGGGCGCCTGGGTGGCCCAGTGGGTTAAGCGTCCAACTGGCTTGGGTCATGATCTCGTGGTTCACAAGTTTGAGCCCCTTGGGCTCTGTGCTGACAGCTCAGAGCCTGGAGCCTGCTTCAGATTCTGTGTCTCCCTCTCTCTGGCCCTCCCCTGCTCATGCTCTGTCTGTCTGTCTGTCTCTCTCAAAAATAAGTAAGCATTAAAAAATTGAAAAAAAAGGGAAAAGAATATTTGTTGTTATTGTTCTCTTAGTATATATATTTTTTAAAAATTGAGGTGTAATTGATATTCAGTTATTTTGTATTCCCACCAGCCGTGTAGTGTGAGTCCATTAACAACACTTAGTTTGGCCAGCTTGATAATTTTAGATATTTAAACAGTATGTACTTCTGTGAAATTTTAATTTCTGGTCCCTAATGACCAGCACAAATTTTCACATGCTGATTTGCAATCCTTCCATAGGTCTTCTTGGTGAAGCAGTTCTTGAAATCGTTTGCCCACTTTTTTGTGTTAGTCTGTCTTCTGATGATTGCATTTTGGGTATTCTTCATGGACCCTGGATACAAGCCTTTCATCGGATACATGATTTCCAAGTATTTCTTTTCTGTCAAAAGCTTGTCTTTTTATTCTCCTCATAGCATCTTGCTTAATTTTGATCAAGGCCAATTTATCATTCCCCCCCGACCCCCGGTATGGATTTGGTGTGGAACCTAGGAAATCTTTGCCTTTGATTATTTTAAAAATTGACTTTCTCATCAAGTAAAAGAAAATACCCTCTCAAGTTCCTTGAAGGATATTCGTGTTACTTAGGCCACCAGGTTATTGATCAACAAGCAACCATTTGTAATGATCTGTTGGTTAAGGAATAACCATGGTACTTTCACAATCCTTAACCTTCTTCCAGGACCTTGTCACTTTTCTACAAGCGGATCCAGAAGCTTCGGCCAACAGGGGAGAGGGGCCGCTGGGCGTGGTAGGAAGTGGCCCCAATGACAGGACCCCTGGGTTTTCTCCTCTGCCATTGATCAGACGCTCAACTCGGGGCCATTTGCATCCCCGAGGTATTAGGTTTTTTCAGCATTAGGTTTTCCAATTACAAAAATATGGAGTTGTGCTAGGTGTTTCCGTGTCGCCTTCTGTTCCTAGCACTATGGAAATAGGCCATTGACAGTTAAGTTAAAGGCCCTCTACGGGGCCAGGACTGGAGTCAGGCAAGAGATGTGTCTAAGGCACACAACTGAAGGCGATGTGCACTCTCAGGGTGTGTGAGCTAATGTTGCGTTTGGACACCGTGAGGTGGGGCATTGGCCTGAGCCTGAGAACGAGGCCTTCTTACATTTCATGCCCTCCATCCCTCCTCTTGCCCCACCACTCTCTTGGTCATGACCGTCAATGAGGGAAGTGGGTGAGGCCCAAATGCGGACAGTACAGTGCTTCCCACACTCGAGTGTGCCTTCAACTACCCTGGAGATGTTGTTCGTGCTGATCCAGAATGGGGGCCCGAGATTGTGCCTTTCTAGCAAGTTCCCGTGGGTCACGCTTTGAGCAGCAAGACATTAGAATATACCGACTTTGTCCAAAGGAGCAACTCAACTCCATCCATGTCCGTGTGGGAATTCAGTCCCAAAGTGCACAAGTGTCTAAATTGGTCAAGGGAGGAAACAGAAATTTGTGATTAATTTGAAGTCTCTTTATCCTTTTGTAAAAATTTATTTTGAGAGAGACAGGGAGAGAGGTGGGGGAGGGAGGGAGGCAAAGAGAGAAAGACAAAGAGAAGAGAGAGAGAGAATCCCAAGCAGGGTCCACACTGACGGCGTGGGGCTCAATCTCATGAACTGTGAGATCATGACCTGAGCCCAAGTAAGAGTCAAACACACGCTTGACCAACTGAGCCACCCAGGTGCCCCAGAAGTCTCTTTATTCTTAAACACTGGACAACTTATTTTCACTCTGACAAAATTTGTGGGGTGAAATGAGGCCATCTGAGAGTCAATTTTGTCCCATGTAAAAACCAGTTTGTCACATTAGCTATAAAATCAAGTTTCAGGAATTCTCCCCGGAAGTTTGGACAGAGAAAATGGGCAAAATAATAGCCAACTCTCCGAAAGAAACGTAACCACAAAGTCAACACCCTAGCACCTCCCGCCAAAATGTTGCCCCCAAAACAACGACGTCAGAGGAAACGTTAGATAAACTTGGTTTTGTTTCCCAGGGCATCCATCCTTGTACTGACATGAAGTGTATTTTCACTGGTAACTTTTGGCAGGTCCCCCCCCCCCCCCCCACCCCATGTCTCAGTCCCCTATGTGTCCAACGCCCTCTGGAATGAATAGCTCTTTTGCCTGTCAGCCTAGCATCCCCCTGTTCTTCGGGGGAATCCATTTCCCCTCATTTGCAATTTGTGGGATTCTACAGGACTCATTCATCTTCCTACATCCATGGCTGCAGTGTGGACCATGACCCGGGCCTGGCCAGTGGGAGTGTCCTACCACCTCAGCTCCAGTGGCTCAGGAACAAGCACACAACCCCGGGCAGGAAGAATTCCCTTTCCTGCCTAGTATGAGTTACTGAGAAAGGAGAAGCTCTTCCCACTGGAACTGATAAACTGTCAACAGTAATACATGCCTGAGTACTTACCGTCTGCCAGGCACTGCTTGAAGGACGCACTATTATGTGAATAGTTTCACATACAACAGCCTTCAGTCTTTACGACAACCCTGTCTTGTATGTACTCATATTTGTCCCCATTTCGCGGATGGAAACACTGAGGCCCCGGGAGGTAAAGGAATATGCGTGAGGTCACACGGCTTGCAAATGATAGAGCTGGGATCTGAAATTTGTCAGCTGCCGAGCTGAACTCTTGGAGACTATGTTACATTGCCTGGTGGTCAGGAACTGCCAGGGGTCATTTTTGTAAACTTCCAGGGTGAGCTTCGGTGAGAGTGAAACCATCAGAGAAGGAAACAGAACTGAGAGATGTGGTGGAGAGTCAGGGTCCCAACAATATAATCTGAAGCCCTGGATTTTACCTGAAACCCAGATTTACCCATTGGACATGCCAGCTATAGGAGCCAAATTACTCTCCTTTTGGTTTAAATGAGTTCAATTGGAGTATTTCCATCTGTTTTGGTTTTTTGTGTCAGAAAGATTTCTGGTTCCTACACAGTAACCATGGGCAAAGCACTTTTGTCTTGGGCTCAGTTTTCTTATTTATTTATTTATTTATTTATTTATTTATTTATTTATCTATCTATCTATTTAATTTAATTTTTTTTTTATTTTTTTCTACAACGTTTATTTATTTTTGGGACAGAGAGAGACAGAGCATGAACGGGGGAGGGGCAGAAAGAGAGGGAGACACAGAATCGGAAGCAGGCTCCAGGCTCCGAGCCATCAGCCCAGAGCCCGACGCGGGGCTCGAACTCACGGACCGCGAGATCGTGACCTGGCTGAAGTCGGACGCTCAACCGACTGCGCCACCCAGGCGCCCCTCAGTTTTCTTATTTATAAGATGAGGGGTTCATCAGCATTTTTTGGCTTGATGTTGTCTGTAACACTCTCCCAGCCTTCATCAACCTCAGCTAAGTTTTTGTTTCCATATCATTTAAGGAAGGAAGCCAGAATATAATGGGCTCTTTCCATCCAAGTTCAAAACCTGGGTGGTTGTACTTATCTTGTGCATTTTCTGTCTCTCACTACCATGTAAACTCCACGAGGGGAGGCAATTTTGTCTGGTTTTCTTACCGCTCTACCCTCAGTATCTTGAACTCTGTCTGATTCAGAGTGTGAGCTCAACCCACCCACGCACATATTCCAATGTATAGACAACTGCATACATGTATGTAGTTAAATGAATAAGTAAATTCTTGTTCATTGGTTTGGGCACAATTTTCAGTCCCTAGTCCTTACTCTAGTGGGCAAGTGGTTAGGGAGAGATAGCATCTGTTTCTATCTGCATCATGATTTTCTCCTCGGTTTTTGGCTTCGTGAACAGAAGGAATGGATGAAGTATGTTGAATATTCTTTGAATAAAGCACAAGCTTTTAATGCTTCCTAAAGCCTGTGACATTTTATTACTTCTAAACTCACAGTAAACAGTTAAGTTCTTATGATGGATGGATTTCCAGTTTGAAATGATATAAGATATGAGAGGGCTATTAACTCCCTTCCTATTTTACTTATGTTTCAATATCTTAGTAGAGCTATTATATGAAATTGATCCCCTGGCTTTAGAAAATGGGGGTGCTGCTGACAGTGCCACATGCTGTTATAGAATATGTTCTAGAATGACATCTAGCCCAAGCTTCTCTCTTGTTAATAAACCCAGGTTTCATTTGAGCGGCAACGTGCTCAGACCCAGGGAATAATAATGTTTACAACAGCTGTCACTGAGGTAGCTCTTACTGTGTCCCAGGCATGTTCTAAGCCAGTAACGTGGATGTACTCATTTACTATTTGAAGGCAATGGATTGGGATTAGAATCAGCCAGATGTGCTATTGCTGTCCCCTGCCTTCATGCAGCTACGAGTGACCACAGGGTTCCCCTCTAACCAGCAACAGGCAATAGAGTGGAGAGTGAATTCTGTGACCTTGGGTAATTTCCTTAAAGTTGCAGTGGCAAAGTTGGTTTTGTTTTGTTTTGTTTTACTCTCTGAAATGGGGATGATGATGATACCTACCTCATGGGGTTGTTAGGAGTCGATGAGCTAATACATGTGATATACTCGGAAAAATGCCAAGACTGGTGGTTCCCGACCGAGGCAAGTCTGCCCTCCGGGAGACATGTGGCAAATATCTGCAGACGTTCTTGATTGTCACCTGGGGTAGGGGTGAAGGGCAGGTGCTACGGGCATCTAGCGGGTAGAGACCAGAGATGCTGCCAAGCGTTATACAGTGTACAGGACAGATTCCCCCCATCCCCCAACAGAGTATGATAGGGCCCAAATAGCACAAAACTGAGGATATAGGAAAAGCATTTCTTACTGATAACCAGGAAAGACAGCATCCTCTCTTAAGATCATGGCATGGTTTTGGTGTTTCAACCCCATTAAAGGAAACCAACCCATTGGTTAATTCACTTTAAAGGGCTCTGCTTATCCTCAAAATACACCAAAATCAAAGTTTTGTATGTGGCAAATGTGTTCCAATATTTAAGTGCTTATGCTCAATGATCTAACTAAAGTAGAAATCTCATACTGTTTTTTTGGAAATGCTTGGCAAATATCGAACTTATCCTGGTGTGAACTTTAGGAGGTTATGCTAATAAAAAATGACTCATTTGGGGGCGCCTGGGTGGCGCAGTCTGTTAAGCGTCCGACTTCAGCCAGGTCACGATCTCGCGGTCCGTGAGTTCAAGCCCCGCATCAGGCTCTGGGCTGATGGCTCGGAGCCTGGAGCCTGTTTCCGATTCTGTGTCTCCCTCTCTCTCTGCCCCTCCCCCGTTCATGCTCTGTCTCTCTCTGTCCCAAAAATAAATAAAAACGTTGAAAAAAAAATTAAAAAAAAAATGACTCATTTGTTTCACACATGTTTGTTGAATGCCTATATGGACCCGAATAAGGCTAGGGTAGAACAGAGGGGAAAAAAAGGAGCTGAGTCTAATTCCCTGTCTTCCTGGAACCTACAGCCTGGAAGGAAATAGGGCCGTGAAATGTTAATTACCAGGATGTCCTGTAGAAGCGCAGAGGTGTACGTGACATTTAGCAGGAGTCTAAGCTGTTTGGGGAACAGGAAGAGACTTTCCCTGAGGAAGGGAGGTCAGCATGGAGATATGAAGAGGCAGTGGCGTACCATGACCACATGCAGCCTCGAGAGTCCAACGGCTAAGTTTCGAGCCCTTCTATTACGCGCTCCCAGCTGCACGATCTTGAGTAATTAATTGCCAAAGGGTTCAGATGTGAACTCATAATAAGCTTCAAATATCCTAAGGCTTGAATAAGTCTCAGCTCTTGCAATGATTAAACGTTAGCTAAGGGGCAGAGGGAAAACAGGGGGTGTGCAGAAAATTATTGATGATTTGGCAAAACTTGTTCCTAATTTATCTCTGGCATGTCGCACGACTCTGGAAACTGGGAAGCGTCACTATGGCTAAAGTTAGAAACAACCCGGATGTCTAGCAACTGGTGAATGGAGACAATGTGGTATATCCACACAGTGGAATATTATTTGGCAGTAAAAAGGAAGTAAGTCCTGATGCATGCTAGGACTTGGTCGAATCTCAAAAACATCGTGCAAAGCGAAAGAAGTCAGCCACGAGGGGCTACATGTTGTATGATTTCATTTATATGCAATATCCAAAAAAGCAAATTTAAAAAAAGGCAGAAAGTAGGTTAGCAATTGCCTAGGATAGGGGGAGGGAGTAGAGATGAACTGTACGTGCGCATGAGGGATCTTTTTGGGGTGATGAACATTCTGTCACTGGATTATGGTGATAGTTGCACCGTTTGGTAAATTTACTAAAAATCATTGAAGTGGGTAAATTTTATGTAATAAACATTGTCAGTAAACTTATTTTTAAAAAGATGCTTTGTGTCTGAGTTAAATGATCTTTCGAGCTCCTAAATTCTTCCTGCAGGAAGTTTAATCATGCCTTTGAAATATTTGCTTCCTAAAGACACTGAGTCTCTGGCAAAGTCAACTGGAATGTTAGCGCTTTCGCTAAACTGGGAAGTAGCCTTGATGAATTTACCAGGTACCCCTGGTGTCTGAAGGGAGGATTCAACATTTTGTAAGATCTACTCCAAGATCAGTGACATGTCCCCATTATATAAACTTTGAATAGCATTACCTCATCTACCTACAGAAGTCCCCTCTTTCTGTGAGATATTCTTACAAGGATTGTCCAAACAGAAATCCGTATTGCTGTATTTTGTCTTTCGTGCAGCCGAATTTGAAGACATTGGCTGTTAGGTTGCTTGAGGCCCCCAAAATATAGATCCATGTGAAAATTTCCTTTGGGCGTGAAAACATTTTACTTGTGATGCATTTGTACGGTTTTTCCTATGATGAAGTATGAGACATAGAGTAAAGTATGTTTTCTTTTTGTCTTTGCCATGAGGATAGACAAAGTCAAAATTGATGGTCAGTGGAGCAATAGCTCTGATGTATGGTGATGTCTGTCTTAATGCTATTTTACCTGGTTTTCTCCCCTCATGATTCTATATATAATCGTCCCATTTATATTAAGCCTAGTTTAGTAAGATTGCTTACATGTCAGGCAGAGAATGGATTACAGATGAAAATAATGAATACATAATTATGTACATTAAACATTATTCTTTTGTGCTTTCGAAACTAACCAACGCGGGCAGTACCATTTATCGTTGCTGTGTGCACGCACACACGTGCATGTGTGTATGTGCTTGATGTATAAATACACTGATATAGATGAGACCGTGAATTCTCAGCTGAAAAATATGAGCATATAGCAAAAACGTGTGGCTAGATTTAAATCTTTAGAAACCGGTCTTTAGAAAGGAAACGTTAATGCTAGGTAAATTTTGCCAGGAAGACGCAGGCGGGTATTTCTTCTGTTATAAACCTTAAGCATTATAAGAGACTCAAATTTTAGATTACTTTAAGATACTTGTAGTTGGGGTTACAGGATTCAGAAACAATTGTTTCATTTAGAATTATTTCTCATGACCTCGACATAACTTCAAGGGCATCTAATACCTAAGGAATCGGATCAAAGATGCCACTCGAAATTTCAAAATACAATCCTAAGATATTCCTCTGTAGCCTTCTGGCAGCAGATGAACAAGTTGCGGTTCTGTCTTTGAAAATCAGTCTTGCCATCCCACAAAGAACGGTGTGAAATTGAACTTGCAATTAAAAAATAAGCTTTCGTTGCTCCCCCCCCCCCCCATAAACCACCCTCCGCAACCAAACCGAGGGTCATCAAGAAACAGAAGGAAGAGAATGCCGTAAGATTTCAAAGATGCCTGGTAGGAATATTTCTTAATTGAGCCGTGCTTTCGAGCCGCATGGAAGTGTTCTTATTAAAAATTAAATAAGAACAGCAGAGAAGAACACGGATGGGCTCCGCGAGATTAGAGCTCTGTGAGATTTACTTAAAAGGCTTTCATTAGGCGCTGGGGGCTCTGTGGCACATTCAAACTGCACCTATACGGTGTATGTGTGCTCTGGCTTTTTGCCCCCTTTCCTGAGAAATACGAAACATCGGTGCTCAAAATGAGAAGAGGAAAAGGATATTTCCACAGTGTTTTCTGAAGTATGGTCTATATTTTCCAGATTGCTAGGTGATTAGTCCTTTCATTCTTTTCTTCCCTCCCTCTGTTTCTTCCCTCCCTCCTTCTTCCCGCCCTTGTCCGTGGAGGTTCGTACCCGTCCCGTCTGTGATTTTATTCTTGATTTTGTTATTATTTTTTTTTAAGTCAATTTCCTGTCTTGGATGAATGGAGGAAAGGTTTCAGCAGTGCTTCTCAGACTTTAACGTGCACAGGGACCACCTGGGAGCTCTGTGAAATGCGGATTTTGGTTCAGCAGGTCTGGCGTGGGGCCTGAGATACCGCATTTCTAATAAGCTCCCAGGTGACACCACTGTTGCTGGTCTGTGGCCCACGGGAGAGTAGCAAAGGGCTGCAGTGGTCCATCAAGTAGATGAATCACGTTCCTTTACATCCTTTAGTGTGAGACAGACTAGGTAATTAGAGAACTGACTTTTGGATTCAAGTTGGCGTGGCTGAGTGATTTGGGGCAAGTTACTAAACGACTCTGGTCATATATGTCCTCAAATGTACAATGTACCGACCGCTTCATGGTTTTATCATTTAGGGAGATTGAAGGAAGTGTGCAAAGCACTTTGCTCTCCATAAAGCACCAAGAACGTTCTAGATCCTTTTGGTCGCTCTAAGCATCACTGTATGATTGCACTCAGTGCTCACCAGGGCTCACCTGCCCACTGCTTCTCTTTGCCCTTTAACCCCTTCCCAGACACCTTTCAGGTCTCCGGTGGCATCCCCTAAAAACATCAGGAAGCCTGGCGTCGCCCAGTTTTATGTTGTCCTCTAAGCGTCATGTGCTCTTCCTCCCAGGGGCATTCGCCCTTGCATCTTACCTTGCAATATCTGCCAAAGGACCTTGTGACTTTGTCCCCAAATGAAAGGCATCTCGGCACCAGCAGACACACCAGGAGAAATTCCAGCAGGATTCTCTCGGGGTCCCCAGAGTTACATAAGACAGCGTTTCCCGCTCGTGAGTCCCTGCAAGTCAGGCTGCCTGCCCATCCACGTGCCCCCTGTGTTATCTTTTACTTCACCTTGGTCTCTAACCCTGTCTTGAATCACGGAAATCTATTGTAAAAGGAAATAGAAATGGCAACAGGTATAAAAGGTACGCACCGATACAAAATATATCTAGCTAATGAAATTTTTAACGTTTATTTATTTTTGAGACAGAGAGAGACAGAGCATGAACAGGGGAGGAGCAGAGAGAGAGGGAGACACAGAATCGGAAGCAGGCTCCAGGCTCTGGGCTGTCAGCACAGAGCCCGACACGGGGCTCGAGCTCACGGACCGCGAGATCATGACCTGAGCCGAAGTCGGATGCTTAACCGACCAAGCCACCCAGGCACACCTAGCTAATGAAATGTTTAAAATGTGCACCTGCGTCTCATCTAAAATAATGCTGTGTACAAGAGGGGACCATACTAGCATTTGGACAACAAAGGCAAAACATACCTCACTCCAAGAAATTCCTCTTAGCATTTTTCAGTGAACGGGAGGCCAAAATATGTGAAACACTTCAGGGGCTGTGGAAGTGACCAGCTCGGAAGAT
Source organism: Lynx canadensis (assembly GCF_007474595.2). Taxonomy (NCBI): domain Eukaryota; kingdom Metazoa; phylum Chordata; class Mammalia; order Carnivora; family Felidae; genus Lynx; species Lynx canadensis. The sequence continues at coordinate 9,318,647 of NC_044305.1, read as the reverse complement.
TGGGGTGGGGTTGTCTCTTCTCAGAAGGGTAGCCAGCATGCCCCACACCGTCCCGTGTCCCCAGTGCTTAGTGCTTGGCGCAAAATAGCTGCTCAGTTAACACAGGATAAAGGAATGGAAACATAGAAGAAATACGTGAATAATGCCATCTTCCCCATTCGATGAGGTGGTTTTGAAAACAGATTTCCTTCGAGCTTCTTTTTAGAACAAAAACAGTTTTCAGTTGTCATATATCAAATTCTTTTGTCCATTTTGAAACACCACATTTTTGAAAGAGCTGCATCAAATCTCCCCGTGATCACAGAGCTTGAGTCTGCACAAAGGACAAGAGAATTGAGGCTCTGCTTAGGCTGTTAGTGGAATTTATACAGGCGGAGACAATTAAGCGTACATCCTATATATATTTGCCGTAATGTCAGTACTAGGTGCCTTTTGTTCGTATTTAATTGTTGTAGAGCCTGCTTGACTAAAGTACTGCGAGGAAGGTGTCAGTTACATAAAATCAAAGGACTTGAATCCTGGCATCCTAAGAGCTGTCTAATTTCAGACCATTGAAACTCACATGATATTGTTAATTCCTATCATATCTCAGAAATGGATTTTTCTAGATCCAACTGGATCACAGGCGAAGGCCATATGCATATATGTACATAAATGTGCACACACAAACACATACACACATATACACATTGCTGTTTATCATACCAGAATATTCCGGTTTGCAACAAATATGCAGAATACCAAGCTGTGAGTTACTGAGTATTCCAAATTCTAAGTATTGTAATCCTTTTCTTGGTATAACTGACATAATTATTGTTTTCAATGAAATCAGAGATTTTCTTTATGCAATCTATTTTTAAGAAAGATAGATATGAGCAAGCTTACAGCACACACACCTATCATATAATTATATTCTTTCTGAATCTTTATACTCTGTGCTATGATTTCCTTTCTGTCTTATTGGGGGTTTCATCCAGCAATTGAATGACTGGAGGAAAAGAAATAGAAAATTTTTGTCATAAACATTGGTGTGGTTGGATCATATCTACCTTAGATACAAGTAGGATTTTTTTTTTATGCTTTATATCCTGCTTTTTCAGGCCCTCCCTCTCTCCCCAGATCTATAGGTTATAGATATTCAGCTGTGGTTCCTATAAGTTGTTTTGTTTAGAAACATGAGATGTTTAGAGAGGACACCTATGAGTGTGTGAGTGTGTGTGTGTGTGTGTGTGTGTGTGTGTGTGTTTTCTGCCCTGTCACCTGCTTTCAGTAAGACAGCCCCAGAATCTCATTGAATGAATCACAGCTCCCAGTTCAAGTATTTAGACGTGATGGGCCTCAATTAGGGACATCCGAAAATACGGGATACCCGGTGAAATCTGCATTTCAGATAAACGGCACATAATTTTTTAGTACAGCTGTCTCCCAAATACTGCGTGGGACATATTATATTAAAAACAATTCATTGTGTATGTGAAATTCACATCTCACTGGGCAGCCTGTGTTTTTATTTGCTAAATCAGGCAACCCTAACCCCGACCATCAGCATCGGGCCTGGGTGCTAACTGGTCTAAGCTAGAGCAGCATTTCCTATGACGATTGAGGACCAAGACTGAGACTTCTGTTGGCTGCCTGTGGGAGAGACATGCTTTCGTTCCTCTAGAGTTGAGGCTGAGATGATTATCTGGAGGAATGGCTGCAGCGTCACTGAGCCCTGATAGGATGTCCAACATGGAGGGACGGCCCAGAATGGTAATGATGACTAGGCATTTGCTCTAAATACAACATGCTAGCTCATTATTCTGTCTGTTGTTTCCTGCTTGACTACCAAGGTGAAGGGTAGGGTTGGCTGTGTTAAGTTGAACCATTGTGGTTTTCTGGCTCAACCTAGCGGTTTTCTCCCACAACCAGGTGTGATGGGTAAGTGGTGACATCAGAGTCCCGGGCTCCTTTGCTTTTGCTTGTCTGCAATGCCTCAGCATGTGGCTTTCATCTTCATGGTCGAGGTGGCTGCTACCCCTCCCGGCATCCCTTTATTATGTCAGGCCGGGGGGGGGTCGGGAATATCAATTGGCTTCCTCCCACGTGGGGCAAGAAACTACCTTTTACAGTTTGGTATTTGTTGCAGTTATTGTCCCACTTTAGCAATGAAGCACCCAGAGCACAGAGGAGGTAGGTAACTCATTCAGGGTTACCCAGTTCGGTGTGTTAGTCATGGCTTGCCAGAGAAACAGAACCAACAGGAAGTGTATTTTTAAGGAATTAGCCCAAGAGATTGTGGGGCTGAGTCTGAAACAGATAGAGCAGGCTGGCAGGCTGCAGACCCAGGGAAGAGGTGATGCTGTAGCTGGAGTCCGATGGCCACCTGAAGGGAGAATCCCCTCTGCCTCGGGTGACTTCAGTCTTCTTTCTTAAGGTCTTCAACTGATTGGGTGAGGCCCATCCACAGATGGAGAGTAATCAGCTTTACTCAGTCTACTGCTTTAAATGTTAAGCATACCTAAAAGATACCTTCACAGGGACCTTAAAATTTTTTTTTAATGTTTATTATTTTAGAGAGAGAGAGAGAGAGAGAGAGAGAGAGAGAGAGAATGAATGGGGGAGGGGCAGAGAGAGAGGAAGACAGAATCCGAAGCAGGCTCCAGGCTCTGAGCTGCCAGCACAGAGCCCGACGTGGGGCTCGAACTCACAAACCGCGACACCATAACCCGAGCTGAAGTTGGATGCTTAAACGACTGAGCCACCCGGGAGCCCCACAGTGACATTTATTTAAACTGGCGTTTGACCAGATACCTGGGTATTGTGGCCTCGTCAAGGTGACACCTGCGTAACCATCACAGTCAGTCCTAGTGAAACTGGGATCGAATCCTAGCGATGTCACTGCAGCCCAGACACTTTACCTCGGCTACCATTAGCTCACTCGGCCTTTTTGAAGAGAAAATATTACACGGAGGGCAAGTAATTGTCATCTTTCATTGGAAACCTGAATAGCAGATTTTTAGTCACTGTCTACATGAGTCACTTGATTTTACTTTTTATTTTAAAATAAAACACGTACTCAAAACCACACGTAAGAATTATATAGCATAATGCAATAATGTAAGCTAAACACATTTATAATAAACAACCACTCAGCTCATGAAATAAAACTCTGCTGGTCACCCCAGAAGCCCATACATATATTGTATCCCAGTTCAAATTCCCTCTCTCTGACCCACAGTAACTATGATCTTGAACAGGGATCGGCCTGCACCTGTTTTGTAAATAAAGTTTTATTAGAACACAGTCATGCCCATTCATTTACTTTCTATCTTTGGCTGCTTTTGCGTCATAAAGGCACTGTTGAGGGGTGGCAACAGAGGCTGTCCGGCCCTCAATGCCTAAAAAATATTTACTGCAGGAACACTTGCTGATTCCTAATCTTGGCTTTCACAGTGGTAATCTCCTTGAGTTTTTATATTATTTTTATCACTCAAGTGTTTATCCCTAGGCCTTGCCTCTTTTTGTGTTGGTGCCATAATGTCTTTTAAGTTTCTTTGAATCTACGGGTTCCCTCTCTATTTCTTTATTTTCACTGCAGTTTATTCGTGGAGGACCCAGGCCATTTAACCTGTAGTTTCCCACAGTCCGGATTTTGTGATTGCATCTTCTTGGTGCAGCTGAGAATGTTCCTGTGTCCACTGTATTTCCTGCAAATGGACATTTAAATCTAGAGACTTGGTCAGATTTGGGTCCGGCATCTCTGCGAGGCTTTTGGTGGGTGGTGTGTCCATTCATCAGGAGGCATGAAATGTGTGATCATCGTCTTTCCTTTAGTGTCACAGCTGTTGACACAGCCTAAAGAATGATGCTTACATCGGATTTTTCACTGTGGCTTATAAAATGCTGATTTGTTTACATACATACATACATATATAATGTATATATACATATATATAACTTATTTTATTTATATGTATATATATGTATGTATATGTATATATATAATTTTATTTATATGTCTATATATTTTAATATATATATTAAATATAAATATATATATAAAACTTGAAAAACTTTTAAAAAGAGATACTTTGTCTCATCTTCCACTTGAGTTCCTAGAAGCTACTGCAAGTTTATATAGAAAAGGCAGATGAATGTGCCGTTCTTCTTTTTTATCAGTTTTTGGCATAGTAAATAGGTTCTCCATCACCCTCCCTTTAGTTAGGAGACCATTTAGTTTTATTATTAGTATTACTATTATATTACTACGAATGTCATTATGTCACAATGAGGGATATGATGGGTTTCAATCCTTTGCAATTATCTTAATGAAGCTCAAATTATTCCTTTTTTGCCAGTGGGAGACTTTTCCAGTCGGGTCCTGAGTCCTTCTGACGTGACCCTGATAGGTCCTTCACTTTCTGGCGTAAGAGGTTCTCAACTCACCTACATTTTCTGCTCCAGATCTGGAAGAAGGCTTCCTTCTTTCCTCCATACCCCCTACTCCCCGCCCCAGCTCTCTAAAAGTGGTACTTCAAGACCACAACCTGTGTGCTAGGGATGCTCCTTCTATTTGGCTGGTCGTTGGTCTCAGGTGTTCACAGAATAAAGAACCAAGAAGAAGATAAAATACCATATGAGTTTCTACTGATACTTCCAATTCAGATTCAGCACTACAGGATTTTGCTGAACCTCTTCTATGTTATATCTGCGTTTCCTCTTCCTTGTGGAGAATTTTGGTTCTCAAAGATGTAGGGGATGATGAAATGATAATATCTCATAATTACTCATTTCCTTATGTCCGATTACACAACAATCTTGGAATAACGGTACTAAACCACTCTAACCAATATGATTCCTTAAAACTGTTAAAATTATTTTTCACATGTTTTCCCCACTTAATATCCCCACCCATTTTGTATTATTATTATATTGTATCCCGAGGGTCTGAGCACAGGTTCTCTGCGTACTACATTCCACCCCTTAACCCTCCTTTATCTTCAAACCTACAGGGAATTGTATGTTTCATATCCCCATCCAGTCCTCTTGTAGATGCCTCTAGTCATTTTGATTGTCTGAAGCTCATTTTCTGCTAGATTTTTCAAGTAGCACTAAGGGTTTCTTCTATTCTCACATCCATCAGACACCCCATTTCTCTCCTCTGCCTCTTCCCTACAGAGTCCGATCCACTCAGGACTGTGGCTCTTGTCCCCACACAGGGAAGCACTGGAACTCTGTGGTTTGTAGAGGTTCTGATTTTTGCCCCAAGTTCCTGCATGATGCTAGTTTGTGCCCTTCCTATGTGGAAGTCAGTTTTGCTAGATATAAAATCCTTAGCTTACATTTTCTTTCCTTAAAGTATCTTAAATATGGTACTTCATTTTCTTCTGGCATTAAGTGTTACTGTCAAAAAATCTGATGACAGTGATTTTCTGTCCTTTGTAAATAACTTTCCTTTTTTGCTTAAAATGTTCTAACGATATTCCTTTTGCTTGAAAGCCCGACAGATTTTATTTGAATATATCTTGGAGATTTTCAGTTCGCTATTTCTCAGGTGCATGGTGCACCTCTTCAATAATTAGTTTCAAATATCTATGGTGTTTAAATTTAGGAAGCTTTTCTTATATATTTTGGAATTTGTTTTGTTTATTGCATTGGTTTTCTCCTTCAGGGATCCCCTTTCCCATTCTTTTTTTTTTTAATCTTCTCTGCTTGTCTTTAATATTTGTCCTCTCTTTTAAACGTTTTATCTCCTTTTGTTTCTTTTTAATTTTTAAAAATTTCTTTTTCAGCCTTTTGTTTGTCTTAAGGCATTATATATTGTGCTAAATTTTGTGCTCATTGTTCTAATCTTACATATTTTTATATCTTGGTTTTCATTTTCTAAAATGCTATTTTTTATTTATAAGTATTGTTTGTGTTCTTTTACCTCATTTCTGAGTTATCTACTTCGGATTTGTGCTGTGTTGGGTTTTTTCCCCCTCAGATACTGTATAATTTTATTGTATAGTGTAGCAGGCTGTGGTTTGATCTGTTTTGCGGGCATTTCTTTCTGGTATTCTCACATCTCTGTAAGAACGTTACTGGTTCTTGGTGCTCCTTTTTTCCCTCTTGTAATGTTGCAAGGGATCTGACCTCCATACTTTTCTGTTGTCACGTTTATATGAAATTAATTGTCCTGAACTTTGAGAAGGAAATGTGGTTTGGGATAGTTTTTCCAATCCCACAGAGCCTCCCCATCTGTGTTTTTAGGTACATTGTAAGTATGGTGGCTTCCTTTCTGAGATTTTTCTGGTTCTTCTTCCAAGCTCCCTCCTTCCCCCACACTCACTCTTATCTGAACCTTCAGTTTTGAACCTCTTCCCAGTAGACTCTCCTTGAGGTGGGGCCCAATCCTGGAAGGGGATTTTGGCTGGTTGCCATTGAGGGTTCATGTGGCCTGGGTAACCTCCCTCTCTGAGCTCACACTGGCCTCTGGCACTCACTGGCTCTCAGAGGGATCGTGGCATTCCCGGTTTTGCCTGCTGCCCCACACTGGCCCACTGTGCTTTCCAGTGAGCTCCTGTTGGCTCTCTAGAGTTTCTCCTGTTCTGAGGTCTGGGGACACCACATTTCTTTCCTCTGCTTCTTCTCTGCAGAGTCTGACCCGCCAAAGACTCAGGGCTCTTGTCCCCACCCTCCTACTTGAAATTTGGGGTTTCTAAAATGCCTTGTTACCTGCTTTTGTTGTATACGTTGTTCATGGTTTTGCTATTTGGGTAATTTCTTTTCTTTTTCCTTTTCTTTCTCTTTCTTTCTTTCTTTCTTTCTTTCTTTCTTTCTTTCTTTCTTTCATCTTTCTTTCTTTCCCAGTTGACCAACTCTGATACGTGATTTCTATAGTCTGATTCATTTTTATTTTTAATTAAAATTTTTTTAAAGTTTATTTCTTTTTGAGAGAGAGAGAGAGAGAGAGAGAGAGTATGAGTTGGGGAGGGGCAGAGAGAGAGGGAGACACAGAATCTGAAACAGGCTCCAGGCTCTGAGATGTCAGCACAGAGCCCGACACAGGGCTGGAACCCATGAACTGCGAGGTCATGACCTGAGCCGAAGTCACTTAACTGACTGAGCCACCCAGGTGCCCCTCTATTTATTTTTATGTAAAGCTTTCAAGAGATCAAAATACTATGTTGTTATACTACCATTATTTTCCCCCAATTTCTCCAGTAGTAGAGATCTGTGGTGTGTAACAAGTTACCACGAATGTGGCTTAAAAGAACACCTGTGCCTTATCTCACAGGTCTGTAAGTCAAAAGTCTGGATGGGCTCAACTGGGTTCTTCGATTAGGGTTTTACAAGATTGGAATCTAGGTGTGCCCTGGGCTGGGGTCTTATTCTGGAGCCCTGGGTGGGGGGGGGACGGGGGGAGAATCCTCTTAAGAGCTGATTCAGGTAGGTGACAGAATTCAGTTTCTTGGGGTTTTAGGACTGGTTGTAGTGCCTTCTTGCTGGCTGTCAGCCAGAGGTCACCCTGAGTCCCAGGTTCTCTCTCTGGTCCTCTCTTTGCTTCCTCCGTCAGTGTACAGATATAGTAGAATAGTATTCAGCCATGAAAAGAAGGAAATCTTGTCATTTGCAGCATGGATGAACGTGTAGGATATTACGCTAAATGAAGGAAGCCAGTCCCCGGACAGATACGGCATTGTTGCACTTACATGAGGTATCTGAAGTAGTCGAAGTCACGACAAAGTGGAGGTTACAATAGTGGTTGCCAGAAGCTGGGGGCTGGGGGAAGTGAGGAGTTGTTATTCCGTGGACATAAAGTTCCAGTCCTGCTGGATGAGGAAGTTCTGGAGATCTGCCATACAAGGCTGTGCCTGGAGATAACAGCACAGTATTGTTAAAAGGGTAGATCTCCCGTTAAGTGTTTTTTACAAATAGAAAAAAAAAAAAAAAAACAGAGGGACACAGGGAATTCTAGGAGGTATTAGATATGTCTATCATTGATGATTGATTGTGGTGATGGAATTGTGGGTGTTTGCTTATGTTCAAACATATCAAATTGTACACATGAATTTGTGCAGTTCTTTGTATATTGATTATAACTCAGTATAGTTGTTTTTTTTTAAAAAACTCAGTAAGTGTGCTTTGAAATACTGACTTCCCATTCCATTCTCAGCCATAGAAAACTCTCATGTAATTAGATTAAGTCTCCTTCTTAAGATTGACTGAGGATTAGCCTTAATGACACCTGCAAAATTCTTTTGCCACGTAAGTGGACATTACCACAGGAGCAACACCAGGTCACGGGGACTTAGAATTCTGCCAACCACATCCTCACTCACTTATTTGCAAGCCTAACAGTCTATTGAGCTCCTACTGTGTTCTAGCCCTCGGGACACAGAAGTGAACAAGACAGGCATGATCCTGGCCCCAAGAGTAGAAAATTAATACCTAACGTGTAATGAAGGGATGGGTGGGTAGATAGATGTATAAGGTCTAAATGCACATCCAGAGAAAAGCAATGGAATACTGAGACTCAATATTATTGAGTACGTTTTAAAGGTCCATGTATCATCTTGAACGGAAATGTTGCTCAACTTCTGATGAGGAGCCTAATACATCAATATCTCTGTTATCGTTGACTGATGACCTCGCATAATAAAAGATCTTGACTTGCGTGTATGTTAACAATTAATGGAATGTGTAATGCTTCTCACGAAGTATATGGAAGGTAATAAAGAGGTGTAAATGAGAATTACACGGGTTAGTTGGTGGCATTAATGGTTCTTTTGTTCTGCTAGAGCAGCAGTATCTTATTCAGGAGACAGGGTTGCAGTCCTCGTTGCCAAAATGACTTAAACATGCCAATTCAACTGTGATTGGTTCTTTAAGGGCATTCACCACTCCAGAGACCCCCCCCACTCAAGTGTCCTGAGCACACTTTCTACTTCTGACCCCCTCCTTTTCTGACCCTTTCAGGGCTTTCGCGCCGGGGAGACCCATGTCCATTGTCAGAGTGTGGTTCCACTCCTACAATTATTTGTATGCTTTCGTGATGGCTCTTTATTTCCCAGAAGGTTTCTAATCCTGTATCCGGCCCCTAATGAAATAGAATCAAAGTGATCAGTTTTACAATAGACGCCGCTACACATGGGACCCTATTTATTTATTCAGAAATATCTGTCATAATGATTGAATGAGAAGCTAATATTCAGAGCTGGGAAAAGCAATACTGTATATTAGGAAGAATCAGCATTTGTTAGCATAAGTAAGACTCTGAGTCTTGATTGTAAGTGTCAGTGTGTTAAAAAACATTGACTAAGCCCAGTGTGAAATTACAAGTTGTAATGCAAATATATTTGGGGAAATGCAAACACAGTTATCTATGCATTGATTCATTCACTCAACAGCAATTTATTGAGTGCCTAGCGCGTGTCAAGTGCCTTCCTAGGTTCAGGGGATGTAGTAGGGAAACATGCGGAAAATCACATTGCCCTTTGAGAGCTTATATTCTAGCAGAGGGAATCAGAAAATGCACAAAATAAATAAAGACATCATTCCATGATCATTTGTTGATGGACAGGAATGACTTTCATGTTAACAAGGAAGTCTGGTTGAAACAAACTTAGAGGGTGGTAACAGAGATACAAAGAGATTTGCACTGTTTGCACATGTATTCGTTCTTCTGTGGAGGTTGATAAGAATTGTTTCATGTTGGTTGCAGCCATCACGTGGCTGAATCTATTCACACTGGTGCATGGTGAATGCTTATTGAATGCGTAAATATTACTGAGCTGAATTTTAATTCAGAATAATATCATTGAGGTTTACAAATTCAGAATAATATCATCGAGGTTTACAAATATTTTTGAATTAGGTACCTATGATTTTACCCTTGGTTTAGTGAACAATGGTGTCAGCAGTACTAATAATAACTGCTACAATTTGAATCTTCAGATCTTGGCTTCATTTCACCTGTTTAGAGGAGTTTCCTTGACCATTCGAACTCAAGCATATCGACTGTTACCTAATCCTGCATCCTTTTGGTCGCCTTAACATTTACTTTTTTCAATGCATACACACCCTGTTATTTTGATGTATAATTGCTGATTATCTCTTTTTCCTTGCTAGACTGTAGACCCCAGGGAGGGAGGGATTAAGTCTATGTTATCAATGTATAGCTTTCATGACGACTAGCACATTGTAGTCCTTCAAGAATGTTTAATGAATGAATGAAACCTATTCACTTTCTTTCCTCTTCCCTGTTCTCCCTTCTTTGCACCCTCCCTTCCTTCCTTGTATTTTCTTCTATCTGTTTACTAATTGTTTTCTCTAAATGCAAACATTTATAGAACTAACACTAACTAACGGAACACCTGGTTCATTGATTGAGAGTTTATAGCATACAAGACACCATGGAAGTAGAATAATGGTAATGCTAAGACATGAAGAAAACTAATTTTTATCGACTACTTTATCAGTATCTCTGCCGCACCCCTGCTCATGCAGGGACCTTATCAGGCCCCTTGCCAGGCTCTTTGCACACATTATTCTAAATCCTTATTGTATCCATGCACAATAGACATTCTTCTGTCCACTCGACAGGGAAGGCTCTGAGATTTTGATAAAGTGCCCAAGATCATATAGGTAAAGCCCAGTAAAGGTAGAATTAAGATGTAGAAAAATCTCTCTGAATCATAGCCTGTGTTTCTCAACTACTCTTTGTGGGTTTTTTTAATGTTTATTTATGTTTGAGAGAGAGAGGTAGAGAGGGAGACAGAGAATCCCAGCCATGGGATTACCGATGTGGGGCTTGAATTCACAAACCTTGCGACCATGACCTGAGCCGAAATCAAGAGTCAGACGCTTAACCGACTGAGCCACCCAAGCACCCCCTTCAACTACTCGTTCCTAGCAGTTTTAAAGAACTGAGGATGTGAGTATCAGCTGGCATGCTTGGATAAACAGGAGTGTTGAGGTATACAATAACATTGCTCCTGTGAGTCATGCTGTGCACATTTTTAATTAAAAAAAGTGTTAAATTTATTCTTTTGAAAGAGGGAGAGAAAGCATGAGCAGGGGTGGGGCAGAGAGAGGGAGAGAGAGAATCCCAAGCAGGCTCCACATTGTAAGTGCCTGATGAGGGGCTCGACCTCATGAACCATGAGATCAGGACCTGAGCCGGAATCAAGAGTTGGACACTTAACCAGCTGAGCCACCCAGGCATCCGATACTGTGGGACATTTTTAATATAACCTTAAAAATAACATCATCTAGCCACTGGAATCCCCCAATCTTCAAATTTAGAGAGCTAAATGTTCTCACGGGGGTTAGAGAATGGCACTTTTGGGCTCCCGCTGAATACAAAAGTCGTGACAACTACCTCCCTCTTCAGGTCACTGGAGACTGCATTTTTACTCTCCATATCTCCTTCCCTTTTCTCCTGGCAACAGGGGTGTTACATTTGGGGAAACTCTCCCCTCCTGGTACAGGCTATTCCCTCACTCCAGGGGCAGAGCATATGCGCCAGGCCTAAGCTGACTGTGACATTGCATTCTCATAGCCACAAGGATGAGTTCAAGTCCAGGGTGAGCTGAGCTGGCCCAATCACAGTAAATCCTGAGGTCATTGTGGGTATCACAAGAAAAGAGACTCTTCACTCTTCTAGATTTTTCCATGGGGAGATTGGATCTGAAGGTGCCGGGGAGAGCCAAAGGCTTCTGACCCCAAAAGGTGAGCCGAGAGTCGGGGAGAATGTGATTCTTATTTACATCGTTTAAGCTCTGGGTCAGGTGTGCCTGAATTCTTTTTTGACTCAAGCCATTCTGAGTTGGGCTTTCTGTCATCTACATCTGGGATCCAATCGATTAGTCAAAGTGGGATGACATCAGGGCCATGCCTGCCAATGCTAAGGTGACAAATAACCTTGAAAATTCAGTGGCTTAATAACAAAAAAGGTGTCTTTCTCATGTCACAGTCTGTTGGGGGTTGAGTGAGTCGCCTACATGGCTGTTCCCCAAATATCGATTCAAGGTCTGGGCTGCTTCCATGTTTCAGCTATGCATCTGGAGGGCACCATTGCAAGGAAAGAGAGAGCAGTAGAGGGCGGATGGTTCATTTTAAAGTGCCAGACCTCAACGCAGGTTCCATCCTTTTCAGGAGAATCCACTGGCCTTAGCGCAGTCCCATGGCCCCAAGCTAACTGCAGAAGAGGCTGGGGTGTGTCAAGGATCACGCCGGTACCCGGTGAACAATCTCACCTTCCACCACAGACACTTTCTTGAGAACTTCAGTGGTTTCCGGGTTTCACAGTCTCGAGTCAGAATAAAGGCTATGTATAAAAACTCACTTTAAAAAAAAAAAGGCGGGGGGGGGGCGCCTGGGTGGCTCAGTCGGTTAAGCGTCCGACTTCAGCTCAGGTCATGATCTCGCGGATCGTGGGGTCGAGCCCTGCGTCGGGCTCTGTGCTGACAGCTCGGAGCCTGGAGCCTGCTTCGGATTCTGCGTCTCCCTCTCTCTCTGCCACTCCCCAACTCACACTCTGTCTCTGTCTCTCTCTCCCAAAAATAAATAAACATTAAAAAAAATGAAAGAAAAAAAAGACAAACTCACAGATCCACCTAGAGATGCTCCTGAGAGAAAATCTGGGAATCTCCTATCTTCTCCGTGGCTCCATGATGTCACCTAGAGGGTTTCCCTTCTGATGTAGCAGGTGTGTGACCTGCTCATCATTCATTGTCCCATTTCTGCCACACACAGAGCTGCTGTCTGGGTCTCCTACTGGAGGGTGAATTTAGCCCTGCACCCAACTACTTCCTTTTATGGACAGGGGCCTGGAGACTTCCGGTATTCTTCCATATTAATTAGGTTCAGTTTTTCTCCGTTTATGTTCTGATTTCATGGGCCGCTCATCTGCTGGTCTCTGTTTTCTTTCCTCCCTCCTTCCCTCTTTCCTGTCTTTCTCTGCCTTCCTTCCTTCCTTCCTTCTTTCCTTCCTTCCCTCTTTCCTGTCTTTCTCTGCCTTCTTTCTTTCCTTCTTTCCTTCTTTCCTTCCTTCCTTCCTTCCTTCCTTCCTTCCTTCCTTCCTTCCTTCCCATACACTGTTTTAAATTGTCAACTATTTCCACATATATAGCTAATTGCAAGATGATGGTATTTTCCCCCTTTCTTGCCCTCCTACTCTCTTGACCCGTACCAGTAACCTACATACACTGGGGCTATGAACTGTATTCTAGGCCTGTATCCTGGGGGAAATTGCAAATTCCCTCCTGTGCCCCCAGCTCTTTGTCCACAACACTCTCTTGAAGTCCTTCCCTCTGACTTTCTGTTTGAGCTGGATGCCTGCAACCCTATAACCCTGTAACCCTTATCTCCTCCCTGCATTCTATTTAGAGGTATCTAACAGCAATTGACTGGGGTTTTATTAGTTCTTTGGGTACATTTTCCATTTCTCAAGGATCTCTCATCAGGGGTTCTTTGCCAGTAATTACCTTAGCTCTGAAGACTTGAAGGAGCTTCCTCTCAGTGTTGAGTGATGGGATTTCTTAATATGACTGCTTTTTATTTTTGGAGGGGAAAAATTAAATTAAATGTGCCGTTCCATACTAGGCTTATTTAGTCTGCAAAGACATTGGAATAATTCTGTTAAAATGAGCAGCCTTCTCGATCATTCTGTCCAGTCACACAAAAATGAAAAGGCTGCCATGTATTTATCATTTCCCTGAGGGTATTTGCACAAAAAGGGTCATAAATGCACTGAAAGGACAGATATAATAACAAAGGCCAGTGGCATTGGGGTTGGCCATTCTCTGGAGTTTTACCTTCAGCAGGGGTCAGCAAACAAGGGCCTGTGGGCCAAATGCAGCCTGCTGCCTCTTTCTGTAAATAAAGTTTTATTGGAACACAACCTCACTTTACATATTTTACATACATTTTTGTATACAATGGTTTACATATTTTTTTATAGCTGCTTTTGTGCTGTAATAGCAGAATTTGGCAGTTGCAGCAGAGACTGTATATGCCCCCAACATCTAAAATATTTATTGTCTGGTCCTTTACAGAACAAGTCTACCAATCCAATGAACAACGTTGATGAACAGATACATTATTTTTGGTAAGCATTGTAGAATTTCCGTACATCTAGTTGTTTGCCATGGAAACACAGCTTACCTGTATCATTTTACCATTTGTTCTCCGGCTTAACTGTGAAGGTCACATACAAGAGAAAGCTTTGTTTACAAAGTTAGAGACCCTTTCCTACTCTTCTACTCATATCTCTTCTCAGTTTAAAAACAAAACAAAACACAATCAATCCCGGGAGAACTAAAGAACAAATGATTCTTCTCTGTACCGCATCTTGTCCCCCATTTCTGGTCCTCCACGAGACCACAAATTCTCACACCCAAGTGGGACGTTACTAGGGCCGACGTAGAGGACGTAGCTTATTTTAATTTACTTAAAGTGATTTTCCCTCAACCGAAAGATGCTAGAGTAATTCTTCAGGCTAAAACCTCTTTAGCCTCCGATATCTGGCACTCAGCAATCAGCCTAACAATCATGCTGAAAACTTACCACTTCACGACTATTTATGTCAAAAACAGGGATGCTTTAAGTGAAGATCAGTTTCACAATTAGGTAATTGGTGTGCGTGACTTTCGTCTACTGTTTCATTTTGGAAATTGACTTGAATGAGAAAAAAAAATGAACCCTTTCTTTCTTTCCTTGATGGCAAATACTGGGAGATTTCCTTGATGCCCAAGTTATTTGTAGTGTGAGATTAAGAGAATTCAGGGGCCTTGAGCTCACCTGTGAGAAATTACATGGCGAGATATATATGATTCTTCATTAGCAGGCGTGAGAAGTAATATCACATGAAAAACAATTCCCTTTTCTTTCCATCGCTTAAAGGAGCCAAAACTAATGTTAAGAGTGTGGAATTCCCTTCCTGGGCCATGACCAATAAATAATAGTAACAAGAATAGCGATGGCTGATATTTGTCGAGCACTTACTACGTGCCTGACTGTGCTCATGGTTTACATACCTCATCCATTAACTATTCCCTACAGCTTTTTAAGGCGGCTGATATTTATTCCCATCTTACAGATGCGGAAATGGCAAATTTGAAACTGAAACCCAAGTCTGTCTGACGGTAGCTCAGGGATTTTTAACTGGAGGTGATTTTGCACCTCCCTCCCCTCCAGGGCGCACTTTGCAATGTCTGGAGAGATTTTTGGTCACAGCTGGTTGGGGATGGGCTCCAAGCATCTAGTGAGTGGAGACCAGGGATGCCTACATCCTATGTTGCACAAGATAGCCCCCCCCGATGTAGGATAATCCAGCCCCCAATGTTGATAGTGTCAAGATCAAGTGAATTGTTCTGGAGTTTGCACAATTAATAGAGTCTTCTAAGTCTCTAGATTTAGAGGATGTCACCAGGGTTTCCAGCTTTCTTAATCCCAGGGGAGCGGTTTGTGACTACCTCCTTCCATCCATGTTTCCTGAATTACCTTCTTCTTTCTCTTAGAAAAATCTTGGGGGGCACCTGGGTGGCTCAGTCGGTTAAGCATCCAACGTCAGCTCAGGTCATGATCTCACAGTTTGTGGGTTTGAGCCCCGCATCGGGCTCTGTGCTGCCAGCTCAGAGCCTGGAGCCTGCTTTGGATGCTGTGTCCCCCACTCTCTCTGCCTCTCCCCACTCATGCTCTGTCTCTCTCAAAAAAAAACGTTAAAAAAAAAAAAAAAAAAAAAAAAAAAGAAAAAAGTCTTGGAAAATAAGTGAGATTTTCCCAGTAGCCACCAGTTCCTCGTTCCACATACAGTTGATTAGATCTCTCTCATCCTTCCTCCCCATGAGTTTCCAGGGTCCCATTTACAGACTTTCAGCATGGCAAACGCAGGCAACTACCTTTGGAGAACAGAAATACCGCTGCTGTGATTCAGTCAGCCATGCTCCTTTGTCCTTCTGTTATTTTGTGTTAAATGTCTTAACCTGTCAGTGAAATGCCTGCTTGAGTAGGTGAAGACACATGGCAAGAAATGAGAACCCAGAGGCCCGTTCTCCCCAAACCTAATTCACGGTTCTGACATGCGGCACAGCCGGGCTATGTTGGTGGCTCTCTTTTCACCAGGGTTTACCTTCCTCTGGCCTCAGTTCTGTTCTCCACAGTCCACCCTCAAATCTCACATCGTGTGAGCACCGAATTTATCCAGGGCCATGGCAACCTTTCCTTAGTGGGCTTCTCTGAGCTGCTCCTTCCGTGGGGCTTAGTTCCAAATCTCTGATCTCAAGCCAGATGAGAATTTCAGAGCTAATGATCAACAGCGCATCAAGCGTCTTTCATATTCCATATCCGATTTTCTACTCAAAGCTGGCGGTTTTTATAGGAAAGAGGCTTCCAGGAAAGAAGCCGTTAAAAAGCAGAGTTGTTGTTGTTGTTGTTGTTGTTGTTGTTGTTGAAGTGTATCTCTGCAACTTCCAACTCCTTTACTTACCTAGTCATGAGGCAACTTGATGTTTCCCTCAGTTCTTACAAGTGCATTTGGCGCTGCCTCCACAGCAGATCCGCAGAGAGCGCCATGTTGTGGGTATGACGCCATGGCAGCCATTGTGGGGAGGTTTCTGCAGAAACATAAGGAAAGTCTTTGCCCTTGGGGGTTTTGCACTGTGCTTGAGGAAATGGGATATAGGCACCCACAGGGAAGGTGAGATAACTAAACAAGAGGTAAACGATACTGGAAAGCAATAATCCAAGAAGTGGCAAGCAGTATATACACATTTTTTTTTTTTTTAAAGATATGGCCCATTGTTCAGGAAGAAGAAAATTTGCTCTGGTCTTCAAGAGTGTTTTGATGTCTCCAGGCAGAAGATGGGGTTTGAGGGAGAAAACACACGCTATGGGGAAATTAGAAAAAGAAAAGTCGGTATATGTCAAATGCCAAAGGGAAAATATGAAGGCGGGTTCAAGGTGCCGTGTGCTGGCCAGCTACAGCACAGGGGCCACCAAGGAGTGGGTAGAGGTAAGCCTACAGGGGTAGCAGGGGCCAGGCCTCAGGGAACCTAAAATCTCATTCCATCGTGATGGAATTGGAGCTTTATCCCATAGACAATGGGAAGTCTTGAAGCTTGCATCCAGATTAAAACCACTTCTTGAATACCTTCGCTTTCACTCATGGCCCCCATCTAATCCCCATTCCAAAAAGCGGAGACAGACTTATTCTTCTGAAACAAAAATCCAACCCTGTCATTCCTTCCTTCTGCCACATGGTTTCCTGTGACACTTAAATAAAATCCACATTCCACACCGCAGCTTCCATGGTCTTGTGTGATCTGGCCCCACCTCATTTTAGGCATCTGTGCCCCCAGATTACAATGTCCCAGCCACACTGTCCTGCTTGATCCCATAACTCTTATTTCTACCAAGGAACCCTCTACTTGCTAAGCCTCTGGCTTGGACCTTCCCTCCTCTGGATTTGTCTGTGGCCAATTCCTTCTCCACATTTCCCCTCCTTGAAGTGTTGTGGTTTGATTCTGGTATATTTTTCACAGCTCTCAATACTGTCTAAAATTACCATATATATTATATATATATTTATATATATTGTTTATGTAATATGTATACTATGTAATTTAATTAGTCAATTAATTAATTTGCTTCTCCACTAGGAACTCTGTCTTGATTATCCTAGTATATTATGCGCTCATCCTAATGCTTAGTATGGTGCGTGGCATAAGTAAGTTACAATAAATATTTGTTGAGGGGATGAATGGATGGGGGAGAGATCGACATAGAAAGATGAATTATGGAATAACATTAATTCATGCATCCCATATTTATCAAGGTATTCTTTGCTAGTGGCTGAGGATACAGTGCTAAAGAAAAGAGATATTCCCTGCCACCATGGCGCCTCCAGGTAAGGGGGCCATCATTTAGCAAATGACGTCAAATGCGGCGAATGCTATAGGAGAAAAGACGCAGGTGGCTAAGACAATGTACAACAAGGGAAGCTCTTCTAGACCATGGAGTGTGGAAGACTTCTCTGAGGACCACATTCTGAGCAGTTTGGTGAGGAAGGAGGTGGGCTAAGAGAAGGCTACTCCGGGCAAAAGGAATAGCATGTGTGGGGCAGCAGGATAAGACACCATGGATGTACCCCAAGAACCAAAAAGTGGCCAGGATTCCAGCTTCTGGCAGGGTTCCAGGGTGGAGAAAGCAATGTCATGAAGTCATAGAGGCCATCAGTCACCAAGTTCTGAAGGAAGCCATGAAAAGAACTTTAGATTTTACCCAGAGTATTAAAAAGCCATTGAAGAGGCTTGTGATCAGATCTGAGTTTTCCACAGACCTCTTTGGCCTTTGTGTGGCTTGTGGACACCAAAGGGAGTGACGTGCAGGGTGATGAGTTGGCGGGTAGCTGCAGTTGCCCAGGTGAGAAATTAGTAAGGTAGTGGTGGTAGAAGAAAATACTCATATTTGGGAGATATTTGGAGGTAGACATTTTCTCCATAATTATCTGGATGCGTGAGGTGAGAGATAGAAGACCAGAGGTCTTGTCTTTCGGCCTCAGTTTATGGTTCCTAGGAAACAGATGGACAGGTAGTGTCATTGGCTAAGATTGGCACTTTCCTGGAAAGAAGGTTAGTTCAATTTGGGATATGTTGAATCAAGATACCCCGAGAGAGGCACCTGGGTGGCTCAGTCGGTTAAGCGTCCGACTTTGGCTCAGGTCAGGATCTCGCGGTTCGTGGGTTCGAGCCCCGCGTCGGGCTCTGTGCTGACAGCTCGGAGCCTGGAGCCTGCTTCGGATTCTGCGTCTCCCTGTCTCTCTGCTCCTCCCCCGCTCACACTCTGTCTCTCTCTCTCTCTCTCTCTCTCAAAAATAAATAAACATAAAAAAATTAAAAAAAAAAAGATACCTCGAGACGCTTGATTTCCCATTTACGGAGATGTTGAATTGGAAATAATAATCAAGGAATGGCATAATGGTGGTCAGCTCCAAGGGGCAGCAACAAGAATGGCAAACAAAAGATGTAAGGTTTTTTTTCTTCCCCGTGTGCTTGTAAATAATCCTCTCTCTCCATCCCCACCCCCCTCAAAGGCCTAGCTGCAATTCTAGATATTAAACATGTGAATAAAATCCCAATCTTGAGTAGGCAACGGGAGGAAAGAAGGAATTTCTGAAAAAAGCCTGATTCACTGTTCATGTTTGCGCCAAATTACTGTATTTAAAGGGACAAAATATGATTTTCCAAATTATGAAAAACACCTTAAGTGTCCTTTTAAAACCGTAATAGATTCTCTCCTGCAAAGAACATTTTTGCACTGCAGAAATTAGTATAAATGTTGCTCTATTTTATGGCATAGGGAGACGAGGAAATGTGGCTACCAGCTTTTTATTAAACTCTGGACAAATTGGGGAGGATGTTTCCTGCTATTTGAAAGAAATGACTGATCTTGTTTTGATTTGGAAACGTTGAGGAGGTCGTGGAAGGAAGGCTGCAGAAACGGCTTAACACAGCTCTGGGGTGCATTTGGCAGGAAGTTTAGTGTGGGTTTTTTTCATGGGGAAATTAGGGGAAAAGGTGACTTTTATTGCTGAAATTAATTTTATTGCCGCACTAACTAACCCTCTTCCTCCTTCCTCCTTGCTATCACACAGAGATAAAAAGGTGACGAGAAATGCCTTTTCAGACACCATGGCTTCTTGTAGTGGTTGGAGATTCTGGTAGCCAAACGTTAGGTTTGTAAATATAGCCCAGAAAACTGCAAAGCTCCAAACAGATACATAAAGAATGAGGAATCTGATTAAGAAACGAGCATTTATATTTTTACTGGGTTTTACTTTTAACATAAAACATCTTGAAAAAAGTTTTATGATTTAGCATTTATGAATGACTAGATTTTAAGAGAATTGTAATATTTTTTTAGGGTATTTCAGCTCTATGAGTTATTTCTTGTAGATTCAGATAATGACATTATAAATCTTTCTGGGGAGGCAATTACTAAGGCAGAAATAGCCTATTCCCCATTGGCTCTTAGGTTCAGCTTACTGACATATTACAAGCAGGCTTACCGTGGTCATTAAAAACTGATCTGGGATTTATTGTACCTCTTTAAACTCTCAGTACTTTGAAAAGTATTGAACAGAAAGGAATACAAAGTGAAGTTACAAAGAAGGCCAGCAAGGCAATCAGGAGAAAAGCAGATTTAATTTATCCACCCCAAACCACCACAAGTATCATGAAAATGGAGCATGAGGTTTTTAACAGAGGCAAGGACACGCTTGCTAAGTATGGATTTTCATCTGAAACCGTTTCCAATATAATGTGAGAATTGAGACTTAAAGAGACGTTGGTGTAAGATACCACACAAAAGGTAAAGTGGGTTTTTTTAACCTTACGGAGAAGGGCCCCACCTGGAGCCGTGGACGGAAGGAGAACAATCATCTCTGGCCAGCAAGGCATCCGATGCTCCCACGACAAGGGCCACTTACGTGTGGGTGGAAATAAACAAGAGCTTTGGCGTAGACATCTGGATTCCCTCATTATCTTACTCACTCCGAGTCACTGGTCTCGACTCTGCTTCTCCCCAGATGATATCGGAATACCTTTTCTGGGAAAAGCTTGCCCAGCAATGTTCTAAGCAGATGTGTTCTATCAGCACAAAGACGTGGAGGTGAGGGAAATCACAGTTGGAGACAAGGCCGAGCAAGGAGAAAGACTTTGTGAAGAAATGCGTTTAGGCTCGACCCTTCATCCACAGAAATCGAGGCGAGGCAGTTATGGAGAGGGCACCAATGAGTTCCTTCTTCCCAGAGGTGCTTGTTGAACTCTGTGGACCCCTTCCCTCTTTTGAATGCAAATCCAGAGACAACCTGAAAATGCTTTTATCACCTTGCACAAGGCACAAGTGGAAAGTGTTGGGTTTGTTTATTTTACCATTTGAGATTTTCTTAATGTTACCGTCCGGTGACATGTTCATCACCTTTAAGGCAAAACACTTCACTAAAAATAAAACAAGAACACCCACCACACCTCCCTACTGTTCTGTTTGTCTAAAACCCTGTTTTCTTCCCATTCCTCAGCTCTCAACTCAGATGCCACTGCCTCGGCGAGTCCTTTCCAGACCTTATACTCGCGTTCCATCCCAGGCACCTTTCTGTTTCTTTACAGAGCTGGGCAACTTTTTCTGTAACGGGTCACACTGCAAATAGTTTAGGCTTTGTGGAGCACGTAGCGTATGTCTTAACTAGTCAGCACTCCACGGTGGCACAAAAGCAGCACAGATGATGCATAAACCGTGTTCTAATAAAACTTTATTTACCGGAACAGTCTGCGGGCCATTGTTTGCCAACCCCTGCTTTCAGAGAAACTAAAGTCTGAAGTTTTTGTGTGCGTTTATTTGTTTTCCAGGTTTTTATGTTTCCCTCCATTAGAATTTGGGATTCCTGAGGCCGGTGGTGTAATCTACTGAGGTCGTCACTATCTCCTGAGCACAGAAAGGCTAGTACATATTAGGTGTTCAATAAATACCTGCTGAATAAATCAACCAAATGTCTCTGTTAAGTGGTGGTTGTGCTACTGTACTCTCTTGTTGTGAATTACAAAGCAAATCCATACTTTCTTTGAAAATCACTTAATTTTTAAAAATTAAGATCTTTGGTTTATTTGTAAAACAAAATGTTGGCATTAACATACCCTGAATTAATTTGGGGTTTGCCTTACGGTTTGGTTCAAACCTTTAATTCAGATTTCCCTCCGATCAGATTGAATCAGATTTGAAAGCTTCAATCCATAACACATTGTTTCATGGATTTCATGCAAATATTATAGCCCATGGAAATTTAAAGCTCCATAGCTCATGGAACTTTATTCATATAAAGGGTGTGAGTTCTGGTTGGCTCACTTACTAGAGTTCCATTTCTTTTTTTTTTTTTTTTTTTAATGCTTGTTTATTTTTGAGAGAGAGACAGAGACAGAGAGAAAGAGTGGGCACGAGCAGGGGAAGGGCAGAGAGAGAAGGGGAGAGAATCTGAAGCAGACTTTGCACTGAGAGCCCGATGCGGGGCTCAAACTCACAAACCCTGGGATCATGACCTGAGCCAAAGTCAGATGCTTAACCAACCGAGCCACTGCCCCTAAAGAGTTCCATTTCATTGTTGTCTGCATACCAGGTCAGCCTTATGTCCTTCTGTCCTTATGTTCAACCGTAGGTCCTAACATAGCCTATCAGATGAAATGGTTCTGTTTTCTGACAGTTTGAGATATTAAAATTCTTCCCACAGTTTCAGACGTATTCTTTTTTTTTTTTTTTTTTTTTTTTTTATGTATTTTTGAGAGAGAGAAAAACAGAGACAGGGACAGAGTGTGAGCCGGGAAGGGGGAGAGAGGGAGAGACCAGAATCTGAAGCAGGCTCCAGGCTCTGAGCGGTCAGCACAGAGCCCGATGCAAGGCTCGAACTCACAAACTGTGAGATCACGACCTGAGCCGAAGTCAGACACTTAACCGACCGGGCCACCCAGGTGCCCCTCAGACGTATTCTTTATTCCTAATCCTGGTACATCCGGAACTCTTATTGTGTGGTTTTCCAGTTAGACTTCCCGTGTATGTGTAGTGATTATGGAAGACAGGCGGAGTTGTTTGAAGGGGTATCATTCCAGTGGAATTAATTTGCGAAGCTCCTTGACTGGAAATCTTCATGGAAATGTAGCTATTTGTACTAATTATGTTATTTCCATGTGTGAGCTGGTTTAGAAACCAGCATTTGACATTTTTTTCAGAGCGGGTTTACCGGACTCTTCTTCTAGGTGTCACTGAAGAGTTTTGGATTTGGCAGAAATCACATGAGATATAGCGAGATACCTCCCTTTTCTTTGATTCGGTTCACCACTAAGAAAAGTAGCTTCACTAGAATGGGAGGAGAGAATTTTGCTGCCCTCTAAGACTCATTTCCTTTTTTAAAAATATTTTTTCCTGGGGCGCCTGGGTGGCTCAGTCGGTTAAGTGTCCAACTTCGGCTCAAGTCATGATCTCGCGGTTCGTGA
Source organism: Lynx canadensis (assembly GCF_007474595.2). Taxonomy (NCBI): domain Eukaryota; kingdom Metazoa; phylum Chordata; class Mammalia; order Carnivora; family Felidae; genus Lynx; species Lynx canadensis. Next base: position 9,295,641 of record NC_044305.1, on the reverse strand, counting down.
GTTCAAGCCCCACGTCGGGCTCTGTGCTGACAGCTCGGAGCCTGGAGCCTGCTTCAGATTCTGTGTCTCCCTCTCTCTCTCTGACCCTCCCCCGTCCATGCTCTGTCTCTCTCTGTCTCAAAAATAAATAAACGTTAAAAAAAATAAAAATATTTTTTCTAATGTTTATTTACTTATTTTGATAGAGTGTGCATGAGTAGGGGAGGCAGAGAGAGAGAGAGAGAGAGAGAGAGAGAGAGAGGGAGAGAGAGAATCCTGAGCAGGTTCTGGACTGTCATCTGACTGCCTGATGGGGGCTCGAACTCATGAACTGAGGTCATGACCTGAGCCAAAATCAAGAGTTAGACGTTTAAGTGACTGAGCCACCCAGATGCTCCAAGACTCGCTTCTAATTGAGGAAGGGTTCTTGTGGATCTGAGCTCTCCTAGACAGCCCTCTAAGCCAGTAGCATGCTCGTTGATTTGCACTTGAACAATAGTAAGATTTTGTTATTGTTGCTAAGTATTGTATTCATTTATTTTTTATTGACTTCAGACATTTGGAAAGTCACTGGTCGGTCATAATGAAGAATGAGGGGATGTCAACAATGTGAGCTCAGTCTAGGTATGAGTGTAGCAGTCATGTGTTGACTTTTATTTTCCTACCATCCCATTGCATGGTTAGGCTGGGAGTAGGGTTGGCCTCTCTTTCCTCATGCTAGGTATTCCTCTAAGCCTTTAATTATGATTGTCCACTCTGTGACATGTGACCCAGATTGGGCCTCTCATAATAGGGGACTCGTTATCTGCATCACTCTGCTTGTCCAGGCATGATGTTAACTAGTTGAGCCGCTGAGAGTCTTTTCTGGAAATGGCAAGTAGACATTGAAGAGAAGAAGTCTGCTTTCCATGGGGGTCTCTGAGCTTCAAGCCAGGGATCCTGGGGAGGAAGGGGTGTGGGGTCATCTCCTCTACCATCCAAGCAAAACTAAGTAGGGCTAAAATGGAGAAAAAGAGGGAGCCCAGATACCATCATTTGAACTTCTGGACCAGCTGTACCCGAAATTAACTCTGCCCCTGGACTTCCCAACTAGATGAGTCAATCAGTCCTCCCCTTTTTAACTCAGTCCTTTGATTTGGGTTTTCTGCCATTTACAACCAAAAGAATCCTGGCTAATATGGCTATTTCCTACATTCTTTTTTTTTTTTTTTAACGTTTTTTATTTATTACTGAGAGACAGAGCGTGAACAGGGGAGGAGCAGAGAGAGAGGGAGACACAGAATCGGAAGCAGGCTCCAGGCTCTGAGCTGTCAGCACAGAGCTTGACATGGGACCCGAACTCAGACTGCGAGCTCATGACCTGAGCCTAAGTCAGACACTAAGCCACCCAGGCGCCCCAATAGTGTATTCTAAATAACACTTCTTAGGGGCGCCTGGGTGGCGCAGTCGGTTAAGCGTCTGACTTCAGCCAGGTCACGATCTCGCGGTCCGTGAGTTCGAGCCCCGCGTCGGGCTCTGGGCTGATGGCTCAGAGCCTGGAGCCTGTTTCCGATTCTGTGTCTCCCTCTCTCTCTGCCCCTCCCCCGTTCATGCTCTGTCTCTCTCTGTCCCAAAAATAAATAAACATTGAAAAAAAAAATTAAAAAAAAAAATAACACTTCTTCTCGTACAAACCCCTTTGGATATTACACACTTGAGTTTTAGTAGACAGCTGTTTTGTTTTACCTGCTCAATATTCTTTCCCTTTTGACAGTAGAATCCCTCTGTCCAGTGGAGAACCCATCCCATCTGGTTTGGGTAGAGTTTATACCGCTCATCCAACCTTTACCCCTGCACCAAAACCTCCAGAAGTGAATATCCTGCACAAACTGGTCAGAATATCCATTCTCTGGCCACAGTGATTGTTTTAGAGATGGACACATGATCCAGGTTTGGCCAGTAAGAGTTCTCACAAGGATTTTTGTCAGAGCTCAAGGAAAAGATGTTCTCTCTTTCTCTCTTGTTTTCAATATTCATTTTTGAGAGAGAGGTAGACAGACAGAGTGTGAGCTGGGGAGGGGCAGAGAGAGAGGGAGACAGAATCCGAAGCAGGCTCCAGGCTCTGAGCTGTCAGCACAGAGCCCGACGTGGGGCTTGAACTCACAAACCATGAGATCATGACCTGAGCCGAAGTCGGACGCTTAACCGACTGAGCCACCCAGGCGCCCCAGTTTATCCTACATTCTTAACTTTAACCTGCTCCTCTAACCAACAGCTCTGTGATATAAAGTTTTACTCTAGCAAATATCTTTTAAGCAATTTAAGCTTAAATGAATATTCTGACATTTTATTCTACATATTCATTGTTGGGGATCTGTATAAAATGTAAAAACTGTTTAATTGCTCATAAGAACCTAGTATTTCTATAAAACAGGTTCTTAATTAGAGAGATACATCAGACTCTTCTTGAGTTACTGATTCATTTGATTTGTTTGGACTAGACCAGGTGTGTGCTTAAAACAACAAAAACCGCCCAGATATGCCTGGTTGAAAACCACAGCTCTATAGGTTTGATGACTTATTTATTAATAGCATTTTTATTAATTCCTGGATTTGGACCCTACAGATTATTTTGATTGAAGTCTCTTTTGCTAGCCAAAAGTCTCAAGGAGAACTCAGCTTGGGTCTTGTGCCTATTGAAAAATATTCTTTGTGGCCAGAGGGGAAGAAAATTCTATTTACTGTGACCTGGGCCACCCATCTTTGAAACAAAGAGAACCGTACCTCCCACCTCCCACCCCGCTGCCACCATATGAATTGAGTACCATCTATTTGTAGGGTGAAGACAGCTGTCCCCAAAGAACAGGATTTTGGTGAAATAAAGTAATATAACACAGGAATAGCCAAATGGAAGCCATGCATTGGTCAGGTGTGGGGGAAGGAGGACGGAGATTCCATGCCTTCTCCGGACACTCGACCTTCCCAGCATCTCCATGTTTCCCAACCTTCAGTTAGGGTTTTTGTGGAGGCTTCATTATGTATGTGAGATTGATTAAATCATTGAGATTGAACTCAATCTCCAGCCCCTCTCCCCTCCCCTGAAGGTTGGAGGATGGGACAAAAAGTTTCAACCCACTAAACTAGGGCTGGTTCCCCTGGCAACTGGTGCCCCCATCCTTAAGGGTTTTCCAAAAGTCACCTCATCAACATAAACTCAGGTGTGGTTGGAAGGGGCTTGTTATGAATAACAAAAGATTCTCTTTCACCTTTATAACTACTCTTATCACTTATGAAATTCCAAGGATTTAACAGCTGTGGGCCAGGAGCAAGGACAAAGACCTAGTAATGTTGGCTCAAAACCTGGACTTGGCTAATCACACTCATCTCAGACCTTTGAGCCCAAACTCTTGCAAAGAGGAACAGTGTAGACCCTTGGCTGCATTAGCCAGTGAGGTAGAGAATCTTACTTGAGATCATTTTTGGGTTCTCAGGTAAGGCAGACCTGTCTTCCACTCGTTGAAATAATTTTGGTTTTGTCATTAGTATATAATCACTGACAAATTAGCAGGAATCCGATGGCTCATGGCCTCTACCTTTCAGGAATTATTCTTTAGACATAGGGAGGTAGGATACTCTGCTTCTCTATGAAGTTCATCCCTTAACTTTACGTCACTGCTGTGGAGCTGACAGATACTTTCATCTAGCTTTTGTTAGTTGTTTGTTTAATTTGGTTTCTGTTTGTTTGGTGCTACTGATTTTGCATATGTATGAACTATCATACATTCTTCCTGAATCGTTTTATTTCACGGAATGCTTCACTATTTTGGAAAGAGTAAGTTTCATCAAAGTTGACTGAAATATACTTTTTTTTGGTAAAACTCATCCAATTTCTCATTCATGTGCATTATAAATTTGGAACGATATTGCATTATGGAGTGGAGGAATGCCACGCCCCCACTCATCCCGCAACCAATAGATTTCATCATCAACTTTTTATACAGGGAGACGGCAAAGGCCACTGGTCCCATGGGGGTCCTAAGAGTGAGTGCATCGGGGAAGGATGCGGTGCATTTGCGGAACTTGTTTTGTTCTCTGCCTCACCTATGCCCCCCCTTCTCTCTTCTCTCTCTCCCTACGGTGGAGATTTCTTCCTTGGACTCACCCTTTGAGCATTCTGAATGCTTCTGTCCCGAGATGCTGCCTTTCTTGTGGCCACAAGCCAGTGGAGAAAGACCTGATAGGCATTCTGCCCCCATCCCTTGAATTTACATTCTCTCATCCCCTACACTATTCCATTGTACATATATAACCAGGCTGCCTCATGACACGGGGAAATTCTGCAGTGAAGGCAGACACAGCAGTGAGAGTAAATAGATTCGCAACTCAGGTCATGGTCTTTGGTCTTAATATGATTCTTGTTGATTGTTCGTTGAAGAGAAAAACAAATGGAGAGCCTCCAAGTCACTACCGCAGCTCTTAGTATGTCAGCATCCGAAATCACATTTTCGGAGTTAGCGGATTCTTCATTTATTTCACAAATATTCATTCACGGCCACTTGCCCGGCGCATTTCGTCTGACGGCACTTTGTGCAAGAATGGCGGCCTCCTTGCCCTCGCGGAGCTTGTAATCTAGCCGAGGAGACAGAGCAAAAACTGATGAGCACAGAGCATCAGTGAAAGGCTTGTGAACCGTGCTCACTGCTCGGGATGCCGAGAGAGAACATTGGCAGAGGGTGGGGCGTGCTCAGGGAAAGCCTGTTAGGGGATGTGACCTTGACACTGACACCCCTCCATGGGGTAAGGAAGAGCAAAGTATCGTGGGCAACAGAAGAACGCGTCCAAGGCAACCGTCCAAACGACAGCCAGAATAAAGCGAAAATTCCCCGAGCATATCATTCAGCAGCAATTGCAATCAGATGCTGCGGATTGGCTCAAAAGAAAGTGGCAAGAGGTCTGGAAACTCGTCCTGACCATGCCTTCCCGGTGCCAGGATGTGTGCATGTGCGTTTGCTCAAGCAGCGCTGTTTGTCCACTTCCTCATTTTCCTAATGCCATCGCGCAGCTGCCTCACCTGATGCCAGTCTCTAAATGAGGCAGCAGCTCTGGATCCAGGGAAACAAAGGGGAAGGTTGCCATGGTAACAGAGGCCAAGGAGAACCGCTCCTCCTCCCGCTCACCAGAGTCCCTCTCTCCAGGGAAGGCTGTGGAGACGCCCCTCGGCCACCACGGTCTTCCCAGCGGTGGCGCCGGCAGGGTCTTGCCCCAGCACTCAGCTCGTTTGCCAATGACATGCCTTACAGCAGCTCAGGAAGGTTACCCAGTCCTCAGTTGCCAAGCAGTTGCCAGTTCGATGTTTCTAGAGTGGATCTATTCCTTTGGAATCGTTTCCTCATTGCTGCTGCCCCTTTCTCTCCCCGTCAGTCTCCGTGCACATAAAAGATGCAGCACCCTGTATCTGAGACACAGTACCCCGCCTCCACGTACCAGGCAAAATCATAGTGTCCCCTTGCCGTACGGTGGTATGAGTCGTTGACCAAAGTTCTATGATATATCGCTGTTCCCACCGCGGGGAAGAGTGATTTCTTGAAATATTCATCATGTTCTGATCAATTTGAACAGATCATGGTATCTGTAAAAAGATAATACTTGACAGCAAATGAATTGAAGCCGTTTTAATTGGACTGAAGTTCCCTTGTGAGAGTTTAATGTTTTTTTAATTGACATTTCCAGGAGTCTATCCCAGCGAAGTGGGGGTCTCCTGATGAAACGCCAGCCTCACCCACTTTTGCCTGCTCAGGAATGACTCCTATTTCCAAATGAAACCAAAGTCTGACTTCACACAGTTTTTCCATTCTAGTGCTTGGTCCTCTTGGCTGCTTCTCTGAACTTTTATTTTTTTTTTTTATTATTTTTTTTTCAACGTTTATTTATTTTTGGGACAGAGAGAGACAGAGCATGAATGGGGGAGGGGCAGCGAGAGAAGGAGACACAGAATCGGAAGCAGGCTCCAGGCTCTGAGCTGTCAGCCCAGAGCCTGACGCGGGGCTCGAACTCACGGACCGTGAGATCGTGACCTGGCTGAAGTCGGACGCTTAACCGACTGCGCCACCCAGGCGCCCCAACTTCTCTGAACTTTTAGAGACTACTTCCTGGTCCATCATTGCTTATGTTTTCAGTTGTCTTTGGAGATGCAGGAAAGAGACATGCGTTAAGAGCATAGAGTTTGGAGTCTTGGAACTGGGTTCTGAGGCGAGTTCTATCACTGTCTGGGGTCAGAGGTTGGCCAAGTTCCTTACCTTCTTTTTATTTTTAATTTTTTTAATGTTAATTTTTTTTGACAGAGAGAGAGAGAGAGAGGGAGAGGGCATGCACAAGCAGGAGAGGGGCAGAGAGAGAGGGAGACACAGAATCCAAAGCAGGCTCCAGGCTCTGAGCTGTCAGCATAGAGCCTGACGTGGGGCTCAAACTCACGAACTGTGAGATCATGACCTGGGTCGAAGTCGGCCACTTAACCGACAGGGCCACCCAGGTGCCCCAAGCTATTTATTTTCTGAGCAGCCTCAGTTGTACATCTGTAGAATGGGTGTACTAATGGGATCTATTTCCCAGGGTTATTTATGGAGAGGGTTAAATGGGTCAGCGTGTCTCAAGGGTTTAGTGCAAGGCCAAGCATAAATAAATAGTATTTCATGTAATAATAAATAAATAATATTTATCACCAAGACGGTGACAGACGGGACGATGGTGGTGAGAGTGCCCACCTCATCTGTGCACGGCACTGTGGGCTCCCCGAGGACAGCAGTCAGCCCCTCTTTCTTCAAATTGCACGTGGCGATGTTAAAAGATGATTAGTATTAAAAAAAATAAAAAATAAATAAAAGATGATTAGTATTTATCATAACAAATGCTGAAACATTATTTAATTAAACTAACTCCATTAATGAAGGAGTTTATTTCTTCTTCATCCCAATTGTTAACAGTAGCCCACCCCCCTCCCTCCACCAAGTTCAACTTTGGCTCTGATAGGAATTTTAAGAAAAAGTGCAATAATTTATTTTGTGGGGCTACGCTCCAGTGTCCTCTTACGCTTCATCTGGCAAAGTGCTTTTTTATTTCTCGCTGCCACCAATACCAGAACTTCTGCTGCTGGAAACAGATGAGGACTCTCCACTCCACGTGGAACTTGCTTTGTGACAGTCGCTAATCCTGCTTGGCTCAGCAGTTTGGAATGGTGGATCCCATAGAGAGCGTTCTTCAGCAAGGAGCGAAAAGCGACGTGTGAATGTATAGAAAATACTCTCAAGGTAGTGTCTTAGCCTTTGGAAATGCTTCAAATTGTTACCTGGGAGATCTTAACTACAGGGAATTCTTCAGAAGCGTTCTGTCCTCAGCCGTGACACTGGTAAGGACTCTAACTGGGTAGGAAGCTGTCCTGTGGAAGGAGAGGTGGTTCTCAAGTAGGCATCAGGTGGGACAGACAGTTTGGTCCATGACAGATGCCCATTTCCCTGACAAGGGTTCAAAGACCCCTAGAGATGCGAGACCATATCCTCTGCGTGGGAATGTTCCTAGGCTTAAGGTACTGCCCTTATAAATAAAATTCTCTTTGTAGGAAGGGGATGGATCCGTGTGTCTAGGCAGTTGAGGGAATCACAACGGATGCCTTAAATATATTGCTCGAATTGATTTTACAGAGTGGGAGAACGATGTTTTCTTGTTCTAATTAAAAACAAATAAGTATATCGTTTAACGTGAAGCTGAAATAATATTAGCCAATGTGTGAATGTTAGCTCAACTTCTGGACACTGCTCTCTGTTTTACTGAATACATATAGGAAAATGCATAGGTCTTAACTGTACTGCTCAGTGAGTCTGACAGATGTGTACATCCGTGTAACAAACACCCCGAATAGACCAGAATTTAGCAAACTGCAATCCCGCGGCCAAATCTAGCCGGTGGAGTGTTTTTGTGTGGCCTCTCAGTTAAGAAGGGATTTTTACATTTTTAAAGGATTATTTTAAAAAGAAGAAGAATATGCAATAAAGACTGTATGTAGACCTCAAAGGCTAAAACATTTACTCTCTGGCCCTTTCAGAAAACATTTTCTACCTCCTACCACATACTACCATCACCCTAGAAAGTTCCCTCATGTTCTGGCGTGCAGTGGCAAAGACTACTCTGATTTCTATCCCCATAGACTAGTTTGGCTGTCTCTTTTTGCTTTTATTTATTTCTGAGAGAGAGAGAGAGAGAGGGAGAGAGAGAATCCCAAGCAGGCTCCTATTAGCACAGAGCCCGATGCGGGGCTTGAACTCACGAACTGTGAGATTATGACCTAAGCTGAAATCAAGAGTCGGATGCTTAACTGACTGAGACACCCGGGTGCCCTGTGACTGTTTTTTGAAGTTCACAAAAATGGAATCATGTAGCATATGTCCTCTTCAGGGACTGGATTCTTTCATTGAACATAACGGTCTGGAAATATGCTGTGTTCCTTGGTGTATCACTAGTTCATTCCTTTTTAGTGCTAAGTATTATTCCATTATACGACCACAGACCCTGTGTGTCCAATCTTCTGCTGATGGACACTTGAGTTGTCTCTGTGTTGTTTTTCTTTTTTCAGTATGAATAAGCTGCAGTGAACATTCTTGTACAAATCTTTTTATAAACATGGGTTTTCATTTCTTTTGGGTGAAGACCTAGGAGTGGAATTGCTGAATCATAGAGTAGGTGGATTTAGTTCATAAGAAAGCGCTAAATGGTTTTCCACAGCGGTGACAGAGTGCGTGTGACACAGCCGTCAGGAATGTGTGAAAATCCTGGTTGTGTAACCTCACCGGGATTTAGTAGCGCCGGTTGGTAATTTTAGCCATTCTGGTTGAGTGCCAGGCACTGTTTGGAACGCTTTAAACTGATTCGGCTCCCCCACCCCCACCCTTACCAGCTCTGGGAGGTAGATGTTCTTATTTCCCCCCGTTTTACAAATAAGAAAACTGAGGTCACAGGGGTTCAGGAATTGCCTGAGGTCACACAGCTGATGAGGGACCCGATGAGTCTGGCTCTCGAAGCATGTGTATTGAGTTACTATGTTATGCTGTTTTCTAAGCCCCTTGAGATTTATCCTGTCCCCACGATTACTTGAGACTCATTACAGTCCCAGTACCATACAGCACGTGGCCTGTCATAGGCAAAAGGTGCTGTGTATGACAGTGATGAAAGGGACTGCAGGTAGGTGTCCTGCCCGGGTGGTGAGCAGGGCTCAGCTCAGTAAGCAGGCCCAGAATGGAGCACCTGTTTTGTTTTAAGTTTATTTATTTGAGAGAGAGAGAGAGAGTACAAGGGTCAGAGAGAGAGGGAGAGAGAGAATCCGAAGCAGGCTCTGCACCATCAGCACAAAGCCCGACGCAGGGCTCAAACTCACGAACCGTGAGATGATGCACAGAGCTGAAATCGAGAGTTGGACGTCTGACTGAGTCACCCAGGTGCTCCTACCAGTAACCCTTTTATGAGGGGCTCAATTCATATTAGTTTAGTTAATACCTTGTGTGGAAATGTCTTCCATTTAATAAGTTTTATGGAAAATTAGAAGGTTTTTGTTTTTTGTTTTGTAGCTGGTAAGAAGTTCAAAAGGCAGAAATAGAAAATCCCATTTTCTTGTTAGTCAATGATTTTTTTTTTTTTATTTAAAAAAATTTTTTTTTTTCAACGTTTATTTATTTTTGGGACAGAGAGAGGCAGAGCATGAACGGGGGAGGGGCAGAGAGAGAGGGAGACACAGAATCGGAAACAAGCTCCAGGCTCTGAGCCATCAGCCCAGAGCCCGACGCGGGGCTCGAACTCACGGACCGCGAGATCGTGACCTGGCTGAAGTCGGACGCTTAACCGACTGCGCCACCCAGGCGCCCCGTCAACGATTTTTTGATTATTTGTTTATTTTCATTGAGACGGCATTCCTGTAATACAAAACCAAGCATTTTATTTTTTATGTTTTAAAAATTTTTTAATTTTCATTAAATCCGAGTTAGTTAACATCCAGTGCAATATCGGTTTCAGGAGTAGAATTTAGCGATTCATCACTTCCATCCAACACCCGGTGCTCATCCCAACAAGTGCCCCCCTCCGTGCCCACCCCCCATTTGGCCCATCCTCCCACTCGACACCCCTCCGACAACCCTCAGTTTGTTCAATTTAGTGGCATTTAATACAGTGACAGTGTTGTCGAACCAGCACATTTAATCCTAAAACATTTTTATCACCCTGAAAGGAAACCTGTGCCCCAGGTTAGCAGTACCCCGTGCCCCTTCTCCCTGTCCCCCATACCTCCTTCCTGGCTCTTGGCGACAACTAGTCTGCCTGTGTTTCCACAGGTTTACCTGTTCTGGATGTTTCATATAAATCCTACGATTGTGTGACCTTTGATGTCTGGCTTAACACCTAGCATAATGCTTTCAGTGCTCAGCCAACGTTATAACATGTATCAGCACTTCATTTCTTTTAATGGTTGAATGCTATTCAGTTGTAAGTAAAGACCACAATTTGATTATCCATTCATCAGCTGATGACCCCTTTGGTCGTTTCTCCCTTTTGGTTGTGACGAATAGTGCTGCTGGGGACATGAAGGTACCTATATTGTTTGACTGTATCATGTACACGTACAGCTATCTGTTTGTACAGATATTTGAATACTTGTGTTCCATTCTTGTGGCTATATACAAGGTCAGTGCTTTTGAAACTGTGGTGTATGGAGATAAATGAAGATACCCAGTGGTGTTGGTGGGAAGGTCCCAGGAGCTCCCAGGTGTGCGAACCACTACGTATTTCCTTTATACAAAATGCAACAGTAGGAAAGTCTCTTTGAGGTTAATATGAAGGCGACATCATTTAAGGCTTGTTTATCCATGTGGGAAAAAAGTGACCAAGAGTTTATTTCAAAGCTCAGTGAAGCCTATAGTAATCTGCTAAATAAAAATGCTCCACTGAGAACCACAGACGCCAGAAGACTGCTCCATACGTTCAGTTTTCCCAAGCTCTGTAGGGCATTCTCTCCTGACGTTCACGCAATGCCCTCGCTGGGGCAAGTACACCTCCTTTCAGTTCAGACTCCCAGCTAACACGCGGGATGCGCCGTTCAAGTTGAATTGCAGAGAGGCAGCAAGCGACTTTTCAGAGAAGTGCGTCCAAAATATCGCATTGTTTGTTGTTTACCAAACAGTCAAATTGAACTGGGCCTTCTGTATGTCTCTTTGCTAAATCCGGCAGCCCTATTTTGGTCGCACGGAGACAGGGCGTCCTCGCGGCCGTGAATCGTAGAAGATACTCTATCAGCAGAGATGCTTTGCCCACTCATTCTCCTCTGAGAGAACCATTTCCCTTTCTGTATAAATAATGTAAAAATTTGGAGATAAAGTATGTGGAGCGTCAGGAAGGTGAAATGGAGCCTTTGCCACGTAAAGTGCTTTCTCTCTCTGGCCCGAGTTCATTAGCAAAATCTAGTGATTCAAATTACTCAGCTAACCTCTTCCGCCGCTGTAGGATTATAAATCAAGTAGGTGGCTACTACCTGAAGGAGGTGTAGGGTCTTTGTGGGAGGTCCTCCTCAAGCTAAGAGGGGCCGGAGATTTCCTATTACTGTGTCACGCGTAAAGGGTGATGCGTGCCCTCTCACCTACAGCATATTATGTCTATGCGATCCACTCTTGGAAAGGAAAGGAACAAAATAGGAATATATTCACTGCTTTGCCTCCCAGAGGAATAAATAAGATGGCGGGGATCTCTGTGCAAACGGCTGGTGCTCTGTGGTCCTCCTAACACTGCCAGATAGAGGCAGACTCAGTTGGAAACAGAAAAAAATACATATATTAAAGGTATTTATCTGTCTGTCTTTCTTCCTTTATTTTTGTCTGTCTCTGTGCCTTTATTTTGTGTGAAATTTTGAGAGATGAATTCTATTTTCTATTAATTTAATGGCTGTCATATTGCATTACATCATGCAGCTTGGATCACAACAATGAGGTGTTAAGGTTTAAATTAATAATATTGCAACACATCACTTGATAAAGCAGTGTGCTTAATCCCATCTAGGCGGCTCAGGTAGCCTGACTTTTGCCCAGCGCCTTGAGTCTGCAGATTGCAGTGGAATTGCCCAAGTTCAATTGCAAACAACCTATAATTGTGAGCTGAGTACTTGAGCTTCATGGTAGCAAACATTAATTTAATGTGCTGGTGAGATTTAACAAGGTTTTATATATATAAAATAGTCAGGGAGGGCAAGGAAAAGGGACGCTGAGGTTTCTGAGTGGCATTTTCAGGTCTGGAAGTACATCCCACAGATACCTGTTCTGTGTAGAGTCGCCTCGCAGGCAGAGTTAGCTAAAGCCACCGGGAAAATGGGAGCGGGGGGGGGGGGGTGGGTGGGAGGGGGTGCAGTTAAGAGAAGATCCTTTGAGGAGACTATAGATCTGGTGAGCTATTGAGAAAGCATACCCTTGGACATCGCCTCAAGAACCCCTCCCGCCCCCATTCCCCCCCCAAAAAAAACCCCAACTGCAGCATGACGATACAACCCAAACTGGTCCACGTTTGGAAGAGAATCAAACTGGATGCCCAAGAAGAAGCCGAGTCTAAAGCACATCAAAAAAGTATTCCTTACCCAAAGCAGATTGTTCTCACAGGGCTTTTTTTCATGTGCAGATGCTTTCACTGTGAAAACAAAACACAACAAAAAATAACTATTCATTCTAGGAACTGAGAGAGGCATCTTGGAAATCCAAATAATGAGGCAATGGCACCAATAGGGAGGCGCCGCAAAGAACAGGTTCTCTGTCCCCTTCCTTTCCTCGGGCCGGGCCCCCAGGGCTCCCTGGAGCCCCTGCCACCTTCCTCAGGCCGGATGCATTTCCAGCCACTGCCCACCCACACCCCAGTAAACAAACAGGCAGAGGGTTTGTATGTGGCCTTCATTAGGGCGGGTTACCAATCGTCAGATTAGTTTCTGCCAACCTGCCGAGCGCGAATGCAAATCCGCCACCCCCATGGGTGCAGCTTCATTTACAACTATTGATTCGTGTTTGACTGCGAGTTCAAAAAAAGTTGTCTTTGAAGCTTTCCCCCCTCGATGCGTGGCTTCCCGGGTCCAGGTGGCTCCAGGATCCCTGGCAGTCATTTTGATCTTTGTATTCCCGCCGCCGAGGAGGGTCATTCCAGGTAACTTAAAAGCAAGATACAATCAGAAGGGATTTGGGAACGAAGTCTTTGCCTTGTCACATTAATGCGGTCCTATCAAGTGGTAGTTTATCAAGAGCCACCTCACAAGGTTTTAATGAGCATGCTGCCTGTTCTTATACAATACTAATTAATCCCATTTTTTCACACTGCCGTGATTGCTTCATGAAACCCACATTGTTTTATACTCAGTAGCAAAGCGGCTCTCACTGATTAAATCTCCTTGCCTGCAATGGAGCCTGACAACTGAATTATACCTTGCTCAAAATAATAATGGGTATCAGCTAATAAATACGGTTTAACACACACAAAACTATGCAGCCAAAATCACACCACAAAATAGGAGTTTGACTTATAGGCTCAGCAGTGTTTCATTAAACATCTGTATTATAATTCACTGGTTTTCCAACTGATGTAATAACTTAATTGATGAGAACAAAGACAAGCTTATTTATTCACCCAATTGCTTGCTTCTTGACTAACGTTTTTCCTGGGTGTTATTGTGGAAATAAATATGCAATATTCTTTTTATAGAAGTCTAATTTAGGTCCTTTTTTTCCCCTATTGAGAAGTCAGCATCACCATCTAAATCTGACAATTTCTTGCTGCTTCGCGACGGAAGCAGTTTGATAAGATGGGTTCTGGGTGTTTGCCCTGATGTCCAGACTGGCTAGCAGAGGTGAGAGGGGAAAGGCTTTCCTGCCCTCGGGGAGGGCAAACTAGCTAGACACTGCCCTCCCTCAGAAGGGTGAGAATGGGCTCCCGCTGAACACACACACACACACACACACACACACACACATGCCACACATTTCATCCTGGGCCTTAAATTAACTCCACCAAGGCTGAGATGATTCAGTACAGCTCATCAGTGACATGAACACTCATCTCCAGCTTGTGTCCCCACACCCCAGTTTAAGTGGCATCAGGGACAAGTAAATAGAATGACAGAATCATGGGTGGCAGTTTTTTTTAAAGGAAATTTTCAACTTAAAAAAATTTTTTTTTCATGTTAGTTTATTTTTGAGCGAGAGAGTGTGTGAGCAGGGGAGGGGCAGAAGGAGAGGGAGACACAGAATCGGACGCAGGCTCCAGGCTCTGAGCTGTCAGCACAGAGCCTGACGCGGGGCTCGAACTCACGAACCGTGAGATCATGACCTGAGCCGAAGTCAGATGCTTAACCGACTGAGCCACCCAGGCGCCCCAAGTTTTTTTTTTTTTGTATAAGGCGTGTGTTAGCTGGAGATAGAAGTAAAAAAAAAAGTGGACACAACTTCATCATTGTTTTAGCTTTGGATTGTGTGTCTTTGAGTACGATCTCTAATAAACATGCAAAGAGAGTAACTCTCCTGTTTCTCTTACAGTGAGGTAGAGATCTTACAGTAGCTTTTTCTTTCAGTTGACGTATCAGGACTCCACCTCCGTGCTCTGCCAAGCCCCCTGATCTTCTCACACTGGTTGCACCATCTTGCAAACTTGCTCAATTTTCTGTTCAACTCAGGCTCTGTGAAAATGGACACTCTCAAATGCTACTTATTGAGAACCTACTGTGTCTCAAGAGCTATCCTAAGCTTGGAGGAGAGCCTGAGAAACAAGAGATGAAGTCCTTGCTTTCACGGAGCTTGTATTTTTCAGGGGAAATAGGCAAGAATCGAGCCAGGAAGCACATAGGCGGTACAGAAGGTGATACCCAGCATCCCCGAGTATCGTGAGGAAGAATAAGGCAGATGGAGAGATACGTCGTGTGTGTATTTTACTTAGCGGGCAACAAATATTCTCAACAGATGTTGGTTCAGTCCGTGCAAACTTTATTACATGGATCCCACATCCTTGTGCTCTGTATCTAGTCTTTCTTTGCGATAAGGTTCAAGAAGAAGGGCAACTTCCAAGAGATTTTCCCCGAACACACGGTCATTCCTTTGTGTGGGCTTCATCACATGTACGCTGTCATGAACATCTAACTACTGGCTATTTTTCTCTTTCCTCTGACCTCACTGTAAGAGCTCTTCAGTGGAAGACCTTCTCTTGGTCTGTGTCTTTTGAAGTAGTCAGTACAGGACTGAACAATGTCCCAATGTCTGCATCTCCTGCCTCTTACTCAAATCCTGTTTCCATATTTCTAAGATCTACAAGATGTCAGTGCGGATACTGCATTGTTTAGTTTCCATGCCGGTCTCTTGTGTCACCATCTGACAGATGCTAACACAAAATGTAATGATCCCGACGTGGCAGAATTCCCTCCTACGACCTCATTCGTTCCAGTCACGGGGATGGGATACACTGGCACCCGTTATGACTTGGTATAAGTCACATACCTCTGCCTCTTAGGGCATTCTGTCTCCAAGTCCTGTCACCACTTCTCTTCGTGGATTTCCACCCCCTGCCTTGTTTCGATTCCCTCTACCTCTAAGTTGGCCAGGATCTCATTATTTCTGACCAGACCTAAAAATAATTTCTGATTCTAGCATCTTCTCCCTAAAATGTCGTCTCTATGCTACTCCCTGACACGTTACTTTGAGCAACTCTCCCCCCTGCTTCAGGACTTGTAATGACTATGGGGAAACATGGGCCCAGCAAACTTGATTTTTCTTTTTTTTTTTTTTAAGCCCAGAAGTGTAGATTTACATGTGAAATCTTTGAAAGTTGGAAAGTCAGTCCAAAAAACTTTAAACCTTGTGCAGACCACACAAAAAGCTTGGCTGGACCACTGCTTGGGAGTCTTTGATCTAGGCTTTTGGATGTCTTGTTTTCCTATCTTAGACCCATTATTCTCGTCCTTGTCTGCACTTAGCCACCTTCTCTAGTGCTCATCTCAAATCATCTAGGAAAATGTTCCCTTCTGTCTGTTTCTCTGCAGCCACTCGACTTGAGATCAGCTGTCTATAATGCCTCTTATGAAAAGGGATCATAATTTATTCCTATTTTTGAGTCACCTGTCCCACTAGACGCAGAAGGAAAGACGTCAGATAGGAGAGGTCAAGGACTTAGGTGTTGAGGTATGGGAGGTCTGGTGTGGGCTTGGCTCTGACATTTACCGTGCCATTATGGCTTCGGGTAGCTTAACCCCCACACAGCTTCGGTTTCTGTGTTGGTAATTACATCACCATGGTGTCCTATGACATGTGCCACACCTCGTAAAGTTCTCCAAGAAGTCAGTGAGATAACTCCATGTAAATTGACATCCAGAGTGACAAAGAGTAAGCATTCATTCACTATTAGCTGTTGTTCACATAATTATTGGTGTTACATTTACTACTGAATTTATAACAATAGCTCTTTGTGGTTCGGGTGATCTAGCCATGGCTGAAAATATATGTTATGACCAGAGGATTCACAAACAAGAAAATCCAATCTAATAAATAATGGTTGGACACTTCTGCTATGAAAAGAAGTGCATCTAGTCTCCTGGGTAGCAAAAACACTGTCAGAGTTTTCAACGTAGGTGAAATAGAAGAAACGTAAAAGCTGCTTTTATCATACAGGGAATTATTACTCTTTAAGTTTATTTTTATGAGTAAGAAGTGTAAACGCAAAATAGAATGGGACCATAAATTTCCATGCATCTATCACCCGATTTCAACAAACTTCACTTCTTACTCTGTCTTGTTTTATCTGAATTTCCACCCATCTGATTATTTTGGAGAAAATCCCAGGCACATTTCTATTTCATCTGTAAATATTTCAGCATAAATTAATAAAAACAAAGGGGGCTCTTAAAATAGCCATATTACACTTAAAGTAATTAATAATTCCTTTATATTATCATGCATCCAGTCAGTGTTCAATTTGCTTTTAGAATTTACTTGAGTCTGGATTCAAAAATTCATATCGCAATTTCCTGACTTGTCTCTTAACTCTCTTTAAATCTGCAGCTTTCTCCTTTTCTTTTTTTTCCCCCCCTAACATGCATATGGTCATTTATCTTGTGGAGTTTTCCCCGTAGAATTCCTCACAGTCTGGATTTTGCTATTTTCACCAATATAGTATCATACGACACTCTCCTCTGTCCACTGCATTTTCCATAAGTTGATTGATAGATAGAGGCTTGATGTAATCTGGGCTTGCTTTCTTTGTAAAGTGCAGGACCATTCTAGAGGTAAGATCCATTACATGTATCAGGAGACACATGACGTACAGTTGGGTCTATTTTTTTTTTTTCCTAATAGAGCAGTCATTGATGACCATTGAAGGGATTCATTTTCTCATTCTTGTAAAATGGAATGTTTTAATCTAAATGAACCTTGAAAAATGTTAAGCTGAAGAAAACTGCCCTATTATTTTTGTATTTATATCTAGAACCCATAGATGTCCCAAGAGTAAATTCATCCCTTCTTTCAAATGTGCAAGGACTTCTGCTAGTACCTTGGCTGGGTGCACAGAAGACCCTATTTCTGCACTGGAAGGAAACCAACTGAAGGGGGAGACGGGGGCCAGTGGGGAAGATGGATGTGAGAGCAAATAATTATGGTCAAAATTACCTGAGGATTCAGAGAAGGATGGAAGTAGAGAAGAAGAAGTGAGTGTCTTTGCCCATGGGAGTCAAGGGCTTACACAGCTGGATCAGGAAGGATAAATCAAGGTTTGGATAAATCAGGAAGGATAAAAAGGTTTGCTAAACAAAGAGATAATAATAGCAGCCCCAACAGCACTAATGTTTAATACTTACCAAGTATTTCCCTAAGCATTTTACCACAAGTGTTCCTTACTACAGCTCCATAATTTACCAGATAAGTTAATTGAGGCACAGAGTGGTTAAGGTTCATGCTCAAGGCCACCTAGCCGACCAGAGACAAAGATTCAGGGAAAGATTTTCTATTTCACAGTTTGGCCTAAGGGTTACTGTGAATTTTTCCCTGATAACCACAAGCCATATGATAGGGCATCAGTGATAACCACGAAAGAAAAAGTGAGATTGGCAAAGGGATCTGGTCTGTTATCGACGAATTAGACGTTGCTGCCCCAAATCACACACTAAACAAGGATTTGGACTTAGATGCACAGCAAGGTTTCAATAATCATGTGAACTATAATTCCTGGATCTTCCGATATCATAACTTGAATGGTGAAACTAAAGGTGAGCTTTATTAATGTTTGTCTACTTGCTTAATTCCTAATTTGGGGTTTCCCCATCGTTAGGGGGAAATTCAGATGCACCATGATTGAGGATTTGGATTCTGAGAATGGAGACTTCAAGTTACTACATGCCACAAATACACCTAAGAAGGAGTGGGAAGTGAGTGCTTAACCGGTTAGCAAAAACTAAGTCATGAAATAATGGACATGCAAGGTCATTCTGTCCAGTCCTCTGCCTCAAGAAAGCTCAATTTGCCTGAGATCCCTCACACTGTAGAGCTGCACTCATTAATGAGAAAAATACATATTATATTCCTGTTGCCATGAACCCTGGGAAAAAGAGTGTGTTCACCTAAATTTGCACTTAACCAAGTCAAAAATGTTAGAGAAATATGTGACAACATTTGATGAACTTCAGGGAGGCAGCAATAAGCTCATTTTTCCCTACGGATAGTCTTCTCATTTTTCAATTTAGGTATTCAAGTTATCTGTGCACTTAAAAAATCAGACTTCGAAGTCTTAAAGGCAAAAAGAGCTCCCCCCCCACCTCCTTAGGTAGTCGGACCTATTAAGAATATCTGCAAGATGTAAAATAGCTACATAGAAATCATCCAAAGCACCCATTTATATTATGATAGTCTTTAATCACAGGAAGTTGCACTCATGTTAGGGAAAAAAAATATCATTTCACTGTTCAGATCTTTTTTCCTTGAGTTTTGTGCATTGATGATAATTAGGATGTGTGAAGTAATGAGCCCAGACATGATGGACAAGACAGAAAGATGATTTATCGTTTGGGGGGCTTTATGCAGGAAAAATATACAGGCAACAGGGAATTAAGTCTCAGGAAGTAATTTATTAGACAAGAAGGGGATCCAGGCCTTTTGCCTTGACAAGGTGCAATTGCCTCCCAAATGATACGGGTTGATTTAGGTATTTGAGGCTAAAAGATATATATAAAAGGATAGATGTTCACTCCACTCACATCAGCGCCAAGGACAACTTTAGACTTTGTGAATTAGAAAAGGCTGAATCGAGGTTTGGGGAGCTATAGGGATCAGGGGGTAGATTAGGGGAAGGCTAACATGTCTCCGTTTTATTCAGAAGTAGTACAGGGGCCATGATTATTGTGCTGTGTTTGGATGGATCACGCAGTAAGTGTCCATATAAACAGTAGAATGAATTTTGTGTGATGTTCCTCTCTTGTTTTCTCATCATTAGATCTGACTACCTTTCAGTTTACAGGTGAATGCCTATGCTCCAGTCAGAGAACATAGTTAGGAATAATGGATGGAAAGTGTTCTCAGCAACCAAAGTGTGCATTTCCAACCCCCTTTTCCTCCCTTTGCACATCACCAAAGCACTTTGTCCTTTTTACTTACCATGTCCGTATGAACTTGAAAATAATCAAAAGGACTCCCATTCATGCTTTCTGAGGACAAGAGGAAAGAAAGACATTCAGTTTCATAATTAAGTAGACTCCCCCTTGCTTCAGTACCTGTGGCCCCAGTGGACGACATTTGGCGACATCTTCAACTCTATTTTACTTATCGTTACTTATTTTACTCTATCTTTACTTACCACCGTCCCGTAAGATATTCATCACGAGGTCTTATAAACCCTCATACCAAAGCATATTCTAGAGCTTCCTCTTCTTTCCCTGTTCATTGCCCCCGTCCGCATGGAACCTCTGACTGAGCTCTGCTTCCCCCCTTGCTGCTCTGCAATCTACACACTGTATAGCAGCCACAACTGTGGGATCTTATCAAGTGTTGCCTAGATCAGGTGTAAACCAGATCACATCAACCCTCTGCTCCTGATGCTCCAAACTGCTTCCTGTTCGAATTCAATAAAATCCAAACTCCTTTCGGTGGCCTCCAAGAGGTCAGAAGCTCTACTCTCCTTCCACCTGTCGAAACTCCTCCCAACTGTCCCCCTCTCGCTCTGTCTGTTCTAGCCACTTTGTTTTAGTTCTGTCCTTCCAACACCAAGCTTCTTTCTGCCTTGAGAACATCACCTTCCTGAGCACTCTTTCCATGGCTGTTTTCGTGTCTCCATTCTTGTTCCAGCCCTGCTATGAGAGGCCTATCCTGACTCATCAATCTAAAATTTCCCCTCATCCCATTAATCTGATGTTGTCACATGATCTTAGCTTTTTGAAGGCAGGTTTTTGGATATCTGTGCCACCCCAGAGTTGGAAATAATGCCCGTTACATGGCAGGGTATGTAATATGTGTAAGGAAAGTATAAATCTCAGTTATCCTGGAAAATCATCATTCTCAGCCTATTCCAAGACATTGCGGTATGTTAGAAGGAGTATAGGGATATTCGGACCTGAATTTGATTCTAAACTCTGCCACTTGGTTGCCACATACTATTTTGTTTGAACCCTATGACAGATTCCAAATGGCCTCAGATTATTTGCCACACCTTACATTAAGAGACAGAATAAAAATCCCTGTCCAGATTAAGTCTGGCCTTGGCCATGTGATGTTCTCTGGTTAGTGGAACATCACTGTTCATTGTGATGGGTTGGGCAAGCTGAGGCTTGATAAGCACCAGCCCGTTGGGACTTGCCCTGTTGGAGTTCTGCCCTGAGACCACCATACTACAAGAAAGCCATCTGGCTTATACAAGCAAACACAAGGAGGTGAACCAAGATTCTCTAGCTGATAGTCAGAAGCACCTGCTGGACATTTGAGTAGAACCATTTTGAACAGTACAATAGACCTTCCCATCTAGTTGATTGCAGTTGTATGAATGCCAGATAAAACCACCAGAGAAACTACAGCAACGTACCAAATTGTAAAAACATCACAGTGTTGTTTTAGCCACTCCTTTTTGGGGTGGTTGGTTTTCCAGGATTCTTGGGAGACCAAATGAAATAATGAAATTAATGTCCAGTGCATTGTAAGTTCATAACAGGAATTCAATCCTTCGTAGTTCCCTGGCATTTTCCTTGCTCTGAACTTGACTGCTGTAATTTTTTTTTTTTTTTAGTAAGAATCTGAGTGTGCCTTCTGTGCTAATATGACCATGTAGACTACAAAATACGTCTGAGTATTGATCCTATCATACATAAGAGAAGTAGGAATTTTGATCAAATGGACTCATTTCATGACTATTTCTTAGGACGATTAGGGTAGGCTATTGAAGCATTGAGGCAGGTTAGGAATACATGTAATATAAAATAACAGTTTTAAGCACCCACTGTGTGTCTAGAATCATTCTACAGTAGTGTGTATATATTGCCTTGTGTATGTTTGACATCAACTGTATTTTGCAGAAGAGAAACTGAGGTTCTTTTAAGTGAAATAATTTCTCCATGATCTCACAGCTAGTAAAGGGTAAAGCTGGGACTTCAACCCTGGTCTGCCTGACTCCAGATACACTGTGAAAGTCAGTCTTCAGTAGGAAGTGAAAATCCCAGTGGGAGAATGGGGGCAGCCTCTGGCACAGGGGTTAAGATGTTGAGAAGACATAACCAGTGTAGATGGTATTTGTCTCAGAACCAATAACCAGCGTGGCAATTGTGAATATGATGGGAGTTCAAATAGGGTCACTTTAGGCCAGATTGTTCAGAATATAAGACTTTCTAGAGGAAGGAGGGCTAAGCAGAGGAGGGAGGGGGCTCCATGACCTACCATCTCTAATAACCAGCATATATTGTGAGTTTAGACTCCATGCTAAGACTGTTATATGCACCCCTTGTCTAATCCTTACAGCAACTTTGTGAGGTAGGAATGGATTGTGATTCCATTTCAGATGAGGATATCAGGGCTTACAAAGGATAAGTACTTAGCTGAGAGTATACAACCAATTTTTGGCAGACCTGGTATGTAGATGCGGTGATGTTGACTGTAGCATTATGGTGCAGGATCACCAAGGAGAGTGCTGCTGTCTCCAGAAGACAAAAGATGTTTAGGGGAATTGGAACAGCACTGGGCAGAAGAAAGAGTGGAGTGTGTGTGTGTGTGTGTGTGTGTGTGTGTGTACTGTTTGTGTATACCTACTTCTGAGTATGGGTATAAGACTAGAAATCAGTAATGGATACGGTGGAGAAATAACAGTAGACCAATGCTGGGAGGGGATAATAAACCTAAGCTTAGATTCCTATAATGGGACAGCTTTGAGTATGTAAAAGACTTGCAGTGAGTTTTGTTTTTGCTTATCCAATATCCATTTCCTGTTCTTTTGGGATAGCACTCTTTTTGGCCTCTCGAGAACCATGTTTTGTCTCCTCTTTGCGTCTGCAGCCTGGTTGGGATTTAGGCGGAGATCCATGCCCCAGCCAATCAGAGCCCTGGTTGATCGGGGTGATAGACATAGCTGTGGTTGATAAACAGGCCCATCAAACCAATCAAACCAAGTCGTGTGGGGCTCTTTCTGTTGTAATTAAACAGGATGAGACATAGGATGTGACAGCATATGGAACCTGGGAGTGAAGCCAGCTTGGAGAAAAGCTGTGTTGAGGGATGGCAAGGAATCATGATTTGAGGACTCCACTCCAGCTCAGATCCAGCCAGAGCTACACGAGTGCTGGGGGTGGGCTTCCCCAGTTATGTAAGCCAGTAAGGCCCACGAATAATGAAGCCAGTTCAAGTTAAGGGTTTGTGTTACTGGCCACAGGAAATAAGTAAATCTGATGTGAGATTCTTAAATTTTAAGTTAATTAATGTACTTTCACAATACACCGAAACTCCCTCATAAATCCAGTTCAAAGAAGCTCATACAACACATAGTCGAGGAGCAAGCGAACCTAAAATCACCAGCTTGATGTCAGCATAGCTGAGTTCTAGCCTTGGTTCTACTCCTTTATTTAAGGAGGCACTCATTGATTTAGTCATTTAATAAACTTGTGTATGCTTTTTGTATGCTAGGACCTCGTTCCACTTGAGCACGTGATGTGTAAACACTGAGATTGATTTGGAGGAAGCCCTTTCAATTCTCTGTGCCACCGTTTCTTCCTTTGTAAAATGAAATAATGGTTGTGGTCACCTCATCACGGATGAATGAATGAATTAATGATATTTTGAGTCATACTTTGCCTTTCAGAGAGATAAGATCATCTGGGGAAAGGTATCTACTTTGAAGGGGACGATTAGGACACAAGGTACGTGTGTCCAGGAGTGCAAACCCTTTCCTGCCTGCAAGGGCCTAGCTCCGAACGCTGAAGGTCATTTCCAAGTGCGCAGTCTTGGTTAGGATACAGAAAAGTCTGCTCCTAGCACAGATTCAAAATTACAGTGGCTTAATCAAAGCGGTAACTGGCCTCTCTCTCTCATGGAACATTCCAGAAGACCATGCAGGGTCTCTGTGTTGATTCAAAGGTATCAGGGATGTGGCTCTTTTTATCTCATTGCTCTGGCACATCAAGTGTAGCTTTCTTTTATGCGGCATAGATTTCACCCTTGTGGTCAAAGATGGCTTATGATCGTTCCTATGCTCCTGCCGTCAAGAAGGGAGCAGGAAGAGGGAACCCGCCTTTCCTATTATGGGCACCACATAGAGTTTGGAGACTTTCATTCTGCTCTTGTCTCATTGACTCAAACCTAGTTATATGATTACCCTCGGGTGCAAGGGATCCTGGGCAATGTAGTCTTTACCTGGGTGGCCTTGTCAAACAAAAACTACTCTCGCTATTGAAGAAGGGTAAAGTAAGTACTGGGGACGCCCGGCTTCCTCTGCCACATCTATTATTTTGTACCGGAAGGAAGTAACCACACATGCATTAGCTCCAACTCTGTTCTGGGTTCTGGGTTCCAGCCATTCCTTGGGTAGCCAAGTGGGCACACTTCCATCTGGCCTGTGCTGTAAATCGACTTCCTTTGCAAAGAGCATTTCATGCATGTGAAGCACAGGAAGCCAGGACCACTGGCCTCTCCTGACTGTGCGCGCGCGTGCCCGAAGTCATTCTTTGGCGGAAGGCTACCTTTTTGTGAGTAACAGACCCACTTCTACTTTATATTAGCTTCTGCCTATTTCATAATTTTTTAGAGGAAACTCTCCTCTCATGCAGGAAAATCTAATTATGCAGTGACAGCAGTTGGCTGACTCGGGCACAACACAACATGTCAATTTTCAGTTGCTTACACGGTCTCACAGAAACTGTTAGAAATTGTTTTGAAATCTGGCATACATTTCAGTCATGTTAATTCCTACAACTGTGCCAAATTTGATGAAATTTGGCTCCTCCATACTGCAGGGAAGGTGGGGGATTGGGAAAGGCGAGTTTTCTTTCTTTCTTTTTTTTCTTTCCTGGCAGTGACATCATCTCCTCATCCTCCCCTTATGATGAACAGTGTCCTCAAACAAGCCACGAGGTAATATAACTTTATATTTACAAGACTGTGTGACAATATTACTGCAAGACACTGGAGCTGTATGAAACGATTAAAGAAATACAGATGGCATAATGTTTTTTTTTCCCCCTTCCAACAGATTTGTGCCAGATGTGTGAATATTGATAATTTCTCTGGGGCTCAACTCAAGGCACAATGTAGGTTTCTGTTTGATGGGGGGATGAGAGAGTGAAAATCCATCCCAGCGATGGTATTTACAGGAAATGTTTTGCCTCTTCTTCCAAATCTGTCAAGGCAGAACCAGAAATCCCAAATTTCCAAATGAGCCTCTGAGTCACCCTTTGTTCTGGACCCAATTTTTATCTCCCCAGTAATTGACAGACTGGAAAATTCATTTGTGAAAAACATGTGGTAGGATTCTAAAAGCAGAGCCTCTCAACTAGCTAAGCCTGTCTTTGTGCATCAATTTAGAGCATGAGTGATACCAAAATTTCGGAAAGCATCTTAGAAATGTATCTATTTTATTATATCTTCTCTTTATTAACTTAGTAATAAAAATGCTTTAACGGAATAATGATTTTCAGCATTTGCAATGGGAAAACTTGAAAAAAAATTTCCAAAGCTCTTCTATTGTTCTTTTTATGATTTTATAATGACTGAACCTGTTTTAAAATATGATTCTGGGACCTAGAAAGTTTCAGTAAAGTTCAATCTCTTACTCTAACTTTGACTTTTTAATATCAGAGAGAATTCTTGAAAAGATTTAAAAAGAAAAGAATATTTATCATTCCGAGAAAGATTCAGTTTGGATCAAATAATTAAGCAAGTTGATTTCAAAATCAGTGTAACATTTTTTTCAATTTATACCTTGGATCTTCTGTGAAGTATTTCCAATAACTTGAAATAGAGAAAGACATCCTAGATGGGGGAAGAAAAGAAGTTGAGAAATAAAGAAGACAGGGGAAAGGACAGAGTAGGTCAAGAATCAGAAAATGAGAATGGAGATTGCTCAGGACTTGGGGAATACCTATTTGCTATGGTTGAAACTTAAATTTGACTTTGAACTTCTTGGAAGCCACAGCATAGACGGAGGCATGATCACTTACATAATTTTCTTTATCAGAAAAGAGGGACTGGATCACTGTCTTTGGGGATAAAAATTTATTTCTAACACTAGCTTATGCTGCTGGGTCTCAAGTGTGGGGGATACTGTTTCCCAGGGACATTTGGCAATGTGTGGTTGTCTGTCACACCAAGAGGATGCTACTGGCTTCTAGTGAACAGAGGCCAGGAATGCTGTCAACCATCCTTTAATGCACAAGCTGGCCCCCTATGACAAAGAATTATCTGGCCCCAGAGTTCAACAAGCGAAGGTTGAGAAACCCTGGGTCATAAGATCAATTTTGTATATGGATGTTCATAAATGTTCTCTATGAGATTCCCACAACACAGGGATTTGGAACAAGGCAGATCTGGGTTGAAATCCACGTTCCGCCACTTACCAGCTGTGTAATTTTTGGCAAGTTAGTTAACCTCTCTAAGTCTCAGCGTCCTGGAGATAATTATATAAATCCTACAGGGTTGTTAGAAGGATTAGCAGGAATAATGTTTATAGAACATGTAACACGGTGCTTGGCACATTGTGAAAGCTCAGTGAATGTTAGACTTTAAAACGGGTAAAGAGGGTAGCAATAAAGTGTTATTATCTAAAGTGGTGATGGCTGGGAGGGGTTTGGGATGGAGTTCTGTTGTGAGCTGTTTAATCTAGCGGTAGACTTAAGAACGCCTAGAAATGTCCATGAAATGCACATAATGACCTGCCATAAACCCCACCAATGTGACAGTGTAAGGTTCAACTCCTTAAAGGGCTATTATTGGGAGCTATTGATTGAGAGTTGTGCTGAATTTTCTAGAAATCAAACAAGCTGGTGGTAGAACGACATATTAAATACCTATCCGCTTGGTGCCTTTGCCAGGCGCCATGATGTTCACACAGATAGTCTTGGTAGACTCATGATCGACTACAAACAACACAGAGCCAAGCTGGGTTCCACCTTTTGGAAACATGTGCAGGGGTCACTACTTCACAATTTAGGAGATCTCTTTTGAACACAACAACAGCAAAGAAATCTAGAACTCCGAAGCACACACAAAAAATCAACAGTTTTGCTATTTTAACTTCTAGTAGATCACTTTATTAGTTGGGATATCACTAGCTGTTAAAACCAACTTCAAAATTTCTGTGGCTTAGGGCAGAAGCGCATTACAATTTTTTCTAATGTGTATTTATTTTTAAGAGACAGAGTGCGAGCCGGGGAGGGACAGAGAGAGAGAAGGAGACACAGAATCCTAAGTAGGCTCCAGGCTCCGAGCTGTCAGCACAGAGCCCAATGCGGGGCTTGAACTCAGGAAGTGCAGGATCATGACCTGAGCCGAAGTCGGACGCTTAACCCGCTGAGTTACCCAGGCACCCCCAGCAGTGGATTTTTATGCTTGCAGCAGACTAATGTTAGCATTCCTGGTCAGCATGCGGATTACTTTATTCCAGGAAGTAGTTTGGGATCCAGGGTTCCTTCTGGCTTACGGCTCTATCATTCACTGCCTCAGGGGCCTCAGTTTCTAGCGAGAAAAAAAAAAAAGACAACAGAGAAGACATATGGGCCACAAAAAACCCCTCTCTGGATGTGACTCACGTCACATCTGCTCACATTTCCTTGGCTAGAGCGTGTCATCTAGCCATTCCTGGATGCCAGTGGAGGAAACAGAGCCCTGGTGGGCCAGACAGCACCGCACAGCAAGAAAGAGCAACTTTTAGTAGACGGTATGCCCTCTGCCTCCACCACCAGATACTAGCGTGGTTTTGTTAATCAGCTTCTGCTTGGCAAAGCGTTTCTATTTTGAAAGCAGGGATAAAATGCCCATGTCTAGAAACCCATCTAGAAGACGCGGTTCAGCCCTTTTCTTTTCGGCAGTAGGAAAAATGTAAAAAGCGGACATGTGACAAGTTTGATAGACTGGTAAAACTCTGAGAAGGCCATTATTCAAATATTTATGGCTCCTCTTAGCTAATGGATTCAAATTTATAATGCTGCACTTGTCAACAAGATAATTTTGCAAAAACATTTAAAGGCTGAGCAGTTTGGTCCCTTCTAACCCTGAGGCCTCTCCTCACCACAGCAAATGAGCAGCTGTTCTCAATGAAAATGGAACACCGTGCGCATTGTGTGCTCCTGCATGCAGTGTAGACCCACAGCACATCTGTGGGGGCAGCGCTTCAGGGAGGAAGCTGGCATGTCGGGAGATGTCTGGGAGTGGGCTAAGTATCATTTTATCCAAAGAAGAAAGAAAGGCGACCCGGTGTTGCCACAAACACCTTGGACCAGAACTAGATTATTAAAATCTACGTTGGACGGTAAACCACAATTCGTGACACGTGGCATTGTCATCTTATCCACCAGGGCATCCAGGTCAATAGTAAAGAATGTACGACACAATGTTTGGTTATTAATATGATAACAAAATATACCATATTCTAGGTAGCGATCATCGCAAAGTGACAAAGAAGAAAGTTAAATAGTGTTGGGTGGGGGGGGGGGGAATAAACCTCGGAGAGCGAGCACGTATGTTTGGGAATGCTTTATATTTGGCTTAAATACAATGGACTGAGTCAATAGAATTAGATAAAGTTGTGTCAGTGCGTGTCATATTTTGAAATGCAGGACTTTAAATTTTTTTTTTTCAACATTTTTGTTTATTTTTGGGACAGAGAGAGACAGAGCATGAACAGGGGAGGGGCAGAGAGAGGGAGACATAGAATCGGAAACAGGCTCCAGGCTCCGAGCCATCAGCCCAGAGCCTGACGCGGGGCTCGAACTCACGGACCGCGAGATGGTGACCTGGCTGAAGTCGGACGCTTAACCGACTGCGCCACCCAGGCGCCCCTGAAATGCAGGACTTTAAAGGGGAAGAGGCTATCGCTGTGGTGCTCTGATAGGAGAAGCTAAGGTGGGCTCACTAAGAAGAACCACTGAGGTGGTGTTCAGAGAACACAATAGAATTGTTATGTGTTTGTGTCTGGAGGGGCAGTGACCTCAAGGACGTTCTAGGAAAGACGCTGATGCTTGGATTTGCATGTCCGTGTGGGAATGGAAAGCGAGGCTTCATGATCTTGTGGTGGGCAGGAGACTGAAATGAGCCTCCTGCATTAAGTTGGAAGCCACCCGTCAGTGACAAGTCAACTTAAGAAACTACCCTACCTTCCAAGGGTAGGGTTAAGGACTTTTTATTTACCCAGTGTCATAGGTAGATTGAGTCATCCGTGAGAAATCTGAATCCCAAGGCTGCATTGTGCATGGATATGGAGTCCCTGGTCACACAGTCTGTTAAATACGTGACACAGAAACTAGAAATTAACATCTGAATTGATCAAAGCTGTTAGGTCCCAACAGAGCCCCATGGATATCCACTCACAGGGAGACATCCAGGAACTAAAGAGCCTTGTGCACTCACTTCCAAGTGGGTTCAGAGTCAGAAATTCCAAAGAACACAAAGATGCGAACCACCATGAGGTCAACACACAAAAAGTGACATAATTCGTTCCCGATAACTACAGATAACAGAACAATCTAAGTGATTTTTAAATAATACGTTAAAATATTCAAAATGATAAAGCCACATATATAATTTATAATGAGAGGTTATGAAAGAAGAATGAAGCTGGTTGGAAAGAAAAGAACTAACAGAAATTCTAGACATTATACATGGCCATATATAGTCATTGCGTAAGCGATCTAATGCTGTGTTATAAGTTGCTCCAAAATGTAGTGGCTTAAAAAAATAAACATTTATTATTATCCCATGGTCTTGTGGGTCAGGAGCTTGTAGACGGCTCAGCTGAGAGGTTTCAGCCCAGAGCCTCTCGTGAACTTGCAGTCAGGGAGTAGGTGGGGGTCAGTCGTGGAAGGAGGGTCACTTCCACGGCTGGTTCTGGTTGCTCGTCGGAGACCTCAGCTCCTCCTCCATGGGCCTCTCCATAAGCTGCCTGAGGATCCTCACCATGCAGGGACCCGTTTCCCCCAGGGTGACAATCCAAATGAGCCAGTGCTCTGGGAGCCATGCCTTTTACGACTCAGCCGGCTTCCGAGGTCACCCACCATCGCTTCCTCCACTTTGTGCCCACTGGAAACGAATCTCTACAAATCTCGCTCTGGCCCTCATTCCAGCTGAGGAGATCAGGCTCCATCTTTCGAAGCAATGAATTTCATTTTATGTGTGTAGAAATAAAAAGGGCTTGGCAGTGGTTATCCCTTAGTGAAGGGTTAAATGTGATTTTTTTTTTTTTGCTCTTCTCTGTTTTTTCCAAAATTTCTATAATAAAAATATTTTCACTTTTATAGTGAGAGATAAAATATGTATACAAAGAAGGACACTGTCTGTTAGGAGCTTGATATTTTGGGGCACTTACTCTGTACCAGGCAGTGTTCTCAGTGCTTTAAGATATTAGTTCATTTACCTGCCACCACAGGAACTCGATGAGTAGTACATCTTACCTGATTTTAGAGGGAAAATAAGCACCATTGGTAAACATGTCTTGGAAAGACCCACGTTTCTTTCCACATCTGGAGTCCTGTGCATAAATCTTTGTCGTGCACAAAGATTTATTAAGCGCCTCACAGAATTCAATGGAGTGTATAGCATTTCATGATGTCACCTAATTCTGCTTTTTGTTTTTATAAGGATTCTTCCTGTCTTCTTTGTGAATAAAGGTGTATGATTGGGATGATATTAATTACCATTGACCCAACGTGAAGATGTCTTAGAATTGTCCAAAAGACAACTGAGAAAGCGTTCCATGTTTATAAGGGCTCCGTGAGTAGAGCCAATCTTTCAGGGATTAAATGTAGTGCCATTCACAAAAGGATTGGTATTTATTTCTCTAAACAGACAGAATAATTAAAAAACAACAGTACTGCATTAGATAGGAACTCCTTTTTTCTCTTGCTACGTTGACTACAAAATGGAACATCCTTGTTCTCCTGTTCTCCCAGTTTAGCACAAATGCCACTTAGCTGGCATCCAATTCTCACCTGAGGAGCTGACAGGAAAAGGAGACAAATCATCTATTCATTCGACATACACTTCCTAAACTTCTACCGTATTCCTGGCACCACGCTAGGCACAGAATATTCTGGGGAAGTAAGAAAAATGTGGTCCCTTTCCTCGTGGAATTTATAGTTAGGCAAAATATTGATAGAGATTGTTAATCGGAGATACTACATGTGAATGAATAATCAGGACAATCCTCAGCTATATGGGCAATCCAGAACATACCAGATATTTGTATCTGAGAGTAGGAAGAATGTTATCTGACCTGTGATTAAGCTGGAGTACACAAGACGAAGCTTTGGGAGGAGAATTCCACCATCTTCTGTTATTTTGTTTGTATTTTAATAAGTACATCTTCATTGTGCCCTTTCTTTCACGAAGAGTAGGAAACATTTTTACTCGTATGTGGAAATCTTCTATTTTACCGCTAAGAGGGGGTATTCAAATATTACCTACGGTATAATCTAAACTGTGCAAAAGACTGCATAGACGAAGACCATCAAGAAACACACCAAAATATTTAAAATTACCATTTTGGGGTGAGAGTGTTTGTCATGATTTCAGAATGTTCTTCCTCGCAGGTTTCCGTGTTTCAAAAAAATTATTTTAAACAATTATTTGATTCACGGATGCCAGATCATATACTTGTGGTTCTATTTGGATAAAAGCCTGTCAGTCTGAGAATGTGTGCGTGTTCCACGGATGGTTTGCTGTGTCCATCCGTGATTCCAGGGCAGATGAGAGCAGAATTAATGGCAATTGAACACGGCACCAGCTCATAATATGACATAGAAGGTGGGCGAACCGAAAGGTGATGGCTAAGGGGCGAGAGAGGGTGGGGAGACCGGAGGAGCATGGTTCAGTGTTTGACATATTGAAAGACCATTATGTGAGTTCAGACAGTGGTCATGATATGGAGAGAAGTTTGGATCGGAAGCTTGATAAATAAGTAATGGCCACCGAGGGTTTAGACAGTTTCATATTTAAAGAGATATTTATGAACTATTGCAGGACTCGGAGCTGATCTCTGCTTCTCTCTTCCCTTCTCATTACAGCCAAAGGGAAGAAATGAGGTCTAAAGAAAAATGCAGACACCCTTAGAACCACGTACGACCTGTTCATTAAAAGTGAATGTAAGAGTTAGCACAAGTTGATCCGGAAAAGTTCATTTTTATCTCTGCCTCCAATAACTGCTTCAGATGAGTGTCCTGAACGGGTGCAGCTAAATGTAATGCATCCTGTCGCAGACTGCTTTTGATACAGGATTGTGTTAAGCATTTTGATGAGGATCGTACACACCCAAGCGCCAAACCCGGCTCTGTTTCGAGATTCCAAATTTCTGAAGGAGACGCGGGGGTAAATGCAGAATTCTGCCATTACCGTATTTGCGTGTTTTGTTTTGCTTTGTTTATTTTTAAATCAAGGCTTGTTGGCAGCCACCCTGAGGATTATCACAGTGTTCAACTATTCAGTCCCAGCCTTTCTGCCTTATTTAGGACCTCCCAGGGTGCGATCTGCAAACCTACATGAGGATCTGGGAGCGTGAATACAGGCATACATGTGTAGGCACCTTCGTGTGTATGCAAAATGAGATTGTATCGCATAAATGTAAGCGCATAAACCTATTGCGAGTATAAAGCCAGAGAGAACGGGTCTCAGTTTCCCTACCCACAAAATGCAAATCGTCATTCCTTCCACGTTGGATTATTGGCAGGACTATGTAAGACAGGATGTGTAAATAATTTAGGATGTTGTAACCATTCGATATGTAAAATGCTTTTTCGGTTGACTTTGTAGAGATATGCATCAATCTGAATAATTGTTAATGGTTATGAAACTAGTAGTAAGATCCACGTTTTAAGTTTCTTCCATTCTACCTGCATTCAAAAACCAGCGTATTGCCTACGATATTCATAGTGATTTCTCCAAACCCAGTAGATTGCCCATGACTATTTATATTGATTTCTCTCCCCACATTTTCTTAAACCCATTCTAGAATGAGAATTCTCTCTCCCATTTACCTGACATAAGATTCAGATTCCATGTTGGGGAAGGTAAGGAGAGTCCAGAAGGAAGATGACTCTCTTTTTTGATCTGACAACCTTTCTTTATTCCTTGAGGAGGGGAGAATTTGCCTAACACAGGTGTGCGAACATCCATCTCTGCCCCAGCCTATCACAGTGCGTGCCTGTAATCCCTCTTCCCAGGCGTTCGAGACACTTGTATGTCATGATCAGTTATCTGCAGACAGGTGTCTTAGGAAAGTGCCTTGGCCTGAAATTGTCTGTTCCATCATCCTGTCCATGGAATAGTACACAAAAAGATTGTTGAAGGGGCACACACACTTTTCTTTAAGTAAATTAGGTTTTCTTTGAAAGGTGTTCTCAGTCTTCCCCGTGACAGGTGTGAGTCCCAGAAAACACAAAGTCCTCCGAGATGAGTGAGTTCTTTCAATGATAAATATGGGTCAGGTCACCCTCTGCGCATCTTCTGGGCCACCTGTGCATGCGATTTCCCCGGGTTCAAGTATGACAGGAGGAGAAGAGCAGTAACCTCACGCCAGCTCAGCCACGTTGGTACCGTGGGGCCACTAAGGATTGGGTGGTCCCGCAGTGGGAGAACCGGGATGTCTTTCTCTCGATGACAGTTGAAAGGCAGATAATTTTATCTGCAGAATCGAATAATGGTAAGATATGACCTGAGTCCCTGGAACGATTTCCAGGCCAAATCAACTTCCAGTGGTAGTTAACTACAAGCTTTCAATCTACTTCCAAAACCGGTTCAGTATATGCAGTTGTGTAGGAGGCCTCACTTCCAACATGAGAAGGTCTTATTAGGGGCTCAGATGCTATTCTGGGTCCCAGATATCCACTTTAGACAGGAACTCCAGCATTTATGTTAGCATCGCATGAAAAAATATACTTGCTGTGTGCATGTGAGTGGGTTGGAGACCATGAGCTCAAGCTTATTTTCTAAAAGGAAGGGAAAAGAAGTTCTTGGGAGGAAGGCTGTGACCTAGGACAGAAGCACGCAGAGTCAGGCCAGGGTAAAATAGTGAACAAAGAAGGTTTCACTGTAAGTTAAGTGAAAGGGGTAAGAAGGGATTAATGCGTAGGCGTAGGATATGTGTACGAAGAATGAGAGGTATCAGGGTGCCTGGGTGGCTCGGTCGGTTGGGCGTCCGACTTCAACTCGGATCATGATCTCGTGGTCCGTGAGTTCGAGCCCCGCGTCGGGCTCTGTGCTGGTAGCTTGGAGCCTGGAGCCTGCTTCGGATTCTGTGTCTCCCTTTCTCTCTGTGCCACAGGTTTGGCTAAGGACTTACACACCTGATCTTGTTTGATGATCCCCAAACCCCATGACAGAAGCCGTGCAGGGCAGTAGTGGGAACACAAGACCTAAGGAAGCTTGAGTTCACATCCTGGTGTCACAGCCTACTAGCTGCATCATCCTGAACAATTTGGTAACGCCCTCACTTTTTGATCCTGAGAATGATGGCTGCACCTCAAAGATAGCATGAGATTGTATGAAATGAGGCTTGGAGAGCACACCTCTTGTCACAGGGGACCTTCTCAGGGACCTGTCACTATGGCAGCTGTACAGGTGAGCTCGGGTGGTCGCGTACTTGTTCAAGACCACGTAGCTAGTAAGTGGCAGAGCTGGGACTTGAACTCACATCTGGGCTGTGTCAAATCCCGTATGTGCGGCCGTGCATCACTAGGGTCTGATGGCAGACAAGAGAGATGTGGTCAGTTCTTTGCTTCTGTAACTTAGGACCGGCCAGTCTGAATGTGAATATGCTCATCCATGGAGAAGCGACCTCCCTTCCCCATGCCCTCCACGTTCACGTGCCCTGCATGTCCACAGGGCAGCGGACAAGGCTGATTCTGAACTTTAAAGCCTAAGTTATCCTTATTGGTGGTCATATAACAAATCCCTTTGCCTTTGACATCAGAGCTGGGTTAATCGGCAGACTCTGCCAGGCACAACTGGACTCATGAGATTCTACAATGTGAGGAATGAAAACAGCCACACTTGTTGTATTAGTTCTGGTCAATGACTCGAGGCCTCATAAACATGTGTAAGTAGAAACTTTATTGTATCCCTCATGCAGTCTTCGCTGCCCTCCTGCTCTGTCTCCCATGCCCATATGGCTTCTCCCGGAGTCCCAGGAGCTGTATTCATTCAAAAGTCAGTTGGAGAGGGAAATGGTGGGTTGGGAAGTCTGGAAACCTACCTCAGGTCCCAGCTGCTGCTGTTTCTGGTGCATCCACATGGTGTTACCGTTGAACGCTGGTCGCATGCAGCCTACGTGGTTTTGCCGACTGCAGGAAGGCCTTTTGGCTGCTTGAGATCTTAGCTTTGATCAGAATGATATCCTAACCTTAGAATCCAAGGGTTTAGCCCTCTTGGGTTTCAAGTGTTTGCTCCACGATTTCTGTAAAGTATCCCCACCGTGTCGGAATGGGATCCAAGGCCTCTCTAGCCTTGATCCCATGGTATGCCCCGGATGTCTCTCCATCAGACTTTTGGGGACTCATGTTGACTCTGGGTCACCAGCCAGGATGACCTTCTCTCTCAGTGAGCCCCCACTTCGGGGCCAATCAAGAGATCACAAACAAGAATGTCTCAGTGAGAGTATTCACCCAAAGAAAACTAACTTGAAAAGATATATGCACCCTTATGTTTATTGAAGAATTATTTACAATAGTCCAGATATGGAAGTAACCTAAGTGCCCATTGATAGACAGATAGATAAGGAAGATGTGATCGATATATACAATGGAATATTATGCCACCATAAAAAGGATGAGATCTTGCCTTTTGCCACAACCTGGGTGGACCTAGAGTGTATTGTGGTACATGAGACAAGTAGGTGGCTCAGTCGGTTAAGTGTCTGACTTTGGCTCAGGTAATGGTCTCATGGCTCATGGGTTCAAGCTTTGTTTTGGGCTCTGTGCCGACAGCTCGGAGCCTGGAGCCTGCTTCGGATTCTGGGTCTCCCTCTCTCTCTGCCCCTTCCCTGCTAGCGCTCTGTCTTTCTCTCTCTCTCTCTCTCTCTCTCTCTCTCTCAAAAATAAGTAGACATTAAAAAAATAAAAAAAAAAGAAACAAGTCATACTGAGAAAGACAAATACTCTATGATCTCCCTCAGACATGGAATGTAAAAAACAAAACAAATGAATAAACAAACAAAATCAGAATCAGACCTGGAAATGCAGAGAGCAAACTGATGGCTGCCAGAGGGAAGGGGGCTTGGGGGACAGGCAAAAAGGGGAGAGGGAGATACAGGCTTCCAGTTATGGCATAAATGAGTCACGGGAATGAAAGGTGTGGTGTAGAGAACATAGTCAATGTTATCGCAACAGCGTTGTATGGCGACAGATGGAGGCTACGCTTACAGGGAGCACAGCTTAAGTAGAGAGAAGTTGAATCGCTAGATGGTACACCTAAAACTAATGTAACACGTGCGTTGACTATACTCAAAGAAAAAAAATTAATAAATTTTAATAAAAAGAAGATCTCAGTGAATCAGAGGGTCTCAAAACAGTGAGTCACCAAAGGAAAGGGGTCAGGAAATTTCTTTGCGTCAGATACCTTTTTCCTTGTGTAAATTTCCCACACGTTCTGAGAAACCAGCGCTGACGGCAAAGGGCACTGGGAGCGGCCGCCCCGCAGTCCCATCGCATCTTTTCCCCTGGGCCAGGGACTGTCTGCTGGGCTGTAGCCTCTGGTAACTCTTCCCAGAGTAAAGAAACTCTGTAAGTTTCCTTCTGCATCTTCTTAGACACCCATACCGGTAGCCTCCGGGGCGGGGAAAGAATCAAGGCATCACGACACTGTCATCCCTCGACATGATTGTTCACCTTTTCCAAACTGGAAGTCAAGGTCCAGGATGTAGCAAGTGGGACTTAATTGTTCCGAGAGCGGGCCGGCACAGCCCTAAGCAAGGACGCCTGCTTGTCATGCAGGTGTGACCTGCGCACTGAGAGCTTCTCCGGGAAGGAATAGTGACGTTGTGCCTTTTCTCCCAAAGCCGTCCAGGAGGCTGTACTAACAACTCATTGCTGACGAGGCGTAACTAACCTGACAGTGGATTGTGAAATGTTGAACCAGTTATTCCAATAACATTTATAGTAGTCTTTTTTTTTTTTTAACAAAGAACAATGTTTGTTTATTTTTGAGAGAGAGAGAGCACAAGCAAGACAGGGCAGAAAGAGAGGGGGACAGAGGATCCCAAGTGGGCTCTGTGCTGACAGCAGTGAGCCCAATGTGGGGCTTGAACCCACGAACTGTGAGATCATGACCTGAGCCGAAGTTGGACTCAACCGACTGAGCCACCCAGGTGCCCCTGTAGTAGTCTTTCTTCTCATGCTGCTTTTAGTCTAGACACTGAACAACAACAAAGGGAAAGTACAACATGCCGTGTGTGAAAGGCGGAGGTGTAGCTCTAGCAGAGAATGAGGGGAGTGTGGGTTAGAGTAATCTGGGCCGTCTTCACTCAGGATGGGGCCTTGAAGCTGAAGATACAGAAGGGACCAGGTAGGCCAGTGATTCTTCGCTGAGGGTGACTTTGTCTCCTTGGGGACCCTGGACAACGTCTGGAGCCATTTTGGGTTGGCACGTTGAGGAGATGGGGAGGTTACTACTAGCATTTCATGGATGGAGCCCAGGGACACTCTGACCCTCCTCCAACGAACAGCACAGACCCTGCAGTAGAGAATTCTCTGGCTCCAGATGTCAATAGTGCTGTGACTGAGTCATAGGCTCACAGCTGGGAGGTATACTCCAGCCACGTCACAAGAGTACAATATCGGCCAAGAAATAACCGGAGGAAAACACCCTCAGAAGCAGCACCATTTGTTCAAATGGACGATCCTGGGGTTGAGCGGAGGCGGTGACGTCTGGGAAGATGGAGGTTGTGTTTGGAGAGCAGCCGAAGCCACACTGGATAAAGGGAGAGAGTCCACTGCTTGTGCCCTGAGGGGTCAGGTGGTAAGGACAGGGAAGAATGAGACAGGTGTCAGCCTGAGGAGGCAGTGGTGGGAACGCTGGAGAGGGCCACCATAGTCATGGCCAACAGGGTCGCTAAACATCCTAAGTTTTGCAGAAAAGCCAGCGTCCTGAAATGTTACATCTTGGGCAATGATTTATTTTGATGTCTAACACTGTGCGATGCAAGAAAAAACGCAGGGGAGAGTTTGGTGTGTAGAGCTTCTGTTTGCGACATCTGGGTCAACGATACGTGGGACCGAGGTGTTTGGACAATATGCTTTTGCTACATTCTGTGACGGCAAGGGCAGATCGCCCAGCTCATCCTCGACTGTAGGTCTTGAATGTGCCACATTTTTAAGTCAAGAAGGTTCTCGCTTTCCACCTGTTACCCCCTTTGCTCTGTCTTTCTCTGCACCTTCCAAACCACAACAGTCAGATCCAATGCCCCATGTGCCAAGACTCACTTAAACAAGATGGAAGAAAAGACAAAAATTCTCCTTAATCCTGGTTGATATGTGACTTTGCTTAGCACTTTGAATACTATTAAGTGTTTGAATTTCTTCCTGTGTCTTTTCACCGAGATGACTGTCTTTCTGTTTCGCTGACAGCCTCTGCAGGACCAAATTGACAGCTCTTTAAAGGCGGCTGACGAAAAGCAGCATAATTAAGTCATTGCCGGACTGTAATTGTGTTAAGAAGTAAAATCTAATATGAGAAAAGGTTAGTGAGTCCTCTCTTGTGTCAGATTTTCTACTCCCTATGAATATTAATGTCCTTAATGAAGACAATCTTTGCCTCATCAAGTCGTTGTTCTGCATTCAGGTGCCAAATCCCGGTTGCCATTGATTTGTTTTTAAAGAACAAATATGTCAGGAGAGAGTGACTGTCCTGTTTCTTATCAACATCATAGAGGATGCTTTTGTATTCCTGGAAAGAGTTTATAGATTTTGTGTGCATGTACAAGCTCTTGCCAAGGGAGGGGGAGATCATGATGCGCGGGCAAGGTAATGAGTTACAGTAATTTAATATTAGTGTTGCGTTTGATTTGCATTAGCTCCTTTTCTGTGTGTGTGAGCAATATTCATATATTAGCAGGGTTACAATCAGCAGTTTAATGATAAATAGGAATTCTCTCCAGCAAAGGAGAGGCCTGCGATGTAAGCATTGAAATGAGCTCCGTGAGAGAGTCTGATCCTCCTTTGCTGACGCCCCCCCTTCCTGATGGAGTAGATAATGATGATACTGATGAGGATGGTTCTCAAGTAGGTTGGGGGCCCTGAGGAATGCAGCTGTACCGAGGAGTGCTGTGTGCCTTTCTCCTCTCCCTTTCTTTCTCTCCTATTTTTTACTCCCACCTCCTCTATTAAAGATGAAATCTCTTTTCTCTTGGCCAATAAGTGGAATAAGCTTCCCCCCCTCCAACCCCGCCTTTGCATCACTTGGGTTTCTCTGCTCTAGAAAGTCCAGGGTATCCTGCTCCTGCCAATAAAGTCAGCACTGTCTATTTTTTCTGGTGACAGTCTGATTGAGTCCGTGCATTGAGTCACGTACCTCAGTGATTAGAACCTGTTAACAACATTGGGTTGGGCTGGCAGTAATCGGGAAACTCCAAAAGAGTAAACTGCCTTGTGAGAGGTGGTGCTTTCTACATGTAAGTCCAGGTCAACACGGTTGTTCTGTGAGGGGCAATGACTCCGGGGTCCCTTCGACTTCTGCTCGTCATCTCCAATATGGTTCTTGTCCTCATGGGCCAAGATGGTTGTTGGAACTCTGGCTGTCATGCTCACTTTCAGGATAGTAAACAGGCAGCCTCACATTGCCCAAGAGGGAAGGGGGCCCAAATTTACTGTGATCACATATGTGCTAGGCAGTTCTCCTATATTATTTAATTTTCATGTCATTATATGATGTATCACTGCCTATATTAGTTTTCTATTGCTACATAAAAAATTAACACAAACTCTGTAGTTTAAAACAACACACATTTATTATCTCACAGTTCTGTGGGTCAGGAGTCAGGGTTTGGACTGGCTGGGTCTTGTGCTCAGGGTCTCAGCAGGCTGAAATCACGTGTTGGTGGAGGCTGTGACTCTCATCCAAGTCCCGGGTCATCCAAGCCCACTGGTTTGTGGTATAGTTGATTTCCTTGTGGTGTGTGACTGATGCTCCCCTTTTCTTGCTAGCTGTCACCCGGAGGACTACTGTCTCTGTCGTCTAGAAGTCACCCGGAGTTCCTTTTCCACATGGTCCCAGAGGCAGTTCACAACATGGCGGTTTGCTTACTTCTGGGCCAGTAGGAACTCATCCCTCTGAAGCTTCATCCTCTTGTGAAGGCTCCTCTGGTTAGGTCAGGCCCCCCGCCCAGGATAATCTCCATCTGATTAACTCCAAGTCAGCTGATTAGTGACCTAATTATAGGAGTGAAATCCCATCATGTTACAGGTTTCATTCATAGTCCAGGAAACAGAATGATACAGGGTAGGTAACACCAACAGGTAGGAATCTTGGGGGTCATCTTAGGGTCCTGCTGACCATACTTTACCTCTTCTACAAATATGGACATTGAGGCTTATAACGACTGAGAAACTTGTCAAAGTTTGTGAAGTGGGCTAGGATTGTATCTACGTCTCCAAATCCCATGATGATTTTTTTCCAGATAATGTAATACCAACTTATTGTCAATATACATAGAGTGGTGGCCATGCCCTTGGTTTTGCACAATGTCCTTGAACCAAGTGTCTGTCAGGTGTAACGTAGTCATTAATTCGTTGAAGAAGGGTTCATTGAGAATCTTCTGTTGGCCAACCACTAACTGGAGGGACTTTGACATGAGGCAGTATAGAAATGTGGTGAAAAGGGGCTGAGCCTCTCTTAAGCTAGAAGGCCCAAAGGCCAGGGTTTGAATTGTAACTCAGTCACATAGTAAGTTTATAACCCTCTGCAATTCGCTTAACCTCAGTTTACTAATCTGTAAAGTGAGGATGATAATAATAGGACTTAGTTCATAGAATTGTTGAGAAATAAAACGCTCAATCAATGTTTGTCATGAAATATTTGTGTCCGTGTTGCCTGGTTTTGATGGCAGACTTTTGGAAGTAAGG
The DNA here is from genome assembly GCF_007474595.2 of Lynx canadensis. Taxonomy (NCBI): domain Eukaryota; kingdom Metazoa; phylum Chordata; class Mammalia; order Carnivora; family Felidae; genus Lynx; species Lynx canadensis. Next base: position 9,254,885 of record NC_044305.1, on the reverse strand, counting down.
AGTGAAGACAGGAATCTATTTTGCTGTACCATTATACCTCCCATCAAATACCAAGACTTATCAAAAATTAATTCTTCCTACAGATTTGATAGCACATTTCTGCCATGAGGCAGATTTTCCCCATCTTCCCAAACACACTTGGGCATTCAGAATAGAGGGGGAAAAAATGCACATTTCACTAGTTCTCTCCAAACCACAGTGCAGACTGCTAAGCTGTTTCTTCAGAGGGGGAGAACGAATTGGCTCCCAGATTCCTTCTCGGCTGCCAGACCGTGGGAAGTGAGGGAGAATGTCAAAGCTGGCAGTTGACAAACAATAAGATTGTTTCCAAAATGAGGAGGATTGGCCTAAGCAGTATCCTTCACAAATGTTTTTCTCAGCTTTTAATGAAGGAAGAGAAGGGGGAAAAAAATCCACAAACCCTACCAAGATATTCTGGAGCACGGGGGTCACAATTTGCAAACGTTTTTAAGCACAGCAAGGTACCAACTTTGAGTGTATAGGAGGCAAAAAACGTTTACATATGCAAGGAATACATGTAATTAAGAACTGTCCTTCTAAACAGAAATGAACAATGTGAACATTATCAGTCCCCTTTGATCCCATCCCCATCCTCCTTCCCTCCAAAGAAAACCACCGTTAACGAGTTTGAATATGGCCTTTGACCATTTTTTGTTTTTAAATCAATTATGTCTATGTTATATTCCCTGAGAAAATACATAGAATTGGTTATTTTTACAAAAGACACACAGAATAGCCTGAAGTTCCTTTTACTTTTATAAAAAGTATCACAATGCACAAACCATTCTGCAACTTGCTTGTTTTGTTCAACTAACTGTCTTTCACAGATCTCCCCCCACGTCGATACATATTGATCTTGCTCATTCCTTTTAAACTGCTAAATATCCTACATTTAATTTGTCTATTCCCCTGTTGACGGTTTCAGTTTGTTTCTAACTTTCCAGAATCTATTTGAAACCATGGCAAACTGTGGCTGGCCTGTCCTTCTTCACTTTGGTCATATGATTTCAGGGTATTGCCTCTTTAAAGGTTTTCTGTTTCTGGTTTTTTTTTTTATTGTTTGTTTGTTTTTGTTTTTGTTTTTTATAAATGATACCGGTTGATAGAAGGTTCCTTTGTTTCTTGCAATATTACATACTAACAATAGGTCGGGCAGTGTGTTTAGGTTTTGTAGATATCCATCAAGTGTGAGAGTCTCCCCTGCCCAAAAGCAAACTCAAGTAATAAATTCTATGAGACATGTGTGTGTACAAGTTAATCTGTGGCACATAGTAGGACAGTGGAGATGACAAGTTAGAGAGTGTTCCTGGAAGAGGATTGTCAGTTTGATTTCAACTCTTAGAACCATTCCTTCAAAATATAACAGGTCCTTCCTGGGAACCTTGGTTAAAGACAGTCTGTAGCAGGGAATGTGATCTTGGATGATGATTTTTGACTTCTGTAGGTATCACTAAGGGTATTCATTGGACTATTATTCAAGACAGTGAATGGAGAGACAAGAAGAACAGGGAGAAGAGTGAGCTATGAATTATGTTGACCTAGGATGTGTCTTAGAAGTTAAACAAAATAATATGAATGATGTATATATGTGTGCGTGTGTTATAGGGGAAAATACGCTGTTTCTGCTTACTCTGATGACACTAAAAGCTAGGTTTCTAGGATTGGGGATTTAAACTGCAATTTTTATGATTATGATTAATTGGGGATTTTCAGCCCCCAATTTCCTGTCTTAACCCTCGGGCCTCCCTTTTTGTCTGCCACATTCTGAGGCTGCCTATGTAAGTTTCTCGGCATTAATGACCTTCTAGGTCTCATATTGCGAGCTCTGTATTTTTCTCTGACAGTCAGTAGACCCTGCCCTTTTCAACAGCCAGAGGAATGGTCAAGTCCAGGTCCTGGCTAGAGAGCAGGGTGATCAAAACACCTTCAGTGTAGGGGTTCCTCACCATGCTTGTTTCTCCCCTGTGTGCTCAAATAAAATTATTTCCTACATGAGAGAGCATCACTATGGATCTGTTTGGAAAATCCCTTCCTGATTTTGAAAGGGCTTCAGTGATTTCTTACATTTGTGAACTCTTTTAAAGAGAAAAGAAAAGGAAAGGAAAGGAAAGGAAAAGAAAAGAAGAGAAAAGAAAAGAAAAGAAAAGAAAAGAAAAGAAAAGAAAAAGAGAGAAGCATGTTTTCACAGGAGAAATTAGAGAAAATATATTCCATGGGGATTTTGTTTTGTTAACTGTGGCTAAACAGAATGGAAGTCAAATCCAGACAGGTCTCTCTAACTATAGGTTTTGACCTTTCTTTTTTTATGTTCTGGAAAGTTAGTTCAAAGTAAATTATTTGTCTCTCAGAAGGGGTACTAGGTACTGGAAAAAGTCATACATCAAAATGTAATATGTACATCTACGCACACAAGTGAGAAAGTCAGGATGGGTAGGAATTTGTTTTTGAAATAGAAGTTATATTATGTATTAAATTGACTATGGGGTTCCCCTGACTCACAGTTAGATTTTGATTGGAACTGCTTGTAGATGGATGAGTAGCAAAATAATATTTGAATAAGTGCCCATTTACATAAAACATACACACAGTCTTTAAGAATAACAGTGAAATGTATTATAAGTCAAGGAATTTTTTTAAATTTCCCTTTTTAAATGTAAAGTGAAGGCTTTCATTTCCAGAAGGATAGAGTATATGTAATTTTCCCTATTCCAAGTAAAGAGCCTGGGTATTGTATATATAACCAAATTAAGAAGACACTCAGACTTGAAGAGAAGAAACAAAGAGAAGGAGGCAGAGCAGCACGGGGCTCTGGGCTCAAGGACCATGTGGTGGTGATTTCCCTGGGGTTTCGTTTTACATCCTACAACCCACACTGGGAGCCAAAGAAGCCAGAAACCCAGCAACACCAACAGGTGCACAGAAAAGTGCCCCAACAAAAACCTGTTCTCTCTAGCCCACGGATAAAAAAAAAAAGGGCAGCCTAAGAAGACAGAAAACGCTTAAATAGCCAGAGAAAGAAATATGGCTCCAACCTCACTCCCACCGGGAAAGGCTAATGGGAAGCTGATCCTTCCCTTTTAGGAGGCTGTAACGAGGTGCCCCAGGACTCCCACCTGATTGGTATCAGAGGACACACCAGGGAGAGACAGGACGACCACCACCGCCCCCCAGTATCAGTCCCTCCCCTCGCCCTGTGGTGTCATCAGAGGCCAGTGGGGAGCTAGAAATCCCCTCATCCAGAAGGAATGAAGGATCTTAGCCCTCCTGTGCTGGTGTCATCAGAGGCTGAATGGGGAATCTGGACCTCTCCCTGGAGGCAGGAAAGAAGTGGCCACATGAGGAATCCTTGGAATGTTGAGAACATGGGAACATTCTCTAGTCGAGGGCATCAATGCCGGTGTCAATGTCAATTGTGACACTGTGCCACAGTTTGGCAAGATGTGCCCATTAGGGGAGACTGGGTTAAGGGTGCACGGGAGCTCTCTGAATTACTTCTTACCACTGCATGGGAGTCCGCAATTACCTCAAAATAAAAGTGCCAAATGAAAATAAAATGGAATACGCGGTCTTCTGGTCGTCATCGGATACCTAGTTTCGCATTCATCTGTTTTTCACAAAGACATTTAGTGAGGACTGAGTAGGCATCAGGTGGTGAGGATCCTAAAATGTGTGTTTCCATTCCTGCCCTCAAGGATTTATTAATCTCTTGAGGAGAAACCAATCTGTAAAACAATAAAAAGGAAAAAAAAAGTCCTTAAAAATAGAAATGGATTATTTGGAGGCTCCATGTTTTATCATCCTAATCAACTGGCTAAGGGTCCAATGGCACACACACACACACAAAACGGACTTTATGAAATACATTAGGACTTTCCTAAAGTTCCTACTTTGAACAATTCAAGAAATGTGCTCCAGCAAGAAGTAACAACCCACCAGTCGTAGGGTGAAACCTGTGCACACGATGGGTATCTGGGACGTGTTGCTGTCTTACACAGCTACTCCTTAAAATCACCATAAGCATCATCAACTTCTTGCATCTTGAAATGGTTTAAATACCCTGTTTTCAAGGTTGTAGACTACACTGGCTCATCACGTGAAGTACCACTTCTGTTTCTCTTTGTTCTGACCCCAACTGTTAAGGTCATTCACTTGACATCCTGAGCATTGCCCCATTCCCACCAATGCCAGGCCACAAAGGGCAGCCCCTGCAGTGGAGGCGAGATGGTGAAACCTCCCCGGTGCAATTCCGACGTGAGATCAGGTCAGCAAAAGGAATCCGCAAAAGCCACTCCAAGGCCAAGTCCATCCACCCTGCTCTCCTGCTTGTTTTCTCTGCCTACTGCTTCAGTGTTTCCACATCCGCACAGCAAACCCTGCCTTGGAAGCTGACTCTCTCTCCTCTCATGTGTGAACTATTTTCACTGTGGCTTTCGAGATGGTGTTGTTGCCAGATTTAATGTAATGTAGACCAATGTTTCCCAAATTCAGTTTTGCACATTGGTGACAGTCGGTGACAAAGTTTTTGCAGATCTTCAATGAAATAAAGGAAATAAGAAAAACATCGCACACATTTTGTGAGCCAAATGTATTCGGTTTAAAAAGGGTGGTCCTTTATGGAGATACCGTTTTTCCTATTTTGGGGGTGATTAAAATGATTTATCTTCTGTGCAAAGGTGTTTGTGTTGATGATGGTTACATTTTACTTTTTCATGATCTTAGCATGCAAGAGAAAAAGTTGCCCCCCCCCCCCATGATGGTCCAGACCTCCCTTCTCTGCAATTATCTGTGGTTGAAAACAAGTAGCAAAAAATATTGGACGCTATGAATATGCAGTTTTTTAAAGACAAGCAAATATGACAATAGAGCACAGCTTTCCAGAGTTCCGTGGCAAACGAGGACTTGCTCACATACCTGCCCCCCTTGGAAACTCATAGAGCACATTTGCATTTTATAGGCTCTGAAAAGTACAGCTGCAGAGATTCTTAACGTTGTATACTACTGCATTTGCTTAATTCATTCAACCATAGTATTCTTCTATTTTGTCTACACAATACAGATTGTTTCACGGTGTACATTTTGGGAAATGCTGCTGTAAGTGACATATGATACGTTCGAGTGGAGAAAATGGCTGGACTAAGAAATTTGGGTAAGATTAGTTGGGCAGATGTTTCTGAGAGCGATGCGTTTGGAGAAAACGTGTTTGAAAGTAAAAAGAGACTTGGCCTGGCTGCAGGAAGAGGCCAAAGAAAAAGATAAAATGAATCTATACTTGCAGCTGCAAAGCAAAACTGCCCACAGTAGCCAACCTGAGTGTGTGAAATAGGCAAGGATCCATACTGGGGGGTGGTGGGGAGTGTGGCAAACTGCTGAGCACACGCCATGCTGTTGACCTCCCGTGGATTGTCAGCATTCAAGGAGGTGGGTGTGGTATCTTTTATATTTTGAAGAGAAGCCAGCAATCTAAATCTTTTTTCATGAGAAGTTTCCATTTATTTATTTAGTTAGTTGGTTAGTTAGTTAGAGCAAGAGTGAGGGAGAGGGGCAAAGGGAGGGAGAGAGAGAATCCCAAGCAGGTTCCACACTTAGCAGGAAGCCTGATGCAGGGCTCAATCCCACGACCCTGGGATCATGACCTGAGCCGAACTCAAGAGTTGGATGCTTAACCGACTGAGCCACCCAGGTGCCCTGAGAAGCTTCTCTTTTTTAAAAAGTTGATGATTCACAGCTAAAACCAAGATATGAGTGAAATATATGCCTATGTATATGTGTTTTTGTATATGTATATGCTGTATACATATATACAATATATATTTATAGGTTGCTGGGTTACAAGCTATGATTGCTTCTTCATTAGGAGATCATTGCAGAAATTATTTGATATATAATAATGAAGTGTACCACATCAAAAATTCTACTGATTTTGGGAATATACAACATCCTAAACAACCATGAATGTTTAGGCTCATTGTCCTATTAGACCAAGATGGCCCCGGTCTGGAATTTTCCTTCCCCAGGAGGTCATATTAATGCTGTTTGCTTTTTTTGTTGGAAAAACAAAACAAAACAAAAGCAGAATCCACCTAGATACCACTCTCTCCACTTCCCTGTTCCTCTCTTCCCTTCTGGGCTCACCTCCTGGGTCGTCCCTGTGTGCAGCTGTCCTTGGTGTTGGAGCTTGTGGAGCACTAGCTGCAGGCCGGCAGGTAGATTTAGTTCAGGTTTTATGAGAAGCAGAGAGAGAATTTAAGGATTTCTTATCATGCCTGATCTAGGAGCCGCGAAGGGAATCACAGCACTCCAATTGCATTTATCCACGAGAGTCTTTAAAACAACCGCCACAACGCCGCCTCATCTCCAAAGAGGACACGCGACTCTCCGTCTCAGATTAAATTTAACAATTAAAAAACATTTATGCCCCTAGTAGAGAAAATTATTCTCCATAAAGTTTTTGTGAATTACCAACATTGTCATTTAAAAAGCATTTTTTTAAGTGTATTTATTCTGAGAGAGAGAGAGTGTGTGAGTGTGTGTGTGAGCAGGGGAGGGACAGAGAGAGAGGGAGAGGGAGAATCCCAAGCAGGTTTCGCACCGATAGAGCCTGATGCAGGGCTTGAACTCAGGAACCTGCGAGATCATGACCTGAGTTGAGATCAAGATTCAGACGCTTAACTGATTGAGCCACCCGGGCACGCCCCAACATTGTCATTTTTAACTAGCACCCACACCCCACCTAGGTGAATGTGAAAGCACACAGGTGGCTTGAATTGAAAAGCTGAACATCGAACATTGAATATTACGGCTCTCTGCGCGTGCATTTTTGAGAAGATTTGCTATCAAAGTCTAAAAGTTCCCATAGAAAGAGGAGGACACTTTCAATGGATGCCAGTACTTCTCAGCTGAGGCTGATTTTACTCACTCCATCCCCCCGTAACCCTCTGGGGCCATTTGGCATTGTCTGGAGACGTCATTGTCAAATCCGGAGGACGGGAGCTACCGTCATCCAGTGGGAAGAGACCAGGGGGGATGCTGGTTTGAATTTACATCGTGCACAGGGTGCGTTACCTGCAAAGCTGGCGAAGAGGGCGACTTCCTTGCACCTCATCCTCGCCAGCTCGGCTGACATTCTACGGAACTGCTGCCGCGTCAGCCTGGAACCCGTCTCGGTGGGAGCACCTTGCAGGAAATTCATCGGGGGAAATAAAACGCGTGGCTCTTGTCTGAGCCACTGGCTCGTTACTGTTTCTCTGGACACGTGGGAGCCAGCGATGTTCTCCCGAAGGAAAGCCGTGTGCTCTGAAGCTATCATTTCAAGAGATTTCATTTAAAATAGAGTTCTGAAAAAATTCATGCGGGTACAAAACTGTCCTGCGTTTATTGCCTGTCCCGCTATTTTCTGGGATCTGCTGGTGAGATACAACTAGGGGGGAAGGAAGCGGCAAGGCAGGCAGAATGTGGTGCTTACCCTCATGGGTCTTATGATCTAGACCAGGGATCGGTACACTTTGCTGTAAGTGCCTGATTGTGAATCCTTTAGATTGGGGGGCCATCTGGGTTCTGTCACAACTACTCGACTGTACAGCTGGAGCATGTGTGTGGTGTAGATGACACATAAAAACATGGATGCGTCTGTGTCCCAATAACCCTTATTTACCGAAACAGGCCACCGTCCCACTCTCTGGTCTACATTAGTGGGATAGACATTATTCTGATAAGTACTTGATGACTCATATGTTTTCCATCTGTCTTCTATTCCCGTGTTTTTTGTTTTGTTTTGTTTTGCATGAGAATTCCTTTGTTCTATTCAGATCTCAGTGTAAAAGTCACCTTCTCAAAGAACCCCCCTTCATGATCAAAAATTGTCCGTCTATTGGTTTTCCGTCACTTCATCCTGCATTTTGAGCTTCATGGTAACTATAAATCAAATCATCTTGTTTATATATTTGTTTTCTGTTTTTTCTTGCCTTGCAGAAAAACAGGCATCTGATCTGTCTTTACATCTCTCTCCCAACCTGGTAGAACAGTGCCTGGCACCTAGCAGGTCACACACACACACACACACACACACACACACACGCACGAGAGCCCGCGGGCGCGCAAAGCCAATAAAGGAAACTTACAAGAACGTACTTAGTGGTGAGATTTAAACAAGTTGGCGGGTGGTGGTGGGGGGGGGGGCTGGGGATCTAATTTGAGACGTGGTTACTCTGTCACTGAAGTAACAAGTACTAGTAGGTCACACTAATTGATGAATGTCCTGTGCCAGGCGGTATTCTAACCATTTGTGTGTATTAACAATTTTATGAAGAATTAATATTATCACCCAATTTATAGACGAGAAAAGAACTTGGGAGATTAGTAATCTGAGTGAGGTTACTAATAAAATCTGGGATGGACACCCAGGGAGTGTAATTCTTGCTCCTTAACATTGTAAGAGGATGTTTCCACTGTATTTTCCACATCAACAAAAAATATTACAAATGAAAACAATTTAAGGAGCACCTGAGTGGCTCAGTCAGTTAAGCATCGGACTTCAGCTCTGGTCATGATCTCGTAGTTTGTGAGTTCGAGTCCCACGTCAGGCTCTGCGCTGACAGCTCAGAGCCTAGATGGAGCCTGCTTCAGGTTCTGTGTCTCCCTCTCTCTCTGCCCCTCCCTTGCCCATGCTCTGTCTCTTTCAAAAATAAAATATAAAAAACATTTAAAAATTTTTTAAGTTTTTAAAAAAAATTTTAAGAATAAAACAAAAAGCAAGAACCTGACTTTACTAAAAAAATTGATTTGTTTGGTTTCATGACTCCAGTACATCTGAGAAAAGAACCTAGTAAAACTAGCAAAATCTCAATATGTGAATTCCACCCCACCCCCACCCCCACCCCCAGCTCTTAGATCGCTTTGGGGAAGTTAGGACCCTGAGTCTGTACATGCCCAGGGGAAAGTGGGTGCCGTGGGCTTCACGCTGCGGGGGAGGGAGTGCTGACACCCTTCTGCGTGGGGCTGGTTTGCAGCAGAGGCGAGGGCTCCCCACCTGGCAGGACACTGGGGACTCCTTCACGTGAGGATCGGACCCACCCGGTGCGAACGCGGCTTTACCTGGCAGCATGACAAAGGCATCGTATATTTGTTGCCAAGAAATCGTCATTGCCAATTACACGTACGCAAAACAAGACCTCGTCTCTGACTTAAAGAGCTCTCAAGCCCGGAAAGGGGTGAAAAGGGCTGTCTCAAGGTACAGCAAGGGGTTTGCAAGATGGGGGAGGAGATTCAGAGCTAACGGGGCTGATGCACCTATTAGCAACTGTAGCAGAGAGGGGCTAGACCATGACTTTGCAAGAGTCTCATAACTCATAACTGCCTTTGCTAGTACAGCCCCAACCTGGCTTCCTGCTCATTTTGCAGATGGAGAAAACAAGGCTTGGAGAAGGACAGTCGCTTCTCTGAGATTTTAACCTGAATCTGAGCCCTTATCTTTCTGGTAGAGAAGCCCCATGGTCCTATCATTACCCTAGGACGGTAGCTATGGACCCACTTTACAAGGTGTCTCTCTCTGTGACATCCAAATTACCTCTCTGGGGAGACGCGATGGAAACTGGTCTGGGTTGGTTGGCCTTGGGAAGGAGAGGCGTGCGGGTAGACCTTGTGGGATAAGTCCAACAAGGCCTCGAGTCTGCACTCAGATATGGACAAGGAGGCATGTAGGAAAGGCAAGGTTTTGCCCGTGGGTGGGTGCCTTGTATCTTGGAAATGATGTTTTGCAGAGATGAAGGAGGCGAGTGGAATGGCTTGGAGAATGAAGGCAATTTTATCAGTATTGTTATCCATCATAAATAATTTCAAGCAGGCATTTGCCTCCCCAGAACCAGCTAGTAACTTCTGGGAGGCTGTCCTTCTTCCGGTCACAGGTCATACACAGTATTTCAAGTCTGAGGGCATAATATTTGATCACAAACCCTGACCTCTAGTCTTGAAGACATATGCTCTGAATTTTAAAAGGCTTCTTCCGGAAATATTTAAAGCTAACCATTTCATTAAATGAGTCCCAGATATCCAGACAGTGTGACTGGATGTAAATAATATGGAATTATTTATGAGGATGACTTGTTCTGAGAAGATTACTGTACTAAAGAGATGGAAATCCCACCTTTTCTCCCCATTCACTCACTGGGATTAGAGCCGATATATTTCAGATGTAGCCAAGAGAGATAAAAGGTAAAGTAGATTTGGGGACACAGCTACCCCGTGGTTCCACCGGACTGGGTGATGGAACTTGTAGTTGCTTTTCCATGGGATCTAGCCTTTGCTTAGGCAGCAGAACATTCTCCTCTCATGACGAATTTTTGGATTTGAACTGACTGGGCTCATCTTGCGTAGCTCAGAATTCTTTTATTTGGGGCTGCTTAATTCTTGTTTTTTTTCTTTTCTTTTTCTTTTCGTTTCTTTTCGTTATCTTCTTTTCTTTTCTTTTCTTTCTCTTTTCTTTTCTTTCTTTTATTTTCTTTCCTTTCTTTTTTTCTTTTTTTCCTTTTTCCTTTCTTTTTTCTTTTTTTCTTCTTTCCTTTTTTTCTTTTTCTTTTGTTCTTTTTTCCTTTTCTTTTTCCTTTCCTTTCTTTCCTTTCTTCCTTCTTTTCCTTTTCCTCCTTCTTTTTTCTTTTTCCTTTCCTTTCTTTTCCTTTTCTCTTCGTTCCTTTTCTTTTTCTTTTTGGTCCTTCCTATTCCTCTTTCTTTTCTTTGTCCTTTTTTTATCCTTTCTTTCTTTTTTTCTCTTTCTTTCTCGTTTTTCTTTTCTTTTCTTATTTTCTTTTCTTTCTTTTATTCTCTTTATTCTTCTTTCTTTCTTTCTTTCTTTCTTTTTTTCTTTTTTTTTTCTTTTCTTTTCTTTCTTTCATCTCTACACCCAACTTGGGACTTGAACTCACAACCCCAAGATCAAGAATCTCACGCTCCATGACTGAGCCAGCCAGGTGTCCCTGGGCTGCTTAATTCTTACCATTTATTTGGGTGGAATTTTTAAGCATGTAAGCTTAAATAGTACTTACAGGGATTAGGATAGAATCCATTTTGTTTTCCAAACCAAGAACCCCCTTTTGTCTTACCTTGAAACTGAAAGCTTTGATCAATAGTGCTTCACACTGATGTTGGAATTGACATTCTCATATGTATTTACTGGCTTTCCAGGCCTTAGAAGATCTGGCCCCAAAAGCTACCTCTCTAGCTTCATCTCATCTTTCTCTCTTGTTCTCTCTGGGTTCCAGTCACATGAGCTTCTTCCATTTCTTTGAAATTGAAATTTCTTTCTGCAGATTCTAGTTTTGGGGGCTGGAATATTCTGATCTGATCCCCAATCATCTCTCCGGCAATCGCTTAATTTTACTTCCTCCAGGAAGACCTCCCTGACATCTTCCTCTTCCCCCCAAACTGGGTCATGTTCTCCTGTTATATATTATCACTGCACTAGTTTCTTGTCTTCTATAGCAGAACTTACATCAGTTAAAACTAAGTGTGGGTAGTTGTGTTATTTTTTATGATCATGTAGTTTCCTAATGGGCTACAAACTCCCTATAAGCAAGTTATCTATGGTCTCTCAGGGTCTACGACAGTGCTTAGCACGTTGTAGTTGCTCAATAAATAAAAGAATGAACGAGTGAACAATGAATGAGTAAATGAGTATTTGGCTAATTGCCCACGAATTATGATTTGGGAATGTTACAGAAAGGCAACTCAAGGTCTTCAGAACCCAAACTCTGAATTCGGATACTTCATTCTGAAGCTTACATAAAATTTCCACATTATTTTATGCAAGCATATCTTCTATCATTTTTCTCAGTCTTAAAAAAATGAGTTGAATCAAATGATCTGAAACCTATTGAGATTCTCCTCTATTGAATAAAATCTATTCATTAAAGGCATAATATGCCATTAAAAATCAGAAAAAAATTAATTACGGCAACATTACCCAAAGTGTGATTTGTAGAGGGCTAGTTTTGTCGGAGTGTCACATGATTAAGGGCAACTGGGAAATTAACAACAAAAAAATTAAATTTTGCTTGTTTTGGTGAAGGACTTCTGGAGCCTTCAATATGCTAATGTGCATCAATGAAAGCCGATGAGGGTTTAAAATGAACTGTTTTCCAAACATGTTTGACCACTGAGAATCACCTGGTCATAGACCATGTTTCATAAATGGTGATGGGGATACAGAGAGGCAAGCCGCTGTTTCGCGTTATATGAACTGCCCTCCTCCCCTACTTCCCCCCTACTTTGGGAGAAGGAATTGCATTGATTTTTTTTTTTTTTTGAGAAATGACTTCTCCCCCAGACCAAATTTTAGGAACACTGCTCTCTTCCTTGCATTGACAAGCAGCTCCCAGTTAAGCACCAGCTCTGTTTTACAGCTTGAACATCAATGACTCATTAGAATGGAAACCTCGAGTTCCCATTGTCCTATCCCACAGTGAACTCTCATTGGGAGTGGGGAAGGGCAGTGAGCTTAGGGATATTTAAGAAGTGAAATTAGTGCTTTAAACCACACTGTGGATGGGGAAATAGAAGCAAGGAGAAGCAATATTCCTATCTGGGAAAGTAATTAGACTTGGAAATATAGCCTCAAAAATGGACAATGGAGAAAAACTTACAGGAATTAGCTTCCAGCAGGAGACAAATAATTCAGAAGATCAAATTGAGAGATTTTGTTAGCATGGGTTCTGATTAAAAAAAAAAAAACAAATAACTTCAACATCATTCATGCCTGAAACCCAAAAGAATATGGGGCTCCACCCATATGTGCTTGTCAACCCCCTTGTCAATAATATTTAATATTTGTTCCATTTAATGACCGTAGGGCGTGACTCATGAATTTGGTGGTAAACAGGGTAGTTTTGTAGCCTCGGGTGGTTTTCACCATCTAAGCAGAAAGGGGGGATATTTAGGGTATAAAAAGGACATGAATTTTATAATAAAAATAGCATGAGAGTTTGGTGGATGGGGCTTAAATATCTCTGTGGAATACAGAGTTAAACAGATTACCATATGTTCCCTTCAGGAGCATTTGTGAAATGAAGACCAAATGTGTTTTATAGAATGATGTTCTTCATAATGCAGATAGCCACTGATTTGAAGCTGAAGCTAGAATAAATATGATACCTTTTGAGTGCTATTCACAGACACTAGTGACCTATCAATTTCCCTATCTCGGGAAAAGGGAACCAGAGGATGACAGCTCCCTCCCAGAAGAGTGGTTGATATACGTTAAGTGGCTACGTCTCTGCTTCTGATTATTAATTGTGGCTAATATAGAGCAAGCAGATGTCCCCAGACTAGGCAGACGCTTCTTGGAACAGGGAGGTCTTTAGGCATGGCGGAAAGACGCTCCCGGTCTGGGTTTTTGGCTGTACCTTGAGGCCAAACAAGCTTGAGCTTCAGAGACTCTCACATTTCAGGCCCTGGGAGGGGTCCTTCTAATGTGTTGTCATGGCGATATGTATCTATAACATCTGTGCAAGTAAAATGTTTGGGGCAGAATCGGTTAAGATGCTGCCTTTTTCCTCTCCAACTTCGCCTCAGCCATACTTAACCTTAGAGTTGAGTGGCATCAGAATGACCATTGGTATTTTAAGGTCTAGTAATAGGAAATGTGCTTGGAGGACAGATTTCCTTGGGGGTTGGTATATTTTTGTGCTCCTCCAGTCAGTCAAGATCCTGCTCGTATCCTGGTTTGGAGTGGCTTCTAGAAACACCCCTACACCTAGTGTGTCAATGAACCCAATGCTGTGGTGGGAAGGCACAAAGCCAATGGCAGCCCTCTGATGTGAAGATAGCCTAAGGTGTCTGTACCGCCAATGGTCAGTAGAAGACAAACATGGTTAGGAAGGTAATGAGTTGAACGCTAGTCTGTGGAAAATTCTTCTGAGCATCAGATATGTATACTAGTAAGTGGAGAATATGATACTCGTCAATGGTCTACTTGGAAGTTCTGTTCTCTCAGGAGAATAGTCACTCTTGCAGCAGACACAATTATAAACACACCATCCTGGGCATAGTTCCACTGTTGGCTCTTGGTTTTGGCTCAGGTCATGATCTCAGTTTGTGGGTTCAAGCCCGTGTCGGTGCGGAGGCTGTTTGGGATTCTTTCTCTCCTTCTCTCTCTGCCCCTCCCCAGCTCGTGCTCTCTCTTTCCCAAAATAAATTTTAAAAAATAAAGAAAAAACTAATTGCACCATACATTATTTTTTTTGTTTTTTAAGGGAAATTAAAAGAAACTATCATAATGCCACTGCTTAAATTCCTTACTAATATGACACAGAATACCAGCATAAACGAGAGACAGTAAAATATGGAATACACCATAAAATAAGGACATCAGTGACAAACTGGTAACTGAGGGTTGTTCATTCAAAGAGTGTTTAGGGTTAGTCATTCCATGAAAAACTTGGAATATCCCTGACATCCTACAGCTTACGTAGGAAAGAAACTTGACGGAGGCTTTCCCCAAGCTGAGAACTATTCTAAAAATGTATGTGACATTGCCTCTGAGATATAAAACTCCCATAAACATTTATAAACTACCAATAATAGAAGAGGTTTTGATCAACCATGCTGGGGAAGGATGACGTTATTTTTCTATTTCCTCTATAGAAAGATATTTTATAAAATCTCTGTCAGGACAAGACAAAGAACATGACACACAAAAAAATGTAGGAAAAAATCTTTTAGAGATGTCAGGCAGTTACTAAAATATTGAGTTATTTTTCCAGATTTTGGCTCTTTAACATTTATAATTCGGCAGCCTGTATTTCCTCATTCCAAATAAAGTTACTTTCTCGTCTAATCTTGTATCAGTAATTTGGAATTCTTTTTTTAAAGGACGATCCAAATGGGAGAAGTTTTAACATCAACAAAACCACATGATGCTGAATACTTCATCCGCATTGGCCTCAGTTTCCTCACCTGTAAAATGGGCGCTAATGACACCAGGTGAGTGGCTGTAAAGGGAATATGGAGAGCCGAAGGCACTGGAAAGGGCTTACATAACAAAATTCACGGACCCAGAGTCTGTGAAAACTGGGAACAAGACCGAAGGTGCCAGGTCGCCCCCTGTCCTCCTGGCTCAACGCCAGTGAAGAACTTGCTGTGACATCCGTATGGTTCCTCTGGCATTAGCTCACCACAGGGTCCCATCCCCAGGGTCTTAGTGGCCTGTCCTCGAAGAGGCGGGGGGACAATTCTTTGCTAGTTGTCTGCAGGTTCACCTTTCCTCATCCTTGCTCCACCTTGCATTTTTCTGATAAACAGAAGGTGGGAAAGAGGCAGGTGCTACCTTCCTCCTGCCTCTGCGGTTTCTTCTGGAAGGCACGGTCAGGGAAGGTTGCCGTTTGCAGGCGCGTCTTAAAAGCAGTCCCCTTATCCGGATGCTGATTTCGCGGATGTCAGAGGCGGACGGCAGAGCATCTCCGCTGTCGCCACCGCAGACGCGGCAGGGGTGGCTCCCGAGCTGGCCGTGGTGAAGCAGCTTCTTAATCCTGAGTCAAGAAGTGGATTTGAAGCCGGTAGTTCTGGTGGCAGCTTCCTGATTCTCCATACTCCTGACGTTCGCAGGCCAGTCCCGCAGTACCTTTTCAGGACTCATTCCTAGAAGGTGACCCTCGGCTCCTCCATTGAGTGTTAAGCGCCTCAGTGCGTTAATATTTTGGGCTTCCAAATCTGGACTGATGCAGGATGATGTGCAGACAGTTCCTTATTATTATTTTTTTAATGTTTATTTTTGAGAGAGACGGAGACAGAGCATGAGCAGCGGGGGGGGGGGCAGAGAGAAAGGGAGACACAGAATCCGAAGCGGGCTCCAGGCTCTGAGCTGTCAGCACAGAGCCGGATGAGGGGCTCGAACCCAAGAACTGCTCAACCGACTGAGCCACCCAGGGGCCCTGACGTGCAGATAGTTCTAATGCAGCCTACAGAGCTCTCCCCTCCTGTAGGGCAAAGTGGAGAGAATCAGAAAGGTACATCTATCCGAATATGGCCTGGAAGTGACAGGGGACTGCTGACGGGGCCTTGCGTTGTGCTGAGGAGAGGCAATTTTAACTCTCCTGTTCAAGACTAAATAGGGACACATTGTTGTATATCCATATAGACAGGTAACAGCGACCGGGGACCAGAAACCCGGTCTCTGGAATTTAAGTTTCAACCTCAAGGAGAGGGAGGAGGTGAGAGCCTGAATCAATTAAGTTTCTTTCACCTGGTGGAAAAAGCCCGGACAACGAAATAAAGTGTAGAGCTCGAAAAGTAAATGTTGCTCACGCGAGCGTAGGCATTGCCATCAACCCCACTATAGGATTCAAGTCACCGTATGTTGAGTGTTAACACGTGCCAGTTACCGTGTTTTCCGTGGCTTAAGTTCGATCATTCCACCTCTCACGGAGACCCGATAAGGGGGGGCTGATATCGTTTCCATTTAACACCTGGGGAAGGGAGCCATCACTCAGGTACGCGGTGATGCACAGCTATTAAGGGGCCTAGATAGAATTCAGACTTAGGATTTGCATAAAGAGCTGTAGGGGGAACATATGAGGTGCAGGAGAAGTATGAGAAGCAGATTTGGAAAGGGAAGGGGATTTGGCTGATTCTTTTTTTTTTTTTTTTCAACGTTTATTTTATTTTTGGGACAGAGAGAGACAGAGCATGAACGGGGGAGGGGCAGAGAGAGAGGGAGACACAGAATCGGAAACAGGCTCCAGGCTCCGAGCCGTCAGCCCAGAGCCTGACGCGGGGCTCGAACTCGCGGACCGCGAGATCGTGACCTGGCTGAAGTCGGACGCTTAACCGACTGCGCCACCCAGGCGCCCCTCCCCCCCTTTTTTAAAGAGAAAGTGCCCATGTGCACATGCAAGCTGGGATGGGGGGCCAGAGAGAGAGAGAGAGAGAGAGAGAGAGAGAGAGAGAGAATCTCAAGCAGGCTCCATGCTCAGCACAGAGCCCAATGCAGGGCCTAATCTCAGAACCGTAAGATCATGACCTGAGCCAAAATCAGGAGTCAGGCCTTTGACTAAGCTACTCAGATGCCCCAACCACCATTTTAATATACTAAATTTCCTATGTAGGTGAGTTTATTTAGGAGATTTTATTCTGTTTATCGGTGTGTCATTTTATGTGCTGGTTTCATTTTTAAAAAACATTTTCTTTTTTCTTTTAAATTTTTTTTAATGTTTATTTTGGGGAGACAGAGAGACAGTGCAAGCAGGGGTGGGGCAGAGAGAGAGGGAGACACAGAATCTGAAGCAGGCTCCAGGCTCCGAGCCATCAGCCCAGAGCCTGACGCGGGGCTCGAACTCACGGACCGCGAGATCGTGACCCGGCTGAAGTCGGACGCCTAACCGACTGCGCCACCCAGGCGCCCCAGCTGATTCTTGAAAAGTCATGGGCGATATGATCCTGGTGCATGGGGAAGGATGCTCCACTCTCTAAGAGAATCATTAAGTGAGAAGAGACACGTGTTTTTCTGAGTGGGCATGGGTGGCCCTCGGGTCCTATCCCCTGGGCCGTGACGGCTGCCATGAGGATCCCTCTGTTCCCATCCCCTCCCACGCGGGTGCAAGCACGATCGTCCAGGAGCAAATGGGTCGGCCTCACATCCGCCTGTTTCGTTGGACGTCAGAGCTCAGGGGGAGGGCCCTCAGACACTAGTGCAGACACATGGGGCATTTTCCCCTTTCGTGAGCCACAAGTAGACGTAGTTGGAGAACTTGGCCTCCACGTGGAGGTCTGGGGTGACTCTTGCACTACTGTGGCTGCGGAAAGGCCAGACACAGAACAAAGGTGACTCGGGGTCCCTTGCAGCATCTTTCCCAGTTCAGAGTCATGCTCAGGAAAGGCACTTGGCTCAGCGGTTAGTTATTCCTTCCTGTGACCCCTTAGCCCGTGCTTCACTCACTGACCCACATGTTTGCTCATTTGCTCCCTTCTGCCTTCTCTGCCAGAGTCTGAGCAGCACTGCATGTAAGACCTCAGGCTCCACCTGGATTTGAACCCTGGTTCAAACACTTACCGGTGATACGACCCTGGGCAAAGATTGCCCCTCTCTACAGCTCAGTTTCCTTATCCTCACCTGTAAAACGGGACAGTTTTTACTCAGAGGGCTATTATGAAGAGTCCCTGAGTTTAATACAGGTCAAATGCTGAAACCACCACCTGGAACAGGGGCTCCTGGGTGGTCAACCAGTTAAGCATCTGACTTCAGCTCAGGTCATGATCTTGCAGTTTGTGGGTTCAAGCCCTGCATCGGGCTCGCTGCTGTCAGTGCGGAGCCTGCTTTAGACCCTCTGTCTCCCTCTCTCTCTGCCTACCCCCTACTCACACGTGCACACACACACTCTCTCTCTCTCTTTCAAAAATAAGTAAACACTTAAACAACAACAACAACAATAAAACACTACCTGGAGCATAGTAAAAGCTCATGAAATCTTAGGGTTTTTTTTCCCCATTCATTTTCAAACCATATGCTCCCAACCTCACACATTTATGTACCATTTTCATGATTTTTGCCATATCCTACACCTGTAATACCACTGTATTTGCTTAATACTTTTATTTAACTTAAATTGTTCTAAGCAATAGTATCAATGATATAAGGGATTTAATGTGCAGGTTAATTTTTTTTTGGTCACATCTCTTTCTTTGTCCCTTAGCAACTACAATTGAAATGTCAGTTTACGTATCCCTAAACATTATCTTGTGTACCACCAGCGGGGTAGGCAATAACTCCACTTTAGGAAATACTTGTGTGAATAACTGTTTCTTCGTGTTATTTTATTAACTCACCAATTTACTAATTCCTCTAGTTGTTCATTCAAGGACTCCCTGCGTCATTAATGCCGGGAATTGTTTTTTTTTTTTTTTTAACAGCCATGTACCTAGTATCTCCTGTGCTGGACCCTGAAGGGACTCAGATATGCCCCAGGTAAGTCCTTGAGTGTGGGGAGCTTGCAGTCTGGCGAGGGAGGGAGGCAGCCATGCACATAAGCAATTGCAGCACACAGAGTTACAAGCCTCTGAGAGAGGTGTGCGGAGAAGGGATGGGGGCCCCAGGGGAGTCAAGGCTCCTGCAGTCAGATGATTCTCCAAGGACACAAGCTCAGCCTCCCCACTCCTGGTAAAACAACAGTGGTCATGATGCAATAGTTGCTGGTTGTTGTTAAGTGCTGTGAACATCAACAAGGAAGGACTTCAGTGCGGGCTTAGACAACACAGAAAATGGAAGCAGGAAGGATTCTGGTTAAAACGAAGATGCTTCAGCCAGTCCTCCCTCCCTCCCCCCTCTCTTGCTCCCTCCCTCTCTCCCTCCCATACATATTTATTGAGCACCTACTATGTGCATAAGCCAGAGAACATAGTCTCTGCCATCATGGAATTTAAAAATCTCCCATGGGGACCAGATATTATGGCACAAACAATCATACAGAGGACAATCCTAATCGTGACAATGGTCAGGGAGAACACAGAGTTATGAGAACATCTAGAAAACTCCAAGTAGACTAGGGAGTTAAAAGTGTCAACTCTGAGAGCTCTGTGAAATGTAAGGGAAGGAAGATCGACAGAACAAGGAGGAATTAGCCGAGGGGTTCTGGGTAGAGGCAGCTCAGCATGTAGGATGGCTGGAGACGGAATGAGACCTATGGTTTTTTCTTTGCTGGATGTTAGTGAAAGACCTTGAAGGAGGAAAGCAGGATATGAGGCTGGGGGCACAGGGCACAGGATGTTTAAGATCACCTGGGACATCGTAGGCACTGTATTGCCCACCACTGTCCTCAGTGTAAGGAAAAAAGTACCAAGATTCTAGACAAGGGAGCTCCCGGCTCGATTTTCACTGGGAAATTCTCAGTCTCAACTGTGGGGTGGAGAATGCATTGGCCAGGGCGTGGACTTGAGCTGCGTTCTCAAGTCAAGGGTAGGAAAAGTGAAAAAGAAGGTCCTCAAGGTGATGGAGCAGAGTAGAAAAAATTTCCCAACAGGTTCCCTAAATGAATTAATTGCCAGGGCGATCCCCCGGAGACCCAGTGGGGCCCGGGACATGATGGAAACCAATGTCATGGCTATATCGAAAGTTGCCTTCGGACTCCATGCTGTGGGAAGAGCACGGGCTTTGGCGCAAAGCAGATGGAGGTTCATACCCTGCCTCCATGTCTTTGGCTGTTTGACCTCAACCTGCCAAGCCCCCATTTCATCATGAACAGGATGGACACAATAACAGCACTGCCCTCATAGAGCCATTGTAAGGCTTAGACAAAGAACACACCGAATTTCTGGCACATAGTAGGTGATCAGTGAAGCAGAATATATCGGTAGTGCCGTGTCACATTCTGTTTTCTGTAGGTGCTGAAGGGAACCAAGGTTTCATTTTGGGTTTACCAGGAATTCTGGAGAAGCAGCCACACTGTAAAAATATTCTTTCTGATATGCTGCACATTACAGTAAATGGCATTATTCATGGATGTGTCAAAGCCATAAAATAGGAGATTTTGAGGCGATCGCAGCTGTGAATGATTAATATTTTCATCCCAAGATGCCAGGGAGGTAGCAAGGCTATGTTAATTATTACATGCCTGAGCCTCGGACTGTGGGCTTCCTCCCCAAGTGCCTGTTAATTTGCTCATGTGCTGTGCAGTGAATAGGAGTAGGGAACTGTCCCCTCAGAAAGCACAGCGGATCTCTGGCAGTCCTCATGTCCCCCGTAACTGCTTTATACTTCTGCAGGAGGGGAAAAAAAATCCCCAAATCTGATAACAATGATGGGTTTTAAGCAGCAATGCTAAAGAAATGCTTTATCAAAGATGGCTTTGAGCTTTCTTTTTGTTTCTTTTTATTTACCTTTTCCTTAATTTTCTCTTGAAAATTTTAGGTGCACTGAAATCAAAAATACCTCCTATGCAAATACCGTCATCTCTTAAATTGTTTGCCGTAGGTGTTAAATTTTAAATTTCTTGAGTCATCTCCCTATCACTATTTAAAATGTATTTGTACGTATAGACACTGTGTCCTTTTGTATTTTTGACTCAAGAAGGGCAGCTCTATCGCCCTGTAAATATTTGTTTAGCCTTCGGTGTGGTGTCTCTTTATTCGGAGGATGTTGGTTTCTTATCTTTACCTCTAAAACCCCTCTTAAAACTACGGGTAGATTTTTAAAAATTAAAAAAAAAAAAAAGAAAAGAAAAAGCAAAGACCGAGAGCTATGCCCTCATCGCCAACGGGAATGCGTGAATTTCTCTAAATCCCAATGTGTTCTTCTGCACCGAACCAATCCCTCCTGCAATTTCTGTAAATCTCTCTATTCATATGATTTCACTAGGATCCGTCTCTGTTGAAAAATCTCGTTGAGGCTGCCTGGCCGTCTGGAAGGGGAAGATCTATTAATTTCATCATTTGTATGAATCATGTCTAAATGATCTCAGCAGAGAAAATGTGTTAGCCATTTAAATCTCATCATTACATATTATATAATAATTACTGCTAATTCTAGTTTGGATGGGCCACAGTTTTGGCTTTCTGTCCCCTTTTTCAAAGTGGAGGATAGGGTGACCTCACCGAACACCTTCCCTTGCCTTCCTCGTTATGGACTTAATAGCCACATTCAACATCAAGCGTCTGGCCAACTTAAAGTCTGTTTTGTGCTCGTAGTCAGTATTCATTTTGTGAACGTGGAGTTCACCCTCAGCACACAACGGCGCCTCATGTTAATCACTGCTGTGTCTTGCCTCGTCCCATACCTCATGTGTTGCCCTTACCAGCCACACGGGCACCTCCACACCGCACGGTGTCAGAATTAGAAACTTCGGGCAGATCTGTAGTCACGCCGTTCTCATCAACTCTGTGCGTGTTATTCATTTCATTTCCACATTCGAACCGTTAATATGCCTTAATTTCTCTCACTTTGTGAATATTTAATTCCTCCCTTTTCAACATCATTTTTAGGTTGTGTGAATCATTTTCAAAGCCTTTGCTCTTCTCCGCACACTATCATCTGCATATTTTATGAAATGGCACGGTTGAGTCTCGGAGGGCTCTTGATAAAAATGGAACTGGCAACCTGCTCATTAGCTGTTTACCTGGAGCTGTGTGAATCCCCGATAATGGCACGCTCCCATTTGGATTCGAATTAGGATGCTCTGACAAATAACAACCAGAAGCCTTCTCGGGGATGTCGCCTGCCTTCCAGTGCCCTCCTCTCCTCATTTGCGGAGAGTTTCTGGGAAGCTTGCTTTGGGGGGCTGTCCTAGGGAATGTTCCACCCTGACTTCAGAGGCAGCTTAATTTTTGAAGTGGAAACACAAAAGCTTTAGCAAATTAGCACCTCCAAGGAGAGTGAGATTCCCCAGAAAGGACACATTCTAAAGGTCAGGTTATTTGACCTTCTGGAGTTTTGCAGATGCCGGAAGTCAGTTCTCTGCTTTAACCGGGTGGCCAAGGGCTCCACGTTGTCTGGGGCTGGGGTTTCCTGGGGCGAGGGTCCTGTGGCTTTGAAAGCAGGAGAGTTCCAGGCAAATGAGGATGGCTTGGTCACCCTCATGACCGACTCCATGACCTGTGTGGTGC
Source organism: Lynx canadensis (assembly GCF_007474595.2). Lineage (NCBI taxonomy): Eukaryota > Metazoa > Chordata > Mammalia > Carnivora > Felidae > Lynx > Lynx canadensis. The sequence continues at coordinate 9,232,292 of NC_044305.1, read as the reverse complement.
TCCCGGCCTTGAAAGTAGCTAAGATGGTCAAGGTACTGTAGAGCTGAGTTTCCTGGCTTTGCACACCAAGAAGTCGAGGGAAAGGCACAGCACACAGACCTGTGGTCCGTGAGCTTAGCTTGAACACTCAAACTATTTTTATGAGCTGATAACCTGCATTTAAAAATCAGGAGATTCAGGGGCACCTGGGGGGCTCAGTCAGCTAAGCATCCGACTCTTGATTTGGGCTCTGGTCATGATCTCACAGTTCATGAGATTGAACCCCGCATCTGGCTCTGGGCTGACAGCGCAGAGCCTGCTTGGGATTCTCTCTCCCTCTCTCTCTGCCCCTCCCCTGCTCATGCTCACACTCTCTTTCAAAATAAACAAATAAAAAAAATAAAAATCAGGAGATTCACATAGAAACATTCAGGATTTTCACTTCCCTTGAAAAGCCGAAGACATGGCTGTCCTGTGTCCGCATTCTTTACGGGAACGATCGGTCAGCTGGAGCTGGACGTTGACTGTCCCTTTAGGTGGGGTACCTGCTTTCCAGTTTTATCATCCTCCCCGGCTGGCTCCATTAAGTCTGTGCAGCAATCCCGTCTCAGTTTGCATTTGACCGTGTAACCCCGCGTAAAACTGAGTGTTTTGGCAGGAGATTCAGGCCTGCGTTCTGTTGTCTCTGAGCTGTCTGACTTTGGGCAAGATAAGTAAACACACTGGGCCTCAGTTTCCCCATCTGTAACCCGAGGATAATAAAGTGTACTGGTATAGTATGTTGTAAATATTAAGTTGAATAAAATATGCCCACTGAGAAAATGCAAAGACACAGTTTAGCGGTGGCCCAGTCCAAGTAAGTGTTTATGAAAAGCATTTGTTCTTTTGCTTTGTACTGTATTATCATTCGTTTTACGGAAAAATAAACCGGAACCCAGAATTGCCTGGTGAGTTACTTAGAATATAAATAGAAACCGTGTGGCTGAAAACAATAAGAGGGGGATATTATTGGCATTGAGAGAAGTTGTTTTATAATGTCGGTAGGAACCAAACGTTGAGGTGCACCCAAGCAGCTCCAGGTGACTACCTATGCGATTACTGATACCGCTGACTGTGACAGGGGCAACAGAACATTCCGTTCTCCATGTACAGGTAATCTTGTGTTCCTCCTCGCATTAGCAAATCCTCTAACACCTTTATGGGTTCAGCAAACCTATACTTTTTAAACAAACTGAATGTCTTTGTAGTAGAATCTGTTTCCTGAAGATTTTCTCCTGTTGAAATGGTTTTATCCTATAGTAGCCTTGTGACGCTGGGGCTTTTATCACTAGGCAAAAATGATACGCTATTAATACCTTGGATTTACATAGCGTTTTTCTTCCGAACAGTTCAAAGGTACTAGATGGTTCTCAAAGAAATGGTATTTGACATTAGTGAAGAAGATGTTACATGACAGGAAATAATTGTCTATCTTATTAAGTGTTTCCTCCCCCCCTCCCCCTTTTAAAACAGACTTGTAACACCACAGGCTCAGAGCTTTCCTAAGGAGATAATTTGGGAAGCTCTGTGGTTTGCTGGAAAGTATTTTTGATTCTGAGTTATTAGGACCTGGGCTTGAAACTCTGGTTGGTTCCTGGAGCTGTCTGGGCTTGGCACCCACAAAAATAAGCAGATTTTTGAAGAGAGTTAAATAAAGGGACTATTTACAAAACTGTGGGCAGGTATAGAGAAGCCGCCAGGATAGAGGGAGACCCAAGGAATACTCACGGAGAGGCCCTTTTGTGACCCTTGTGCCTCAGAGGCAAGAGGAAGGAGAGGTGGGTAGACTCAAGAGACCAAGGGCCATGTGGAGATGACCACCTTATCTCAAGAGGGTTCTGCTCCACACAGGGAGGGAGCTAAAGGGAAATACACTGAGATCACTCTCTCTTTTTTCCCCTCTAATTTATTGGTGGTGTTCCCTATTGGCCAAATCCAACCAGAAGCTTTGGGAAGAAGAACCCTTGATAGTAGTGTATACTGCTTAGCCTCCCAAGACACTGCAAATGAGGGGCTGGTATAGAAGGAACCAGAAAGGGACAGCATAATCAGCTATGATTCTGAGTCAGTCTTTTTATCATGTCCAAATTTCCTTCTTAGCAAGCTGAAGCTACGTGTGTAATACCTACCTCAAAGTGTTATTTGAGGACAAAGTGACGTAACACGCACACTCTCCTGGCAAGTAATGGGTCCTCACTTGAAGGATGAAATAGACCGGTGTTTTGCATATGGCCATTTCATCTATGAGGCAACACAAGCTGAGGGCTGGGGGGCTAAAAGTTTTCTGATACTCTATGAAAATATTTGAGCCCTGAAAATACAAATCATGGCTTTAAAATATAAAATGTAACTCAATAACAATAGATAAATCCTGTATCAATTTTAGATGAAGCATAATAATGTTATGCATTATTCAACTTTGTCAATGAATCAAGCTGTAACCAACTCTTATTTAGCTCTATATAAGCTTATTTAAAGTGGGATGTGTTCAATACGTCTATCTAGGACTCACCGAGTTCTCGATTGATCTGTTTCACATACTGGTTTTCCTGGGGAAGATTATATTTTAAGAGGTTTGCGTTCATGATCATCTCAGTGTTTTGACTGAGTAGTCGAATAACAGAGCAAGAAGGGACACTGGAGAACATGGAGACTAGGCAGAAGTAAAACAACAACAACGACAATAACAATAGCTGGTGACCCAAAGGGCATACTCAGCCCCATGATCCTTTTACATAGAAATTATGTCTTTCAAAATTCTAAATAAAATTAATTTTAAAAGAAAACGATTAAAAACTTCTAGAAAACATTTTTTTTTAATTTTTTTTTTCAACGTTTATTTATTTTTGGGACAGAGAGAGACAGAGCATGAACGGGGGAGGGGCAGAGAGAGAGGGAGACACAGAATCGGAAACAGGCTCCAGGCTCCGAGCCATCAGCCCAGAGCCTGACGCGGGGCTCGAACTCACGGACCGCGAGATCGTGACCTGGCTGAAGTCGGACGCTTAACCGACTGCGCCACCCAGGCGCCCCGAAAACATTTTTTTTACCTCTTAATTCCTCAGAAATTACGATGCATTTTGAACGATGTCATCTGAGACTTGATGAATGCAGGGTAACCCACATTTAAACATGACGTTTTGCATAGAAGCTGGGATTTCCAGTTTCTATCTAAAGGTTGGAAGGTCCTCAATCTGGTTCTAGGTATCCCACACCAATGGCAATTGTAGTGAAACAGAATAGCTCTGAGCTGTTGAGAGGACCAAGGCTCTCAGATCAGGCCTGTCCTTTCTCACGTCTTCTTTGTTCATTGGAGTTGGAGGAACCTAGTCTGGTGGCTCCAGACTTGGGGTTCCTGAACCTGTAGAAGACCTATAGGGAGGAATGGAGAGGCATGGACCCATTTTAATATTCTACAGTATTAGTGTACATCTTACCCAGAATAAAGCAACAGATCAAGTTGTTGGTTCACTTGAGTATAATAATAACGGTTGCCTCCTAATCAGGTTCTTATTGGCAGGTGATGAGCAAATAGCAATAATAATAATAATAATAATAATAAAAATAAAATAATAATAATAAATAAGGGGTTGGGGTGGTTGGTCTGATACATAGTAAATGCAGTGCAATTGATAAGTGTGAATTTCTTGGGATGGAAGAGAAAGGGGAGAGAGGAAGGGAGTCCTCGGCAGTGGAAACTTTAAGGAAATGTCACTCCAGAGATGTTTAGTGACTTGTCCAAAAAATCACATGCCTAGTCAGGAAGTGGCAGGCCTCTTGGCTCTCAGTCCCATATCCTTTGCTTTCAAACTGCATTCTAACTTGGCAGTCAAACTTATGGAAAAACCATATTCAAACTGCCTAAGCAAATCCTCTCTAACAAACTGACTTTCAGAGAGAAGATTCTCCTGCTTTTGTCCAGCTACATGCCAGCAAGGGTTTGAACAAAAATAGCTACGCTATATGGTTTATGTGCAATATTCCTCATACATATTAGGGAACATTAGGGTTTTGTACCAGGATTATTATTTCTCATTTAAGATACTTTGTATATTATATTTTACTTTATGTATGATAATATATATGGTATTTTAGAGATAATAGATCACTCGTGTCTTAATTTCCACATCTGCGAATTTGGGATTATAATAAATTATTCTGTGATGGTGACTAGAGATATACACATAATATATGTGAATATTTTTTAACTCCTTAAGTGAGAGGCACATTATAAATGCGAGCCATTCTTCAATATTACTCTTGAAAAAAAATAGCCCATGTAATCTTGCAAATAAAAGATAATTCTGCAGAAAATGTCTCTGTGTCACCTTTCTAGTGTTAAGCACTTCAAGTGAAGAAGCTTCTGGGCCTCTGCTTGTATGACTGTTCACAATCTAATTGATCTCACTGTCTGAATTGTCCTTTCTTAATTTCACTGCATTACTCATTTACTGCGCTCGCTGTTGAGATATCTGCGAGAGGTAGCAGCGCTCCCCCCAACCTTAGTCAATTAGACAAGCTATTGTTTCTGATTAAGACATCACATCCCAGAGAATAATAGCAATTCGAGTTGGAACAGAGACCCTGTGGGTCATGCTGTCCACTCCCCTGCCAGCTCAGGAGAATGTTTTACATTACATTGTAGTTTTGCGTGGTTTTCCTGATGTTGGTTTTAAAAAAATCCAAGCACTCATCAGTGTTAATTACAGCCCTGTCCTGCATCCCTGCCATGACTTAATCTTACTACAGTGCGTTGCTGATTCTCATGAATTGGCACTGAATGATGGCTTCTTGATATCATCTCATCAAAGGACAGGGACATGGGACATTTTCTTTTGAGCAGAGAAAGCAACTGTTGTCGTTTTACTTGCTTTCGTTTTTGTCAGGAGTTGGAAGTGAATTTTATCCAAATATATTCACCTGCCAGAGTTTCTGAGCTTCAAAATGCTCAGAACGTGGTAGGTCAATTTTTCATTAACTATTCTTTTTTAAATCAGGTATCTCCATTATTAGAAGGGTTAAGCTCTCCATGTAGAGAACGGTGTCCATAAGAAAGAAGCTCAAATTTCTTAGAAACTTCTTTGAATCAGTTCTTCCTTTGCATGGGGTTCAGTAGAATGGCCTCAGTGGGGAAAATGACCTTGAGTATGGTTAATATAAGAAGAGGTGTTGGGGCGCCTGGGTGGCTCAGTCGGTTAAGCGTCCGACTTCAGCTCAGGTCATGATCTCATGGTTTGTGAGTTCGAGCCCCGCATCAGGCTCTGTGCTGACAGCTCAGAGCCTGGAGCCTGCTTCGGATTCTGTGTCTCCCTCTCTCTCTGTTTGTGCTTTGTCTCTCTCTCTTTCTCAAAAATAAATAAACATTAAAAAAATTTAAAAAATATATAAGAAGAGGTGATTTATTATTATTATTATTATTATTATTATGCATTTTGAGCCCTTACTCTATGCTAACCACTTTGCAAAGTGCTTTACATGCATTATCTCATTTAATCCTCACTGCTACCTGGGGCCAAGGACCATTATTATACTCAAAGGAAAAAGAAGCCAGAGAAGTTATAAAACCTGCCAAGGTCACTATGCTAGTACATTATGAAGCTAAGATAATAATGATAATGATAATTATATTGACATACTATTTAATAATTATAGTTCATATTTGATAGTAATGATAATAATAATTGGAAGCCTTTTCTTTCCACCTCCAAGGTGGCACTTTGAATGGAACACAGGGCCATGGTCATTTTTTTTTGAGCTTGAGAATTTCCAAACCTGTTACACCATCCTAATGACCAGGACATTTATTGTATGCCACCGTTTTCCATTAAATATTGTATTTGTTGACATCATCTCATGTAGATCTACCTCAAGTGATTTAGTAAATACATATTTTGAACATCATCCCTAATTTGGTTTTTTTTTTTTTTTTTGGTCATTTTACAAGTAATGCAAGCATATGATTTGTTTAAAACATTTTAAAAATCTTTTTAATGTTTATTTGTTTTTGAGAGAGGGAGAGAGAACAGGGCAGGAACAGAGAGAGAGAGGGAGACACTGAATCCAAAGCAGGCTCCAGGCTCCTAGCTGTCAGCACAGAGCCCAACACGGGGCTCGAACCCACCAGATGTGAGATCATGACCTGAGACAAAGCTGGATGCTTAACCAGCTGAGCCACCTAGGTGCTCCCATATTATGTGTTTTAAATTAAAAACATTACAGGAGGGAATAAAATGATAAAACGGCCCCCTTCCCCTGCCAGTCTTGAGCATCTGTTCCAACTCCTAGATATATCACCTGCCAACAGTTCCGTTGGCCTTCTTTCAGAAAGGTATTATAGGGGCATCTGGGTGGCTTAGTTAAGCATCCGACTCTTGATCTCAGCTCAGGTCTTGATCTCAGAGTTGTGAATTCAGGCTCCGCCTTGGGCTCTGTGTTAGGTGTGAAACCTAGTTAAAAAAAAAAAGGTATTAGAAATACTTCAGTCACTTAAGTTTCATATGTTTTTTTAAATGTTTATTTATTTTGAGAGAGAGACACAGTGCATGTAGGGTGGGCAGAGAGAGTAGGGGGCGGGCAGAGGATCTGAAGTGGGCTCTGTGCTGATAGCAGAGAGCCTCATATGGGGTTCTAATTCACTACCTGTGAAATCATGACCTGAGCTGAAGTCGGTTGCTTAACCAACTGAGCCACCCAGGTGCCCCCACCCAGGTGCCCTCCTATGTCCTTTTAACCCGAACGAGATGACACTATGCATATTGTGCTATGCTATTTTTCTATCTTAATACATAATAACAATAATGCATAGTGTGTCTAATATTCAGTAGATATTTTTCTAAGCCCTTTATACGTATTAACTCATTTAATCTTCATGATGACTCTATGAGATATGCATATTCCTATCCCTGTTCTGCACAGGAGAAAACAGGCACATAGAGGTTAAAGTAATTGCTCAAGAACATATGTTATTAAAGGGATGAAGCTGGAATTTGATTATACCTCGGATATCTTTCAATTTCAGGAATAATGAATCTTACGCCTTTTAACTTTTGTATAATATTTCACCATTCACTATATCAGAGTCCCCTACAATGAACATTGGGGCTACCTGCTTTTTTTTTCTATTTTAAACACTGTTGCAGTAATCATCTTTAGGCACACACAGCTTTGTGGACATGGGCAAGCTAACATTTCTAATTCAGATTCCTAGAACAGAATCCCTTGGTCAAAGTCATGTGCATTTAAGACAGAGAAAAAGCCAAATTCTCCTTTAGAGAAGTGATTCCCATTTCCCTCCCATTGTGGAAAACTCTGACAACTTCGTTCTCTTCTTAAAAACTTCCATTTTCAGAGGCTGCAGGATTGAGCATATTTTCCTTAACTTAGCTTCACCCCAACTTCCCAGACTCATTCTTTTAGAAACACTGATGTTTTCTAGCTACTCTGACCTTCTTTCTGCTCCCTGACTGGGCCGTGTTCTTCTGTGCCCCTTTCCCTGAGTACCCGCTACTCCCTCTGCCTGGAATTCACTTCCGACCACCTTCAGTGGATACATTCTTACTTAGGTTTCATGACCCAACTCAAATACCTTCCCTCTGTTCACTGACAGACAGACCTGGTCATTCCTTTCATTAGCTCTTGGCAACCTGCATTGTAGCAGGTTCAACATGTTGACAGTCACATAATTTATGCTGCAGAAACGTAGACTTATCTTCCTACAACTAAAATAAAATTTTAACTCAAGTGCCTTGATTTCCACCAATGGCTGAAAACTCTTAATCTCATCACCTCTGTCACCACCAAAATAATTTCCAGTAATGTCTAAGATTCTCTACCTATCCTCCTCCTTCCTGGGTTTTATAATTTTTGAAGCATTGCTGTTGATGAGACAGTCATCCTGGCATCAAAGAAGAAACTGTCCAGGGCTCATACCATCCTCTGGCTCTGCTGGTCTCCACTACTAATAGGTTATTTCATCTGGTGTTTGGGGATCGTGTTCTGGAATCTCCGTCTCATAGCTAGCATTTCTGCATTCTTTGTCCATTCTCTACATCTTAGCGTATACCCTGTGCTCCTTGGAAGCCCAGGAACTCTTGGCTGGTTTCCTCATTACCATGCTGGCACAGTCGGTGCTCTATGACACTGTCCTTGGAACTCTGCATCTGGACACATGTCTCAGCCCTTGCTAATAGACTGCATGGGCGCCATATTGGTTTTGCTGGTCCCATGTTTTTGTAGTAGTGTGTTGAATGGGAGAGAACCTTTTCTAAGTGGCTTACAGGCTGACTGGGCTATGCCAGAGGAAGTGACTTACAAGTACTCATGACCCAGGATTTTCCAAACCTATCTGAGAATTTGTCTGACACCCGACTTCTCCCACTAAAGGTTGTTCTTTATGAGGGGAGAAAGGCCAGGGCTGCTTCTTAGATACTGTTCTCCAAAACTCTTCTCTCACCCAGTGTAATTTTTTAAAGAAAATTTCTTTACCAGGTGATAATAAGACTACAACGTCATCATATATCTGCCCCTCTTGTTTGCTTTCCTTATGAAACAGCATTTCCACAGTCTTTTAAGCTCTTCCATTGGTATTTGGAATTCTGATAAAACCACTTCTTTTCCTCTGAACCAAGCCTGGTTCTTGAAAATCAAGAGCACTTAGGCTTTCACAGTATTATTTGTTTGACAAGTTCAATGAATTGAAAATTGGCTTTAAAAAAAAATCTGTATCTGTATCTACCTTCCCCTCAAAGGTGTTAGTGAGGGTTATAGCAATGTGGTAAAGGGTATTGGAAATCTACGTATTTTAATACCAACCTTTTACCCATCGCAGGACCTGCAATGTGTTATAGTATTTTCTACACCGATTGCCATCCTTTGTTTTCCCTTCATGCCTTACCTGTGAGCTCCTCCAGGAACACTTCTCCCAACACTTCAGCAGCAGCCCTCCTGGAGACACATGTAAGTGCTCAGTGTATCAATAAGCAAATATTTATTGAGCATCGCTTCGGGCAAGACACTGGGCTAGCCATCGAGGATCAGCATCAATCAAAACAGGGTCACGACTTTCACGAAGCTTACGTGCTGGTGAGGGGGGTTAATATTTAATAAGTCATCAGCACAGTTTATTAATTACAACTGTGATCATTGTTTTTATTCTCTGCTTCTACTTCTTGTTGTGAAGGCAGACCGTGGGATTTCCCTTTTACTTTCTGAGGAAGGGACCCTTGAGTTGAGATGTGAAAACGCATCAAAGGGAAGCAGGCAAGCTATGGTCAAATAGAATGGAGAAGGGAAACATTGAATTAAGAAACAGGGCAGACGTCTCCCTGGGGAGGAAGGACCTCAGCTTGTCCAAAGCTCAGAGGGAAGGCCCACTGGACTGCAGGACGAAGAGGAAGAGCGGCACGATGACAGGATGGAGCCCGAGCAAGCATTTTAATGCTTACTGAATAAATGAACGGATGAATGAGCTCAGCACAGTCAGAGGCTTTGACTTCTGCTCTAGACTGAAAAGCTGCACGGAGTCTGTAGTTATATGATATTGACTAGCACAGCTATTCATGGTGTAATCACAAAACAAACCAGAGACTGGACCAAAGGCAGAAGTGTTGGAAGTCTCCAGCACCTTCATTACAAACGTCAACTGGTTGCCTCTCATCTACAGCAACGTCTTTAGAGCTAAACGGACTCAGAGCATTTCCCCTCAAGCCTTCTGCTTGGTGGTTTCAGTTGGGTGAAGAAGCACTTGAGAAGTAAATCATTCAACACCCTGTGTCCAGTGGCAAATGGTGGCAAGGTGTCTGTTGAGAGAATGGAATATTTACCGGAGCCCCAGATGGGCAGAGGTTGACAAGCACTCTGATCTGTCCTCATCAGCGAGAGTCAGAACAGAAGAAAGGTCCAGGCCAATCAGGCATCCTCCATGGATGGAGAACCAGGATAAACGTGGGCAGAATTGACTCAGGGTGAGTAGGTGCCAGGATGAAAGGCAAAACTCCAGGAGGATCAATGCAGTGACCACCGCTTTGAGTCAGTAACCTAGAGATGTCAAGGGAAATATGGCAGATACCCTGTGGGGGTCTGGTTTGTGGCAAGTAGCCAGTTGGAGCAAGGATTTTGCCCTCACTGTATTATCTGATAGCTCTAATAAAAGTCAGATGGGAGAGCTAATCAGATCGTTCCTTGGCCTGGACCCTTTTAAATCAAAGAGAGGTCTATTTTGGCTCTCCATGTTAAGTAGACCCAGAGACCTGACATTTTGTGTTTATTTGAAATGATAAACTTAATCATGAGCGAAATGTTAAGAGATGACAGAACTGGCCACAGTAAGGTCACATCGTGTCCCTGCCAAACATAATACAAGCTCTCGCCTTCACCGGGTTGCCAATCTCTGCCACAGGGGGACCAAGCTGCTTGCAAATGGGGACTGGAGTCTGTCTATGTGATAATTAATCCATGGCACTCCGGAAAGACTGCCAAATCTGCCATATGGTAGTTTTATGACCTGGACTGCTGTTATCTCTGGAGAAAGCTAACATCATAATCTCATTTACTTCTTATCTGTGATTTGAACTTGTACTTTACGGGGTAAAATGGAAGCACAGTGATGAGGCCCAGGATTCCAGAGCCCTGAGATGTGCCCACTGAGCTTCTATCGCAAAAGTGTGCGGGAAAAGCCATGAAACTCTGACCTGGGCACCTGCAAGTGTCCTGAACTCACACAGCTTGAGTCCCGTGAAGGTCTCCGATAGATGTTTTATAAGGATTCTATCATACATGTGATAGAAACGCCTGACTTAAAAAAGGAAGAGGGACTGCCTTCCAGAAACATCATGAGGTAGAATCACATTTCCCCCCTCTTGTGTTTCTTTGGAATGTGCAGACCAGGTGTTCAGGATCAATTTTTTACCATGGTAACATCTGGTTTGGGTGATGGAGTCACCTGTAGGATTTCCAGAGGGGGCATTTGGACTTTGGTGAAGTCTAAAAAGAGTTTTACTGAGAGGTAACTTTGAAAGTAATTCGTAACTGTTAAAACTGAAAACGGCACATTGTAATAGTTACTGGGGCTCCACCATGGAAAAGAAAGTCTGTGTGTTTTTCCCAAATCCCTGAGCTCTGTCTGTGGCCACATCCTTGTCTCTCCCACTCAAGGAGTTACATTATAAAAGATGAAGCTAGGGGCCTGGGTGGCTCAGTCGGTTAAGCATCTGGCTCTTAGTTTCAGCTCAGGTCATGATCTCACGGTTCGTGGGTTCAAGCCCCCTGCGTCGTCGGGCTCTGGGCTGACAGCTCAGAGCCTGGAGCCTGCTTCGGATTCTGTGTCTCCCTCTCTCTCTGCCCCTCCCCTGCTCGTGCTCTGTCTCACTCTCAGAATAAATAAATAAACATGAAAAAAATTAAAAAAAAAAAACAAAAACGATGAAGCTGGTGCAGATCTCAGGCCATATATTCAAATTTGCAGTAAGAAACATAGTATCTCTGATGCTCTTGGAGTCAACTTAGTTTCTACTATGAACCTTGGTGTGGAGACCGCTCCTCGGCTCATCGCATCGCATCGCTTTCCTAACATCTAATCTTCCCTTACTTCCTTTGATACAAGTATCCAAAATCATTCAGGTTGTGAGCCCAGCGAAGAGGCAGCATCTCCCAACCATACTGGATCCCAGCAGGGGCCGTGTAACACCTGGTGGCCAATGAGCCGAAAGCGCAGGTCTGTATGTGGAAGATGAAAATGGAACATCTAACTCTTCTTTGCTTTTCTCCTGCTTCCTGGCCTTCCCCACCCCCCCCCCCACCTTTGGAATGTTGATGCAATGGCTGGAGCTCCAGCATATTTATTATATGCTGTGTATTTTGAGAACCATTTTGAGAACAAGAAACAGGAGAATGTGGAGGGTCATAGACTGTGGGTATATGTATACACACTCACCTGCGTACAAATATATATACCTTTATATACACACGTACGTATATTTACATATACATACATCTCATGATGATGATGATAATGATGTTAGAGACATAGATACATAGCTGTTTTAATTGTCTTCTTATTTCCTCTAAGCTCTTTTTTTCCAACATGTAAACTGAGGTCAAATTGATATACAGTAAAATGCACAGATCTTAAGGGTACGAGCCCATGCTCTTGTCTAACATATGCCCTGAGGTAACCCCACAGTCAAGACAGAGAAGATCTCCATGGCTTTAGGTGATTTTCTCATGCTTTTTTATTTTATTTTATTTTATTTTTATGTTTATTTTAAATTTATTTTAATTTTAATTTTTTTTTTTTTTTTTGGCATGATACTTTAAAAGAGTGGTTCAGAAGCCTTAAAACCGCATGTATGCCTGCAGCCTTTGGGATGGGCTATGTCCCATTATGGATAGGGACTCTGGGCGTGTCTGGGAAAGGAGGTCCGGGAATCACAGCTCACAGGAGGTTCTCAGACCCCTGGCCTTTCTCCCGTTGATCTTCTGTGTGGTCACTCTTATCAAGAAAGCATGTCAGGATGTTTTCTGCAGAAATATTCTGATTATGTGAACTAGATCACGTGGCCTGCGATAAATCACCCTCTCTGTCCCTTGGTATTTTGAAAGCTGATGAAGCTGCTGGCTCTTGGCTCCTTACTTTGTATGCAAATGATGAATTATAGATGGGAAATAGGAAAAAGAAGGTTTTCCCTGGTTTGTCGGTTTGAAGCAAAGTGGCTTAGAGAAAGAACATGGTTCCTCTCGACTATTTATTGTGACATTGCTTAGAAACATTCAAACTCCAAAGCCTCCAAGCCTCCAGGGACATTGTTAGCCTTCTGCAGGAATTATTAAAATGTACAGAAATGTAGGCACCACACACTTTATAATAATTAATCAGGGTCTGTTGATTAATAAAGCTCATTTTTTAGTCTCGATGATTCCAAGTATCATACAAAGGACAGTGTCCTTGTCATTTTGATTAAGAAACCAGACTTTGCAGTGGAGAGAAGTACAGGAATAGTTGTGCTTCTGCCGTCTCCCCATAAAATAAATATTGAATGAGAATATTAACTCGTTAACCTTGACAACAATTTGTAATTTTCATAAGGGGGAAAAACTCGCATATTCAGCAAATAAATCGCTGCGGGGATTTCAGGAAAACAAATTGGAGAGAATGAAGAATGCTACCATATGAATTCTGTCATTTTTATGGGCCAGGGTGATTAATTTGTTTGCTTAGGTCCCTCAATTAAGGCCACAAATAGCGTAAGGTGTCGAGAGCAAGTTAACCGTGAGGTCTGGTATGGAACCGTCAACTCCGCGTAAGAAAAGAAAGGTCATTTAGGAGAAGTGAGCAACTTGGCCCCCAACCCGGAGTCTTAATACCCTACCACAACCATGTTACCTGGGGTTAGCTGCTGAAGCTGTAATTTTACTCTATTAATAGTTTAAAGCTTGTTTTCACAGATAACCCCTTTCGCTGGGCAACTACACGGGAAAATCATTAGGTGGAATTAGCAGTACCAGTCTCGGCTTTTCCAGGGTTATCTAATTATTTTGAACTCAATTTAACTAGGAATAGAGATAAAATAAATAACCCATGAGCTATTTACCTCGCTGGTTAGAAGGCTTCTTTCGTCCATTAAAAAAAAAAAAAAAAGAAAGAAAGAAAAAAAAAAGAAAGGTAAGAAAAGAAATCAAAAGCATTTGAGGCTAACATCAAAGCCCTGTTTTCTTAACTTTGCATTCATCCTGGGGACCCAAGATACATATCTTCCCTCCTCTGACCTTTCACACTCTTACCCCTGAGGATGTCATTTGTTGAGATATTTGTCATTATGCATGTGTTAAGCATACCGTTTTCTCCCACCTAGCCTGGCTTAAAACTTACCGCCTGGTGACTTTGGATAATCCACATTTTTGTTTGCAAGGTTTATTTGTTGTTCTTGCTGCCTCCTCTGCCGTCCCCTCTGGAGAGGATCGAGGATTTAATATGGTTGTTTTCAAATTTACTTGAACATTGACTCTTTGAAGGAGAGGTACGAATTAGTATGTTTGTGGTATGGTGGAGGGGAAAATTGTGCGAAGTGTATTTTATATTTTGCTCAGAACAAAGTCAGTGAGAGGCAGAGAAAACAATCCTTTGAGTCAATGGGAAGATCAGAGCATTTCTGCAGAACCTTGCTGTAAGGTCCTTCTTGGCTTTGCCACTTTCCAGTGACAAGATATTGGTCAAATCCCTTTATCTCATAGAGCCTATTTCCTGTTTTGTAAAACGAGGCTAATGATATTGCTTACATTATGGGGTTGATGTTAGGATTAAATGGAACACTTATAAAGTGCTCATCACAATATCTGGCACATAGTTAAGAACTGAAAAAATGTTAGCATTGATAACAATGATGAAGGTGGATGTGTTTGCAGGTTGACAATGACAGAAGATTAAAAGAGCAGGAATTGGATATTTAATGGAGTTAGTCTCCAGGGAAATAGGCGAGGAACAAGAACAGAGGTGAGGAAACTGGCTTGGGATTATGGGAGGCATAATGAAAGAGAGTGGTGGTGGAAGTCGGTATGTGTAAGTTTGGAAATGAAAGAGAAGAAAGATGAACGAGTCCACGCGTTAGAATCTTCTCTCCAATTACGCGTTATTCAGAAGAACAATGTCAATGCTGAATGGGGAGACAGTTAAAGAGCCGGTGAAAGATAAGAAATCTGCATGGTGAAGAATGAGAGAGGCTGCTGACCTAGAGTACTGGATGGCAGACTAGGGAAAGCTTTTGATCCCACTCACACACCAGTGAATGAATGTGTGTTAGAGACATTTCCACAAGGAAGCCTTTAAAGGAAGGGCCACGGAAGCCGGTCGTTGGACAGATTGGCTCCATGCTGAGATTAAAGACCTGATCTTGGACAAAGGATAATAATAATAATAAAAAGGTTGATGGTCAACTGCATTATTATCTGCTGCAGAAAGCCATGTGATTTTGGTGCACGGTAGGTGCTCAATAAATATTTGTTGGATATTGACTCTTAACTGCCTTCAGGTATCTCAGGGTTTGGGTTCAACAATGGTTTTATCCAGTGTTGTTACTGATATTTAAGAGCAAACAATATGAGCAAAAAAAAAAGTAGTTTTGGCCCAAAGTGTAATACGAATATTCATGAGTCTTGCTGATATAAATGATTGAATAAACAAATGAATGGGAAAGAATAGACAAATATCCCATGTGAGAGAACTCCAGATAATTTATGTAGATCCTATGCTTTCAAGGAGAGGGGCCATAACTCCCCTCTTCTCAGATGTAGGGCTGCATAGTGACTTCCTTCCAAAGAGCACAGTATAGAAAATGGAGGGTCCCTTTGTATTGGAAACACCTCACCAACACTACCTGAGCCAGGTGATCTAGGTTAATATTAATGGTGATACGTTTTGTTGATAAGTTGTGTGATGTACTATTATGTGATGAAAATGGCACTTTTTGGTCTTCCTCCCAAAAATCTCCGACGCTAGTCTAATCATGAGAAAAACATCAGACAAATCCTCACTGGGGAACATTCTACAAAATACTTGACCGGTGTTCCTCAAAACTGTCTGGTTGTCAAAAATATGGTAAGTGACTGATTATCCCAGCCAGGAGGAGCCCAAGGAGACATGATGGCTAAGTTATGTGACATCTTGGGTTAGCTCCTGGAACAGAAAAAGGACATTAGGTAAAAGCTAAGGAAAACTGAATAATAGTATTGACGTTAGTTAATAATAGTGTATTGCTATTGGTTTATTCATCGTGAAAAATGCACTGTTCTAATGTCAGGTGTTCAACTGGGTGTGGGGTAGACAGGACCTCTATACTGTTGTTGCAATTGTTCTGTAAATATAAAACCATTTTAAAATAAAATAGATTTTTTTTTTAAGGCAAACAACAGTTCATCTTTATAGAGAGTGATGAATGAGGAGTGAGGCTGGGGATTAAAAGAAACGTTATCTGGTTGGCATATGGGAAGGAAAGTGTCCAGCTCCAAAAAGGAGATCAGAAATGTTAGTGTTTAGAGGGCACCTGGGTGGTTCAGTCAGTTGAGTGTCTGATTTTGTCTCAGGTCATGATCCCATGGTTTGAGTTCGGGTCCTGCAGCAGATTCTGTGCTGACAGTGCGGAGCCTGCCTGGGATTCTCTCTCCCTTTCCCCACTCGTTCTCTCTCTCTCTCTCTCTCTCTCTGTCCCTGTCTCTCTGTCTCTCTCAATAAACAAATAAATAAATAAGCTTAAAAATAAAAAAAGAATTGTCACTGCTTCACTGCAGTAGACCCTGACAATCTGCTTCCTATTGCTGAAACAAAGGTACACGTTGGGGAGATTCTCAAACAAAGAGAAGTGTACCCACCACCTTGAACAACTCTACGGCTGTTCAACAGGTACTTCTACAAGCCCTCTTCCTTTCCTCTCTCCTCTTCCCCTGAGGCGATTTACTTCAATTCCCTTTGAAAATAGCACTTAACTTCTGTGCCTCAGAAAATAGCACTTAACACGTGCCAGTTTGGTGACAATGTGCCATTGGGTTGGACAATGGGGAGCTCTTAAAACAGCATCCAGCACAAAACTGCATTGGAAATGTGAGTTTTCCCGGTTCCTACTTTTCCCCTTAGTTTAAATAATATTTAAAATGATAGACCTAACATTGTTGGATCATCCTCTAATTGTTAAAAAATTTAGGGATTGTCAACTTGTTTGGATCAAGATATGAAGCTCTCAAGGGAACGTCCTTGTACATAAGTATTTGCTTCTCTGATAACTTCTTTTAGATAAATGACCAGAAGTGGGATTATTAGAAAGTCAAAGGATCTGAACGATTTTAAGCCTCTTGAAGCATATTGCAAAATTGCTTTCAGATAAAGAATAAACCACGCTATACTCTCATGGGTAATATAAAACGCTGTCCTTCAATGGTGCAAATATATTTTCCCCTTTATACTATAGACTCTTTTTTATGTTGAAAGAATCCCCTCGGTTTTGCGGTGGAGGCTGCCTTCCCCTATAGCTGCTGAAATGGTCGTGTTTATGTCTCCATGTTGCTTTGAAGCCAAGGTGTTGTGTCAGCTCTTGCACTGAGATGCCCAGACCTGCCCAATATTAGAATGGGAGCAGAAGCAAAATGCTGCAGGGACATCCTCCCAGTAGCTGTCGGGTTCTGAGCCTCAGAGCAGGTTCTTAGAGGAACACTGGCAGGGAGCTGAGACAGCACTCAATGTCATGGAGTATTGACAGGCCACATGGCAGCACCTAGTGCTGGGGGCTACTTGTGTATGTCGCCTGAGGCCATGTGGCTGGCCACTAGTCCTGGACTTCATTCCCGGCTTTCCCAGAAATGCTGTGAGTGACCCAATAACATTATGACAAATTACCGTCTTGCTAAAATCAGTTGAAATAGGCCACTGCTACATGCAAGGAAGGCCCCTATGGTTATAAATATATCATCTCAGCACCCCTCCACAGCAACGCGTATTGACATAGTTTTCATCTCTGTTCATCTGCCGGGTAAAAATCTGATACTCCTTGGTTTTAAAGATCACTGTTGGGGTGCCTGGGTGGCTCAGTAGGTTAAGTGTCCCACTTTGGCTCAGGTTGTGGTCTTGTGGTTTGTGAGTTCGAGCCCCGCGTTGGGCTCTGTGCTGACAGCTCGGAGCCTGGACCCTGCTTCAGATTCTGTGTGTGTCTCTCTCTCTGCCCCAACCCCATTCACGCTCTGTCTGCCTCTCTCAAGAATAAGTAAACATTGAAAAAAAATTTAAAGGGGCGCCTGGGTGGCGCAGTCGGTTAAGCGTCCGACTTCAGCCAGGTCACGATCTCGCGGTCTGTGAGTTCGAGCCCCGCGTCGGGCTCTGGGCTGATGGCTCAGAGCCTGGAGCCTGTTTCCGATTCTGTGTCTCCCTCTCTCTCTGCCCCTCCCCCGTTCATGCTCTGTCTCTCTCTGTCCCAAAAATAAATAAACGTTGAAAAAAAAAAAGAAAAAAAATTTAAAGATCACTACCGAGTTTAAGAACCTTTTTACATGTTTCCGTGTCAACTGGCTTTTACACTCTGCTTTTCCCCCCCATAGAACATGCTCCACCTTCCTCATAGAAAATGAAGTTGGAGAATCTTAAAGGAAGAGCACACAACATGGTCGATCATGGCTCTTTGATAGGGACTGTTACGTTTCTTTCTTCCACGTCTCTGAATTTTCTTTTTCTTTTCTTAATCGTCATAATAGGTACTATTTCTTGTCTATTTTCTATGAGCTAACAAATTTTCCAAGGGCTTTCCATGCATTATTTCATTTAATCCTTCAAAAATCCCCTGAGAGAGATAATATCACTGTCCCCATTTCATGGATGAGAAAACTAAACCAGAGAGGGGTTATTAACTCATCTATGGTCACCAACTGGCAAGAAGACTATAACCCACAAAGCCTAATTACAGAGATGGAAACCTTTTCCACTTCACTAGGCTCTATGTTATTTCTCTGTTGATTAAAAATCACCAACTATCATAAAACCCTAAGAAGAACGGACGTATGAGGAGATCATCAAAATTACTAACAAATCATTACTACAACCTGTCTGTTGTGGGGGGTTCCTGTTTTAACATATCTATTGGCAGAGGATTTCAGGTTCTGCATTTTAGTTGAAATTCAAGGTTTTCTGAAGATCGATGGGATCTGCAACTTTCTATATGAATCCTTGCAATAGCTTATTAAAATGAGGCAGTGGGGAAAATGCTGGGGGAGGTAGTCATTCATTTACGGCAGGTTTCATTGACTAATACCAGCGAAGGTTTCTGTTCTGCTTTTGTTTCTCAAAGTGCTAATAGCAAGATTCTGTCCCTGCAATCCTATTACTGGTGGCAATGGAATATAATCAGGCAGTACCTGCAGGATAAGTCAAAAGATTAAATTAAGTTGGGATTTGAATCCCCACTAAACACAGAATCAAACAAAGATTAGATTTCTGGACCTCAGTCTCAGAATGGCTTTCAAGGGCTTCTCTTAAACAACAACAAAAACATCATTATTCACTTTGACCACTGGCATGTTAAAAGGAAATGCAGACAAAGAGAGATGAGGGAGAGAAGGGACTGCCACAGGATGGAGTCCTGTTCTTTATTCCCTAAGTACCTTCCAACTTCACAGAGCTTGTTCATTTCCTGACCGACCGGAGAAGTCCCATGTTGAATTCACATTTGACGCCACGAAGGAATCCAAGTGGAAGAATGTGTATTTCCAAAACTAGAATCCTGAAAATCTCACCTGAATCCATCGTCCTGCTTCTGATACAAAGCCAGATTAGCACAAGACTCATCTGGGTTTGGAAAAGCTACTAGGAAGAAATTCTGGAAAAGCTGTAATGTAGGTAAGTATGGGCACTAAAGATGTGAAAACGCAAAAAAACCTACCAAAAACCAAAACCAAACAAATAAAAAACTGGAGGGGAGTGCAGGGGAAGGTTTTTCCTTCCTTGACTTCTCCATTGTCCATTTTCTGTTTTTGCTGAAGGTAGACTTCCTGTTCCTAACTGTGCTACATGATCACCTTTTTTAAGCAGATCAAATTATACGAAATCAATGATTTCGTATCATTAACAATGATTCTTGACAATGGAATTTTTTCCGTGCCCCTGCATTTCTCTTTGATGCACTTCCATCAAGAGCCACTTCCTGAAGACAACCTGACTCCAAATTACCTTTTACAGTTCTTCTAGAGATTTCACTCCTCTTATGGTCTTTTTCATAAAGAAACAAAGGTTTAACCGCTTTCTGGGATTAGAGAGCAAGGAAACCATACCACAGTGAAGGTGCCAGTTTGTGCCTCAGAATATACACAAATCCCTGCACGTCAATAATCTTCAGAACCACATTTTAATCTGACAATGCCAAAATTCTACCTATTACATTAAATATAGAACTCAATAATATCAATTATTGTAAGAATAACTAAAATTTATTGATTTCTTATCACATGTTGGGCATCTCCTCAGAACTTTGTATACGTGAGCTCATTTAATTCTTTTTTTTTAACGTTTTATTTATTTTTGAGAGAGAGAGAGAGAGAGAGACAGAGAGACAGAGACAGAGTACGATTAGGGGAGGGGCGGAGAGAGAGGGAGACAGAATCCATGAAGCAGGCTCCGGGCCCTGAGCTGTCAGCACACAGCCCGACGTGGGGCCTGAACCCGTGAACCACGAGATCATGATCTGAGCCGAAGTTGGACACTTAACCTACTGAGGCACCGAGGTGCCCCAAAGAGCTCATTTAATTCTAATAACAATGTTATAAAGCAAGTACGATGATTAGATGAGGCCTTGGGAACTGATATGGAGAGGTCACTTACCCAAATTCACAGAGCTGGCAAGCAGAGGACTTGGGGTTCAAACCCAATGGTTGGAAACCAGATCTCATGCCCCTCATGATAATACAGGACTTCCTCTGCAAAGGATACTAAAAACCAATTTAGAGTATATTTTTTTTCATTTTCTGCCCTTGTACATTATTTACAATTTAAAACGGTTTCCTTCCTTGGCCATCGATGTTTGCATCTGCCCATTGTAGTGGCCATTAATGCTTTCTGCCTGCCCAGAATCATAACTACTGCTGTTCTGTATTTGGGATGCCATACCTCTGCCTTTGATTACAGAGCTAGAGGGATAGCCCACCAAACTTCTCTAGCATGCCTCGGCCAGCAGATAGGCATGTGACCCAAGCTAAACCAAATGGTTTCATTCCCTTGTGATTTGAATCTGGAACAAAATGACTCCAATATTGGTTTAACTGGCACTGCCCTTCAGGGCATCAGTCTCTTCTCTGCAGCTGTATGGAGCAGTCCCCTTTCCTATACTTTCTGAGACCTGGTTCTCCAGCTTGCCTTTTGATTTTGTGGCCCATTATCTAAGCTCTTCCATTAAATTTGCTCTCTTTCTCTCTCTCTGGCTTAACATAGCCAAGTGGATTTCTGTTGTTATCAGCCAAAGAATCTTAACAAGAATCTTAACGGATATACCTATCGAGACAGACAAATGTTAAAGAGAAAAGAACATTTCCCCACAGGAATCCTTTTCATGTATTCCCCAAATTAAATACAATGGCAAAGAATTATTTATGGAGTGCTTGTTGTATGCAGGCACCATGCAAAGTGCTTTATGTGCATTCTTTACCCATGAGGAAACTGGCTTACAGAAGTCAAATGCAACAAAAGGAAATGGTGTTTGAAGACCTCAAAACAAGCCAAGCCTTATTTCCGGAGCCTCAGCCCTATGTAGAGTTTTAGGAATGGGGGCAGGGGGGTCACTGATGTTTGACTCAAAATGAAGATCAAAAATGAGCAATGGTATGGGGAACCTGGGTGGTTCAGTCCGTTAGGCATCTGACTCTTGATTTTGGCTCACATCATGATCTCAAGGTTTGTGATCGAGCCTCGCATGGGACTTTGCACTGGCAGTGCTGAACCTGCTTGGGATTCTCTCTCTCCATCTCTCTCTGCCCCTCCCCACCTCGTGCACTCTCTTTCTCTCTCTTTTGAACATAAACGTTAAAAAAAGTGAGCAACTGTATAACATTTGTAATTTACCAAGGGCTTTCCTGTAAAGGCTTTCTTTTGCCCCATGAGACTGCCCTGTGGGTAGGTAGCATGCCCCCCCCTGCCAGGAGCACTCCACAACCCCTCCCCTCCGTCCTTGCTTCAGTCCTCCCCCCCCCCCCAGTCCTCCCCGCTTCAGTCCTCCCACAGCACTCAGGTCTCCATACACACATCACCTTCTAAGAGAGGCTATCCTGACAAACTGCTGGAAGTGGTCACCCCTCTACAGACACTCACAATCCCCTTCATTTTCCTCCTGGCTCTTGTAACGGCCAGAAATTATATTCCCGTGGCTTCTTGTGCATTATGTCCCCCCATTAGAATGCAAATCCCCACGACTATCTTGTTCGCCTCAGTATTTTCAGCACATTATAACTGTTTCTGACACAGAGCAGACACTTACTAACATTTGTTTAATATATAAATAAAAGAACACATTTTTATTATTTTATGCTTCCTCTCCCTTTATAGTTCTGGGACTGCTGGCTATGTAGTGGTGATTCAGTTACTTCACCTTAGTGAGCTTCTGGTTTTCATCTGTTAAATGGGGACAGTAAGAATACCTCCTGCTGGAGCTGTTGTTTGACTTCTACACGAAGTGATACATAGAAAGCCTGTGGCATTGTGTCTAGTTGCCGTAAGAGTTCAGTGGGAAGGGGATGGGGGCAGATACTACTCTTTACCATCCCCTGTTGAACATACTACATTTGGCTCCTAAGTATAAAATGCAAAACTGTATTATCATGGGTAGAAAAGATTTTTTTAATATTAGAAATTTAAAGCAGATTCAGAAACTAGGAAGTGAAATATATAAAATCTGATTTTTAATATCTTGTACTGATGTGAATTTGCTGTGTTGGGACTCCTTGGTCCCAAGTTTGGTTTCACATCAGATGAACTGAAACACAAGAGTCTATGTTTATTACTAAGATCTCCAGGGCTAATCTGCCAGGGCTTGGTCCAATGGCTCAAAGATATTGGCATGATGTGTGTCTCTCCATCTCTCAGATTTGCTTCTCTCTGGGTTGGTTTCACACTCAAGGAGACCATTCCCTGACATGGCTGTCCCCTATGACATCAGACCTCTAGCCTATCAGCTGAAAGCCCTGATGAAGCGAGAACACATCTCCCTCTGAATTTCTAGCAAAAGTCTGAGAATTGTGTCTCCTTGACCTAACTTGGGTCACATGATCATCTACAAACTAATTAATCGTGGCAGCCAAGGGGATAGATGGCTCCAACTGGCCATTGGGTTATGTGTCCAAGCTTAGAGTCAAGGGTGGAGGCAACCATTCAGACTAAGCTTGGAGAAGGAATGGCCCCCTAAAGGAGATCTGGGTGCTGTTACCAGAAGGGAAAAATGGAAGACTGGCACAGTCAATAGACAGCTACCCCATTTGTTCGGGCAGCACTAAATGACGGCTCTGAAGATGATGGTTCTGATGATAAAAGAGAAGAAAGTGTTATCTGGAGTGATCTGACAGCTTATGCAAGATTCCTCATCGAGAAGTAGAGTGACTAATAATCCCAGTTTGCCTAGGATTTTCACTGCTAAAACAGGAATTCCCTGGCAAACTGAGATGAGTTAGCCACCCTATCCAGAAAATGCTAGTAGGAATCATGCCTCAAACTCTGCTTGACATTCTCTTTCCTTCTTCCTCTGATGCTCATGCCACAGTCACCCACCAAGCTTTTCCTGAGCACTGGCTGGGCAGTGGGGATTCACAGAGTCTCTTCTGCCAAAGACAATAGCAAAAAAGTAAAAGCTTGAATGCAATAGGTCCATCACAACATGCAATTGAATTGCAAAGTGACCTAACCCTGATGAAGGTTATATGTGAGATTGGGCGTGAGAACATTTGCAGAGAAAGTCACCTCTGATGTCAGTCTTGAAGGAGAAATCATGGTTCATGATTTCAAATAAATGGTCTTTCCATTAACCTGGACTGTAAAGTGTGGGTTCCATCAACAGAAGTAAAGAAAGATACTTGGTTCTCCCCAGGATTGACCTTATACTGACGGACAGCTTAACATATGGAATAGGAATGGGCTTGCACACAGATGTGAACATAACCTCATAAGGATGTGTGCGTTCAGCTGAATTTTAGAATACTGGTGTCTGGTTATGTCTGATTTTCCACAAGAAAGATAACAAATGTCTGAAAATTTGAGTCTTATTTGCCTCTTGTTGAGCTTTCCACCTTCCATATAGCTCTGTAGCACCCACACCATAAGGGCTCAGAAGCTCTCCTGCTGCCAAGAACCCCCCACCCCCGCCACCATGGTCTTGGCTTCTATCCTAGAACAGATAAAAAAATGGCACTCAAGACAAGCCCCAAATATCAACTTAGCCCTGAAACAAACACATAAACACACACACACACGCGCGCGCGTGCACACACACACACACACACACATTGTGTGTGTGAAGATTATTCTAAACACCTTGCTGTTTCAAAGAGACTGTACGATTTGAGTATAAAAAAAAAAACAAAGCATTTCGTTTCATAAATAGAATTGGTGTGGGAGTTGATTGTTTTCTCTCCTGAGGGATAAACATTTTAATTTAATAACAGTCAGAAAGTACCTAAATGTTCTTGAAGAAAAAATATGGTGTTCCTAAGAGGGCAGAATCTATTCACTTGCCGAATACTCAGAATGAGACATTTCATTGCAGTGTTACTCAAAAGCACCAACCACAATTTTTCAAAGTATTGCATTTTACTAAACAAAACAAAGCGAAACAACACTGGAGTTCTCACCTATTGAGAACTCTTTACATGTGGACAAGTGTAGCGCATACGTTATCTGACTGACTTCCCATGTTGCGCTATGAAGCAGGGATCATTCTACTCCCCATTTTGCAGGTGGTTAAACAGGGGCTGAGAAAAGTTAGCCTGCAGGTAAGGGGCAGAGAAGGAATTCAAACTCAGGTCTTTCTGTCTGACTTCAGCACTGTGCTTGTGTTCATCTCTTATACAGCAGATCTGTTTACACCACCTTCCAAAAGAGCCATGTTAAGGTAGGACACTGATTTGTAAGATGCGAAAGGACTGAAAAAAGGAATCAAGAGAAGAAAAATGAGTTTGCACAGGATTTATTAAGAGAATGCCACCACAGCTGAGGCAACAGACAGGGAGGTAGCCAGGCCAACGAAATAAAATTCTATGTGTGAAAAAAAAAAAATAAAAGGGTATCTTCACATACATGGAATCAGATCATGTTTGGGGTAGACTGCTTATCTGTTGCCAGACCTTTGTGAAGGGTCTAGTTGACTTTCCATGCATATATATATATGAAATAATACTCAGAAGGGCACAATCAGAGCTGTTTAGGTTACTAAGTTCTTCACTTTGTCTATTAGTCAGTCTGTCCTACCTTCATCTTCTTGGCTCAGAATATCTAGAGATACCCTATTCTAGCCAGTTTTAAGTCAGTCAATAAAGACCTATTCTTTACTACTAATAATACTGTCTAATATTTATAGAGTGCTTATTTTATGCCAGGCTCTCATCTAAGGACTTTGGCTGTGTTAACTAATTAGAAACCTCACAACACCACCACAAGGAAGGTATCTTTATTATTCCTAGTTTTTAGAAAAAGAAATTGTGACACAAAGAGGTTAAGTCACTTACCCAGGGTCCCACAGTTAGTAAGTGTCAAAGCTGGGATTCAAACTCAAGAAGTCTGGCTCCAGAGCCCATGCCCGTAAGCATCATGTCATACTGCCTCTAGAGCAGGCTTCAACATATTTTTTTCTATAAAGGACCAGATAGTAAATATTTCAGGCTTTGCAAGCCATATGGTCTCTGTCACAACTTCTCATCTCTGTTGTACGACAACTGCCATTGTCGTGCCAAAGCCGTTATAGGCAATACATAAATGAATGGGCAAGGCTGTGTGCCAATAAAACTTTATTTACAAAAAGAGGCAGCGGTCCAGATTTCGGCCATTGGCTTAGACTACATCACACTGTATATAATGGCTGGGATTCTTGGTCTCTCACGTAGGTCATTACAGCCATAGTTACAGTAAATTTTATCACATGCCTTTGGCTTTTCTACATTTTGTTTCTTCTGCTTGTAACATTCCCCTTTTCTTTGTTAGGTTAATGATAACGATGATGATGGTGATACTTGCTAATGTTGGCTGAGTGTTTCTATATAGGTCAGGGAGCTGAGGTAAAAGAGGGAATGAAATTTTACCATACATCCAGAGTATGCAAGCAGAGATGAGACTCAAAACCAAAAGTGTTTAATGTCAAAGAACTTCATCCTACTCATTAAGAATAGATCCTTAAAGTGTGATGTATAGACCACTTGCATCAAGATCTTGGGGAGGGGTTACAAATCTGCATCTTAATAAGCTGACTAGGTGATTCTTCAGTGCATTAATGTGGTGAGCACAGCATTAACACTATGGGGTGAACCACTTCTTCTGGGGTGCTCTCTTAGACCCTCAAGTCTGGATGAGGCCTTCTGGGGCTCTCCAATCCCTGTGATTATCCATCCTACTACTGTTCATCCCAGATCATAGTTACCTGAACACTTGTCTGTCTCCTTCATTAGTCAGTCATCCTCCAAGGTCATAAATAGCATCAATAGGTCACTATCCTCCAGATAAAGCCCATCATGTCTTTTGACATCTCTGTACATTTTCCGAATGAGTAAAGAAAGTAATTAACAATCCTGACTTCATGGGTTGGTTTACAATGATCTTCAGAATTGCATTTTCTACGTTTGGTGGATGATTTGTTTGGTTTCCCCCGGATTCCTTTGTTTTCTTCTCTTTTGCTACAAATCCCCCTGTTAAATTTTCAATGTATTTGAATATATATCAGCTCTCCCATAAACACAGTTTTATTTTTATTTTCAGTGTGCCTCTTGTTGAATATAACTGAAGAGAGCTAGGAAATATAACTGTCTTTTGGGAAGAATATCTTAAAAGGTGGTATTATTTCTATCTCATTTTATTAATGAGGATTTATTAGTACTTTAATGATCCTAGTGAGGAATTATCTGAGTCCTTACCTTCAAAGAGCTTTTAATTTGGTTGAGGAAGACCCGAACCTCTTTTAACTGGCAAAGAATATATGTAATTCTGTAGTAAATTGCACATGTATACCCATTTGTTTAACAAATAAGTATTTGTTAAGCACTTAAGCCTTCTAGTTGCCGGTCCACATGTCAGAGATACAGAAGTGAGCAAGACAGTGTCCGTGGAACTTCCATTTTAGCTCCAAGAGACAAGACTGTAAACCAGAAAGACAATACATGAACAGGACAATTGCAGATAGTGGTAAGTGAAGAAATCAAAACAGGGTAACATGATAGTGACTAGGGATGGGGTACTCTGGATAGGGTAGTCAGGAATCTCTGAGGTAAAGCTTGAGGTACAAGAAGGAGCAGGATATATAAAGACTGCTTACAGAACATTCCAGGCTAAGAAAAAAAAAAAAAAAAGGAAGCAAATGCAGGAGCCCTTACGAGCAACAATCTGGGCAGGCTCTAGAACATCTCTAGGACATCTCTAGAACATTGTGGGGGAAGGGAAATAATAGGAAGTGGAAATGGAGGGGTAAGCATGGCCCAGTCCTGCAAGGTGACATGGTAAGGAATTGAGGTTTTGTCCTATGTGTGTTGTGAAGCCATTGATAGGGCTTGATGGGGAATTAACACGGTCTGCTATTTTTTTTTTTTCTGTCATTCCTCACTGTCCTCCCTGGAAGCAGTTATGTTGCCTTTTTCTAAGCATTCACCAGTCAGAATCTTCCTTTCTATTGTTTCTTTTTCTAAATTTGTATTTCAATTCTAGTTAGTTAACATATAGTGTAATATTGGTTTCAGGAGTAGAACCCAGTGATGCATCACTTACCCACAATACCCAGTGCTCATCACAAGCACTCTCCTTAGTATCCATCACTCACCTAGCCCATCCCTCACCCACGTCCCTCCATCAACCGTCGGTTTGTTCTGTATTGTTAAGAGTCTCTAATGGTTTGCTTCCCTCTTTTTTTCCCTTCCCCTATGTTCATCTGGTTTATTTCTTAAGTTCCACATATAAGTGAAATCATATGGTATTTGTCTTTCTTTGGCTGACTTGTTTTGCTTAGCACAATACACTCTAGTTCCATCTACTTCGTTGCAAATGGCAAAATTTAATTCTTCATGATGGCTACTATTCCATTGTATACATATGCACCACATCTTCTGTATCCATCCATCAGTCAACGGACCTTTGGGCTCTTTCCATAATTTGACTATTGTTGATAACACTGCTATAAACATCAGGGTGCATGTGCCCCTTCAAGCCAGCATTTTTTGTATCCTTTGGGAAAATACCTGATAGCGCAATTGCTGGGTCATATGGTAGTTCTATTGTTAACTTTTTGAGGAACTTCTATATTGTTCTCCAGAGTGGCTGCACCATTTTGCATTCCCACCAACAGTGTAAGAGGGTTCCCCTTTCTCCACATCCTTACCACTACCTATTGTTTCCTGAGTTAATTTTAGTTATTCTGACAGGTGTGAGGTGGTATCTCATGGTGGTTTTGATTTGTCTTTCCCTGTGATGAGTGATATTGAGCATCTTTCCATGTGTCTGTGGGCCATCTGGGTGTCTTCTTTGGACAAGTGTCTATTCATGTCTTCTGCCCATTTCTTCACTGGATTTTTTGTTTTTTTGAGTGTTGAGTTTGGTAAGTTCTTTATAGATTTTGGATACTAACCCTTTATCAGAGATGTCATTTACAAATATCTTCTCCCATTCCATAGGCTGCCTTTTAGGTTTGTTGATTGTTTCCTTCACTGTGCAGAAGCTTTTTGTCTTGATAAAGTCCCAACAGTTCATTTTTGCTTTTGTTTCCCTTGCCTCTGAAGATGTGTCTAATAAGAAGTTGCTCTGGCCGAGGACAAAGAGCTTGCTGTCTGCGTTCTCCTTTAGGGTTTTGATGGCTTCCTTTCTCACATTTTGAATTTTTTTTTTGAACATAACTTTTGATGCTACGAAAAGTGAGTTGTGGAGGGACAAGAGTAAAAGGACAGAAATAAGGAGGCCAGTGGCAAAAGTCCACGGTGAAATTTTGGCTGGTGGTAGTACACATGGAGAGGAGTAAACAGATGAGGGATATTTTGTCGGCAGAAGGTTTGCAGATGGGTGGCTTGTGGGGAATGAGGCCAAGAGACAATTCAGGGATGGCCCACAGTCCTTCAGCTTGGGAAACTGGTTAGATGATGCTGCCATTTACCAAGACATGGGAGCCTGTAGGAGAAACATTTTTGCTGAACACTTAGAAAGTCTTTATGAAGACATGTTAAGATTGAGATGCATATCATCCAGATAGAAAACTCAAATATGTAGCTGGACTTATGAATGGAGCTCAGTGAAAAAAAAATAAGAACTTGGGATACAATTTGGAAGTCGTAGACCACAGATGATATTTAAAACCATAACACAAGATGAAGCTGCCTAAGGAAACAGTACAGCTAAGGAAGAGTAGACTAGTTGAGAACCACACCATGGAACAAGTCAGCATAGTGAAGTCAGTAGATAATGGAACACTGGCAAAAAAAAAAAAAAAAAAGTAAGACAGGAGACAATGGAGATGCCCAGAGGCTGCCACACGAACCATAGGAAGAGAGATTTAGGAGGGTGGATGGGATGAACATCAACATAGGCAATGCTACTGATGTGTTAAGTAACATGAGATTTGAGTAATAGATCTGAAACATGGTGGGAATTAGCAAAGAAAACCAGCTTTAATCGGGTGATAGGAATGGGAGCCTCTGTGGAAAGTTGAGTTGAGAACACAGAAGGGTAGGTAGGGAGAGGGCTTACAAGAGCCTAACAGCCTGCACAGGAGGTAAGGAAGGAGGGAGCCCTCATAGAACGCTACTGAGAAGTTTTGCTGTGAAGGACAGCAGAGGAGGGAGGGGCCCATTTTGGAGGGTCCCATGGGGAAAAAGCATTTTTGGTTGCCTCTCATCCACAGGAAGTGGTTAAATCTTTGCAAAATATCTTTCGTTTGAATGCCAAATGTCACACTCTAAAGAGAAATGTTACAGCCCTCA
This sequence comes from Lynx canadensis, assembly GCF_007474595.2. NCBI lineage: Eukaryota > Metazoa > Chordata > Mammalia > Carnivora > Felidae > Lynx > Lynx canadensis. The sequence continues at coordinate 9,202,625 of NC_044305.1, read as the reverse complement.
GAAGCCATGATGCTGAAAAGTACTTGAGGCAGTATTTCTAAGGAGTTTGAACTTTCAATTGCCATCAGCTACATAATGTCCTAACTACTGTTCAACTTTCCTGAATTTATATTTTTATGAGAAATGATGCAGCACAGTTTCTACTCTCAGCTAAGTAGACGAGAAGATATTGCCAATGCCCACCATGTATGCTTATTCATACACATTCCTGATAGCCATGGACGGATATCCCTTAAAACACCCATGAATTAATTCAGATCTTTTAAAAGAAAATAGAAACAAAGGGCTACCCAATTTTGTACATAAATCAGCCCAAAGAATACTCACTTGATGTGCTAAGAGACCCTAATGAGGACAGCAGCCATCTGGCAAACAACCCATTACATTGAAACAAAAATGTCAACACAAGCAAAATATGTGAAGTTGTTGACCATTGACAGCCTGTTGATGGGCATCTATTTAGCTTTCAAAGCAGTCTGGCAGATAGATTAAAAAAATCCATCAGACCTGAAAAGCCTTAACAGGCCAAATTTCCCCGGGGGGCCTTTCTATATGGTACTTATCATTTTCAGAGCAGTGATAGCTCTGATTATCTCAGGCGTCATTAGCCTAAATAGAGTAATGATGCCAATGTGGGGAGTCTTCTTAAACACATAATCTGGGGCAGGCATGTGTGTGCGCGGCTGCGTGGGCATATCACATGGCTTGGGCCCTGCAACTTGTAAGGTTGTGCTAATTTCCTTGGCTTCATTAGAGCCTTGCACTTGATAATTACCTTTCTGCCATCACCGAGCCCCTTCGTGTGATCACGCAGAGGGAACGAGGGACCTCGGTGTCCATTTGGAAGGCACACGCTCATCCTCCAGAATCTTACCCCAGCCTCCATCAGTGGCCACCCTCTGCTAAGGAAGTGATCTTTGTGCACTTTCTTTGCCTAATGAAACAGTTTCCATGTTCACTTGGCTTCCTAATTGGGCCTCGTACCTCTCGGAGAAAAAAAAAATCTGAGTGGCCTCCAGCTTGGCAGAAGCTCAAGTGAGGAAGCCATACAGATGTGGTTTCTGAAGGAGCAATTGATTTGTTTCACACACCACCTACCTTCCTTGAAAATTAAAAAAGCTCACCGACAAAGTGGCAATTGGTCAGGACCTCAGGAGGGCGAAAATACAGAAAAAAAATTAATTTCAAACTGTGAAACTCAGCCAGCGAGAGCTAATAGCCCCATTTCCGACACACAGCATTCACCTTCTGGTAAATGCAACAGAGTCTGGGTGTGTGTCTGTGTACGTTTGCTGATTTTTTTTTTTAATGGGGGAAATCTGTGAAGGCATATGTCTCTTACCCTGATTTCCGCACTCTTGCTGCATGTACTGAATGTCACCGCCATCTTCCTAAGGGAGGGTTTGCAGAGCCCGTGCCTCATTATTCCTGTAGGTCTACCATGGAGCAAGCAATAGTCGCTCCCACAGTTTTCTCTAATGGTGGAAACATAGCAACTAACCACATCCCCCTAAATGCTGGCTGAATGGCTGGCCCCTAATTTGTATACTTTCGGCAGAGGGTTCCGTGTCTCGTGAAATTTATTGCCGTACTAAAGTCACCTTTTAAATTATGGATCATGATATTGGTATGCTGCTAAAAATGTTCACAGCATTGTAATTTTATGCACTGGCAATAAACATGAAAAATGCATTTTGGGGTTGTTTAACATTAAAAATAATGTTTTGGAAAATAAATTTTAGGAGAAATTTAGTGCTGGGGAAAAGGACCATATTCACAGTCCTGGAGACACAGATCCATAATCCGAGGAGTGCATTGGACAGGGACCAAATTCGCAGCCCAGATGGGTCAACACCCAGGCACCACAAGGACGATTAACTTCACATAGGTTGGATTTAGACGGTGGTGGATCCACGTTTTCCTGTCAACTCTCAGCCATCAAGGGCTCCCCTTTTACTGCTCTCCAAACAATAGCAGGGTTTATTTCCAGAGCTGGCGGTTGATTGCTAGGCAATTGGCAGCATTACAACAAATCACCTTGTTCAGGAACAAAAATGATACAGCACAAGCCGCCTTTCTGAAGAGCGCTTCAACCTGGTCAACGAGGGGCAGCTGTTCCTGGAATTAACTTCACCCGAAGAGTTCGTTCAGGGACTGGTGTCACAACCATGGCCCTTGGCTCTGCCAGTAGATGTGTGTCTCGTTAACGGGGCCAGTGATTCAGGAAGAACAAGTCATTTTGAGAGACATCACTAGTCCATATACATAGGTCTGAATCCCATCATGTGTCTTATGGGCTGTGTGACCTTGGGCAAGTTACCTACCCTTCTGTTCCTCTCTTTCCCCATCTGTAAAATAGGGGTGATGATAGAACATAATCCAAGGGTGGTTTTGAGGATCAAACTAGAAAATACATATAGGAGGATGTGTGTAAGGTACATAGTAAGAAACTGACAATATTGTTGAGGGAGATGTTAATGATGACGGCAATAGAATGAGCCCACCCATACTGCATGATATGAAAACTATGTAAAACAGACAAGAGAAGCAGTAGGAGTCGAGGCTAGAAATAACGAATTTCCTTTCTGTTTCATCCCTCCTTTCTTTACCAGTGAAATTCCATTCATCCTTCAAGCTTAGCCTAGCAAGTGCCGGGTGGCCTTCCTTCCCCACCCCACCTCCCACAACCTTGCCGAGAAAGAAGGAATTCCTCTCTCATTGACTATTCCCATAGGTTTTTGCCTTAAATTCATTTTATTTTCATTTTACACATTGTAACATATTTAACTGGTTATGTGACTTTCATACCGCACTTCAATGCACCTCACTTATCTGTGTGCGTCCAGTGCACAGTGGGAGCACATGAAGAGTTGGCTTACGGTATGCATGCTCGTTAAATTTGGTGGGAAATAGGTACACCTGGGTGGCTCGGTGGGTAAGCGTCCAACTTCGGCTCGGGTCACGATCTCATGGTCCGTGAGTTCGAGCCTCGTGTTGGGCTGTATGCCGACAGCTTGGAGCCTGGATCCTGCTTCAGATTCTGTGTCTCCCTCTCTCTGCCCCTACCCCCCTCTCAAAATGAATAAAGATTTCAAAAAATTTAAATTTTGTGGGAAACAAATGAGAAAATCAGGAGTGTGTTGAGGGGTATGTGACTTTGGCTAAAATTATTTCTTGGGCCTCCCTGCAAATAAGGGATGGGGTTAGAGTGAACTTCAAATTTAAGACACCTGTAGAATCCACACGTGGTCTCTCACTACAGTGGAGAAGAATGTTAATAAATGATACCTGTGTGAATAACCTCCTGACGACTGTTGGTTTCTGAGTTCCTATCGGTCTTGGCTATCGTCTCTGTCAGTCTTGGAGGATGGAAGGAAAGTTCACAAACGCTGATATCAACTAATTCTAGAGAAAGAAGGTATGTAGAGATATTCTTGTGGGTTTTTGTTGTTGTTGTTGTTGATGACATGTATCTAAAGAGCCTAAAACGTATTCTAAGATCATAGTAGCAGTATTTTTTATTAAATGGCTTAATGACACAATATAAAGATATACAAATGATATAAGTGTCATAAAAAGATAATTAAAACCTTGGTGGTGGGGTGTCAGGTGAAGTAAAAAACAATGGATGTGGTAATTAAGTTTGGGGAGCAAATAAACATCGTCTAACATCACACTCCAACGGAGGTCTAACATGATGGTTCTCAAATTTTAGTACAGAGTAGAATTGTCAGTGAAAATTGCTTGGAATGCGATTTTGTTTCAAACTTTATTTTTTGTTTTTGTTTTTAAAGTTTTTTTTTTTTGAATTTGAGAGTGAGCATGAGTGGGGGAGGGGCAGAGAGTAAGAGGCAGAGAGAATCCCAAGAAGGCTCTTCACTCCCCAATGTGGGGCTCAAACTGAACTCACGAACCATGAGATCATGACCTGAGCCGAAGTCGGATGCTTAACCAACTGAACCCCCAGGGGCCCCTGGAATGTGATTTTTGATGCCCACCCCACAGAGATAGTTTCAGTGAGTCCAGCTGGAGCCCAGGGATCTAAATGGTTGACTTGCACCCTTCAGACGATCCTCATGAAGGAAGGTAGTCTGCAGACCACGCTCCAGGGAAGACTAGTACAAGGTAAGCATTTTGATTATAATAGCAAATTTTGAGCATGTGGAGCCAATATGTGTTATTTATGAGGCTAATTCATGTTCTACTCTACAATATTACACACATTACTAAAATTCACAAAATAGAGGTTATACTAGTTTACAAAGATAAATACATTCTTACATTGTTTATATTCCCCAGTGAATCTTCTTGGACATCTCTTGGGGTAAATGCTCCAAACTAGTGCTTTTCAAGTTTTAACGTGCTTATGGTAACATGGAGATCTTGTTCAAATGTAGATTCTGATTCCAGATGTCTGGGATGAGGTTTGAGATTGTGTTTTTCTAACAAGCTTTCAGGTGATTCCAATGCTACTGGTCTGAGTACCACACATTAAGTATTGAGCGTCCATACAGCAGCAGCTGCTCTATGCCTTCAGGCTGAAGTTTGAACTGGTCAGGGCTATGTGTAGATGATGTGGAGAGGTTGAAGATGATCAGCCAGCTCCCCCTGAAACTTCAATCTAGAACAGTTTCTATAATTCTGCCTTGAAGTTTCACTGATGTGGAACTAGTGAAAAGCAGCCTAAATAAGCAGTCCCCAGCCCTTCGAGTACTTTTCTAGAAGGGTTCTCGGGGCGCCTGGGTGGCGCAGTCGGTTAAGCGTCCGACTTCAGCCAGGTCACGATCTCGTGGTCCGGGAGTTCGAGCCCCGCGTCGGGCTCTGGGCTGATGGCTCAGAGCCTGGAGCCTGTTTCCGATTCTGTGTCTCCCTCTCTCTCTGCCCCTCCCCCGTTCATGCTCTGTCTCTCTCTGTCCCAAAAATAAATAAACGTTGAAAAAAAAAAATAGAAGGGTTCTCTTTCAGCTTAGCTCTTGAATTAACCAGAGAGTAGTCCCTGAAGTCACATGGAATGGCTTTCCCGGATGCAACAGTGAGCAAGATTATTCTCCCTGATTAAGCCCTTGACAGGAACCATCTTTGCAGCAAGCATCATGCCAAGTTTTATTAGTAAACTGGCCCTACGAAGTTTTTTCTTACCTACAGAGGCCCTAGCCCAGCAATCCTTCCCACAGATTGGAATGAACACATTGAAGAATGTGATGCTTGGTGTTCCCAAGAACGATAATTAGACACAGTTGCAAATCTGCACTAATGCACTAATCTGTAGAGATTATGAAGTAGAAACAAAACCTAAATAATTAATTCTTAAAATCATCCTGAGAAAGCTCGGTTCTTCCTGATGCACAGACACTGAAATTAGTGTACCATGACAAGCCCCGTTCAGACAAAACGGGAGTTCATCAATATGCTTATTTAATACACCTGAAACATCTTAGCAGCAATGATTGCAGGAGAGCCTGGCTGGCTCAGTCGGCAGAACATGCGACTCTTGAGCTCGGGGCCGTGAGTTCGAGCCCCATGATGGGCATAGAAGAGACTAAAAAAGAAAATAAAAAAAGAAAAGATTTCATTACCACATCCTTCCCATTGGAGTGAAATCAGAACTCCAGAATGTGCTGTCTTTTGAGCCCTTCCGCAGCAGGCCACGAACCAAAGTCTCAGAGAATAGTAGTCCAGAAGATCTGATGGGCATAGAAAATCGACGCCAGAAATCCTCTGAATGTGCGTTAGTAAATCAGGGAAGTGCTGTAATTTTGCATTGGTCACCTGCATGTCACTTAGAAATCAGTCCCAAGAAGCAGCAACATACTTTGAGAACACTGGAAATCAGAGAGTAATAAAGTGATCGTGTTGTCAGTGTTTAGATATTTATGTATTCCCTCATTTATGTTTCTCATTTAAAGCTGAATGCATTTTCTTATTTATTTATTTTATATACAATTGATCATCAAGTTAGCTAGCATACAGTGTCTATAAACGTGTGCTCTTGGTTTTGGGGGTAGGTTCCCATGATTCATCACTTACATACAACACCCAGTGCTCACCCCAACAGGTGCCCTCCTCAATGCCCATGGGGGAAGGGAAGGGGAAAAAATAGTATGTATTCCTTTAAAAAAGAACCACAAAATATGTGTTAATTGTCCCCACCCAGTTTGAAAGGTGCTGTTCTATGAAGCATGCTGTTTGCCAGAACCCCCAGAGAGGCATACAAAAGCACCTATAGGGAGGCAGCTATTTAAAAAAAAATGTTATTTAATTTTAAAGTTTAGGTATAATGAACATATACTGGTATGTTAGTTTCAGGTGTGCAATGTAGTGACTCAACAGTTCTAAACGTGACTCAGTGCTCATCAAAAGTGCACTGTTAATACATGAGTATTAAATGAGTGACATCAAATAATAATTTGTCTTTCTCTGATGGACTGATTTCACTTAGCACCAAAGCCTCTAGATCCATCCATGTTGTCGCAAATGGCAAGATTTCATTCTCTTACATGGCGGAGTAATATTTCATTGTGTGTGTGCACGCGTGTTAGTATACACGCGCACACACGCACACACACACTATCTGCCTTATCCATTTGTCTATTGATGGACACTTGGGTTGCTTCCATATATTGGCTATTATAAATACGGCTGCAATAAAAATAGGAGTGCATGTATTTTTTTGAATTAGTGTTTTTGTTTTATTTGGATAAATATCCAGTAGTGACATTACTGGATCATATGGTTCTATTTTGAATTTTTTTTGAGGAACCTCCATAATGTTTTCCACAGTGGCTACACCAGCTTGCATTCCCACCAGTAGCACACGGGGTTCCTTTTTCTCCACGTCCTTACCAACACTTGTCGTTTCTTGTCTTTTTGCTAATAGCCATTCTGACAGGTGTGAGGTGGTATCTCATTGTTGTTTTGATTTGCATTTCCCCATGATGAGTGATGTTGAGCATCCTTTCATGTATCTGTTGGCCATCTGGGTGTCTTCTTTGGAAAAGTTTCTATTCATGTCTTCTGCTTCCTTTTCAAATGGATTATTTGGTTTTTTGGTGTTGAGTTGTATAAGTTCTTTACAGATTTTGAATATTAACGCTTTATCAGATATGTGATTTACAGGTATCTTCTCATTCAGAAGGTTGTCTTTTTGGTTTTGTTGATGGCTTCCTTCACAGGGCAATGATTTTTATTTTGTTGTAATCCCAATAGTTTAAATTTGCTTTTGTATCCCTTGCTAAAGAAGACATATCTAGAAAGATGTGTCTACAGCTGATGTCAAAGATATTACTGTCTATGTTTTCTTCTAGAAATGTTATGATTTCAGGTCTCACATTTAGGTCTCTGATCCATTTTGAGTTTATTTTTGTGTATGGTGTAAGAAAGTGGTCTAGTTTCTTCTTTCAATTTCATCTTCGTACAGGTAGCCATCCAGTTTTCCCAGCACAATTTGTTGAAGTCACTGTTTTGGGGAGGCAGCCATTTTTGATGTTCAATGACCTAAGCCTAAAACAGCTGGATCACACTGGCAAGTCTCATAGACTTTTTGTAGACTCCCTTCCTTCTGCACAATGGGGGAAAATAATAATTATTGTCCTAAAAGACGAGATTCCAATCCAATTTATTTTAAAGGGTTTAAAGGGCATGCAATAAAATAGTAATTTGTTAGTTTACGTCTAGATTCTGCCTTAGATTTCCCTATATTATTAATATAGAGAAGTATTTCTATTCTCTCTTGTGCCTAGATAGTATTGAGAATGGATTGTCAATCAAAAGGGAAATCGCTTTGTTAGACAAAGTTTCCAATGTCCGTTAGGAAGCACAAATTGAGTTAACTTAGTAAATGTAAGTAAAACGAAGCCCTTGGAAATGGTTGGGGGTGGCGCAAGGGGAGGAAGTCCAAGCAGAAAGATGGTGTATCACAGAACATTTGCCGTCTTACGTTCACAGCCCTTAAGGGCATCAGAAGTACAGCTGGTCCCTGACTAAGCCGAGAGAGCAAAGGTGTCAGTCGCGGTGAGGCTTCGCAGCAGTCTACTTAACCACGTCTGCTTTCACGGGCCGTGGGTCCCCTCTCTAAGCTTTGGACGTAAATATTGGAACATCCACTTGCAAATGAGGTACAGAACTGAGTAGAGGAGCCAGGCCACATTGGAGGAGGCCAGCTGCACGTTGGACAGGAAAGGGCCAAGAAGCATTAGGAAAACTGAAGCAATGGACAGGAAGGTGCTTTCGGGGATTTAACTGCACCTTTTCTATCTCCAGCCGACTTCCGTGATGAAGTAAAGACAACTAAGTAATTTGTGCACCGGCTTTGCCTGACCTGACCCTTAGAATATCTACCCTTCATGGGAGGAATTGGAGCAAGGCGGAAGAATCCACTTCCGTAGCTCCTGAGAAGCAGGCTTACGCCTGTGCCATGGTCTTACACGTGACTTACATTCAAATATTTGGTGATGATATTGTAACTGGGACACAGGATCATTTATGCCTCTAAGACAGTGCTTTTGAAACTTTCTTCTGTTAAACCTCATGATGCTAATAGGTATGTCGCCCCACCTCCACCAACAAAAAAATCCATAATTAAATAAGTTTAGGAAATGTTGCCTTCTATATCTCCATATTAGATATTCCTTGTATCAGCATATCAAAAGATCTGAGAAGTTCTGCCCTAAAGAAACATGTTTAGGCTTTTATTTTTTGTTGAGAATGTCCAAAGTATAAATGGGCACAGAACACCATCATGGAAACTACCAGCCTTGCCTTAGGGGAAACTGGTTTCCCCACTCCCATCCCCCTCCCCTCCACCCCCACCCTCCTTTCTTCCTTTCCCTCAGCAATTTTTTTTGAGGGTTGGGAGAGTCGGCCCTCTAATGTCCATGCTCCCCAACACAGCTTCGACTGGAAAACTGCATTTCGGAAGGATTACTGGACTTGGAGCCTTAATAAATCAGATACGGTGCACCTCACTGTGCTAATAATCATTTTAAGTGTCTTCTTCCACACAGAATTCTGATGGAGAGCTGGGGGGAGACATCAGACCAGACATCCCCAAATATAGAGGAAGTAGAATCTTGTATCTGTCCTAGGTGCCTCCTTCCTTGAACCATAAACAAAAGACAGAACTAGGGTCAGGAGCTGGAGTCTGCAGAAAGAACCAGAAAATGGGCAGTGAGGTAGGATATGATGAGAAGTCCAGTTGTGCCTGGTACTATAAGACACTTGCTTTTATCAGATATTGGCTGCTGATTCTAGGGTAAAGGGAGTGTTGTGTGTGTTTTTTTTTTTTTAAATAAGCTTTTTTATTTTAGAATAAAATTAACTTTTTTGGAAAAGTTGTAAAGATAGTACAGAGTGTTCCCATATAGACCCCACACCAGTTTCTCTCCTTACTATCATCTTACATTAGTGTATTTGTCACAATTAATGAACCGTTATTGATACAGTATTGTTAACTACAGTACTGTAGTTTTGTTAGTTTATCCAGCTTATTCAGGTTCCCTTGTTTTTTTTTTTTTTTGTTTTGTTTTGTTTTGTTTTGTTTTGTTTCGTGTTTTACCTAATGTCCTTCTCTACTCCAGAATCCTAGCTGGGATTCCACGTTACACCTCGTTGCCATGTCTCCTTCGGTTTCTCTTAGCTGTGACAGTTTCTCAGACTTGGCTTGCTGTCGATAACCCTGGCAGTTTCGAGAAAGACAGGTTGGGTAACTTTGCAGAATGCCCTCCCGTTGAGATTTGTTTAATGTTTTTCTCGGGATGAGACGTGTTTTGTGTGCGGGGGAGGAAGAGCCACGGAGGTGAAGTGCTACATTTATCTCAAGTCAAGGGTACGCACCACCGGCCTGACTTAATGCCACTGATGTTAACCTCGAACCCTTGGCTGAGGTAGTGTTGGCCAGGTTTCTTGGCTCCAAAGTTATTCCCTCCCCACTTTCCATACTGTATTCTTCGGAGAGAAGTTGCTCTGCGTAGCCCGTGCCCAAGGAGTGAGGAGCTTTGCTTTACCTCCTTGAGGGCAGAGTATCTATCTACTTAAGTGAGTTGGAGTTGTTCTGCACATGAGGCAGGTTAATTCTTCCCCATGAATGTGTGGATGTGGGTATGTATGTGTATACTAATCCACCCAATCATGTATTTATCAGAATGGATATTATTTTATCCTTGGGGTTATAATCCAATACTACTTTACTCATTTTGTCACTCAAATCATTCCAATTTTGTCAGCGGGCTGGAGCAGGCTCAAGCAGGAGGGATTCCCCATCCCTTGCTGGGACAGGGTTCTGGCAAATCTTTTCTGGAGAGAAAGCCATTGTTATGAAGGACTTCCTGGGCTTGTTTCACAGTGATTGTTGTTCTCCTCCCCCTGCCAGGGCCAGGAGACATCTTGATTTCGTTCTTAGAAGTAAAGCCCATGACAGTGTGGCCTTCCCGCTAAGGCTGGAACCCCAGGATGTCTCACCCTCTATACTCAGCCTCTGGCAAATCATCAAAAGTACCATTTAAGGTTTCCTACCAGTTTGGGGCTCCCACAGCTTTTGCTTGGAGGGTAAGCAGGTCTCGTCTTTGACTCTGCATTTGCCTGTCTCTGCAGATTTTATGGTGGTAGGTTTGTCCTGTGAAGTCAGTTCTCTGATGGGTCCAAAACATTGGTTGGTTTTCAATTTGTCCATTTCTTTCTTGCCATGAGGGTGGGGGGGGATGGTGATTTCCAAGCTCTTTACACGTTAAAGCTGAAGCTGGAGTCAAGCTGAGTGCTTGTTTTTCCCTTTTTTTAAGTACTTGGCTTTGCTAAACATGAAGAAAGATCATGTAAGAGGATATGGGTTTGTCAGAACAAACTCACACTCATTAGCACGGGATAAAGTGCCTTTCCCCGTGCCACCAGAGATGTTGGATCAGTAGCATGTCCTGAAAAACCACAGAAATGACAAGGGAGAGGGCCTATCTCGATACCCATAGCTCTTTCAGAAGAAAATGGATAATCATGCGTCCTGGATGGGTTTTAAATATGCATGAAGGGAGGTGATACAACTTGATGACCTTTTATAGCCCCGCCGATTTATACCTGAGCCTGGCATTTTGGGAAAAGATACCAGCCTCGGGCCAGTCAAGAGGTTGCAGAGAAAAAAAAAAAAAAAAATACCATCTGTAGAGGGGCAAATGCTGCTCATCTGAATTTGCTCTGACTGTTGCATGGGACAGAGTCATATATTTTGGATAAAAGAAGGACTCTAGAAACGTCCCAGAGAAAAAATATTACTTGGTAGTTGGGAAGTGTATGGCATTAAGTGGTGACATCATTTTATTATGGCAACATGATTAGTGAGGTATTTCCAAGGCTCCAGTCCTTTGAAAACTACTTTCCAATTTTTTTTTCCCTGTATCCACATGCCTCTTATACTAGCCGTCCCTCAGTATTTTTGTCTAAGTTTCTTCTACGGCCATTTAAAGTCAAATAAACTTACTTGAATTTGAAGCCATACCTTAAGGGGTTGATGCTCCAGTGATATGGCTGCTTATGCATTTTGTCATCATATAAATGTGTTCCTTTTAAGGTAAATTGCATCCACAAATTTACTGCCTAGATATCATCCAGTGTTGCAACACTGATTCACAATCTAGGAAAACATGAGATTAGTGTTAGAGGATTATTTAGCTGAGAACAGAGGCTCAAGAGAATGGAATACAAGACAAGTTTTGAAGGGTGGTTGTGAAGATGGGGGGAAATAGTGTTGTCAATATTAACATGCTTCCTTGGGGCTTCAATGTGTATCTTGGGGAGAGTTGAGTTGGTTTGTCACTGATTGAAACGGGATCAACATAAGGATATTCACACTACTACAAAGTCATGGGAAAGTCATGAAAGGGGGACATGACTATACCTTTACTTCCCTCATGATTTTACCTAAAGATTGTCATTCAATTGCTTACTGGTACTTGAACACCTGTTAAAAGCCAGAGACCCTCTTCCTGCTACAACAAAGATAGACATGGATGGGAATTGAAAGCATAAGGAGATTTTGGTTAAGAATCTTTGCTCCTTCCTGATCTTGTAAAACTGGGCTCTAGGCTCAGTCGTGTTGTGGGTGGCTGATTCTTCTGATAATGAACACAAGGTACCAATAATCTGCCACTCTCCTTTTTTTTCATTCAATAAATATTTATTGAGCACCTGCCATCTTTTAGATTTTGTAATAGCTGCCAATTCTACAATGGCGTAAAGGACAGATGTGGTGGTTCACACCTTTATGGAGGTTATAGTCTAGCAGGAAAGACATGATAAACAATATCTTCTCTTTCAAGTTGACAGGCTGAGGAAATGCTACAGGCCCTATCTTTCTGCATTAAATTTCTAGAAATGGTAGAAAACTTTTTTTTTTTTTTTTTTAAGAAAGGGACTATGTAATCTCACTTAAGGATAAGAAATAGTCTGTTCTTGGTACTGGATTTCCATTAGAATGCTCCATGCCCCGAGATGGGAAAGGCAGAGGTGGGAGAGTGAAAGATAATTCACTGGCATGCCAGGCCAGAATGGTTGACTCGTACAGCCCGCCATTTTGAACCAGGCAGCAGCCAGGGAGGTATCTACGTGCAGCCGAGAGCAGAAAATGGAGGCACTTGATTCAGAGCAGCAGGGGAAAATATGGGGTGTCTGTGCTCACAAGAGCAGCTGCCCAAATGCTTCCGCTCCCAAGTCTCACCAAAAATAAATCCACAGCTCCACAATCACCACTCAAGGAACGTTCCATCCGCAAGAGAGGGTCAAGCAGAACTCATACCTGAATAAATAGAGGGAATAGAGCAATTTAAGACCTTGCCAGCCAAGAAAACAGAAACAAAACAAAACAAAACAAACATAGCAACCTTGGTAAAGAAAGTGAGGGAAGGTGGGGAAGAATGTTCTAGGTAGAAGAAAGAGCATATACAAAGGGACAGGAGTGAAGGTTTCTCAGAGGAACTGGAAGTCTTGTGTATCTGGAGTAGAAAGCATTAAAGGGTGGGAGAGGGATGATGAAGTGAACTTGGTAGAGAGACGGTAGTTTGTAGATCTTTCCGACCATGCTTACAATTTAGACTTATTCCGGAGGCACCATTATGTCAGGTAAGGACTTCATACAAAGAAAAGGGAATGACCTTGATCGTCCTATGACAACAGATCAGGGGCCAGTGAACATTTTCTGTGAAGGGCCAGACGGAAACACGTTAGGCTTTGTTAGTCTTAAGTTCTCGGCACGACTGTTCAAGTCCGCCATGGCCGCACAAAAGCAGGTGTGGACAACACATAAAAGAATGAGCACGGGCGTGTTCCCAAAACCTGATTTATAAAAAACAGGCTTGATTTGGCCCACAGGCCATAATGGGCTAACCCCTGATATAGACGTAATAAAACCAGAAGGAAAACAAAAAAAAAACCAAAAAAAAAACAAAAAAACAAAACAGAGGAAACCTTCCTAACTCAGTTGCTTTACTTTAGTTAAACTGATGGGACAGAAGGCTTTTTTTTTTTTTTTTTAACTGAATCTGAAGAGACGAGCATCAAAAAGGTTGGGATTGTGTTTGTAATTTTTCTTTATTTCCTATGCTGACAGGTTGACAACTGGGGAAATCTTACATTCACATTTTAGCCTCATTGTCTCCTGTCACCTGAGTAACCCCTCTCTCGCTGTTGCCAAAATGGCTACTTTCACTACTGGGTCGGACCAGTTATTTCCTAAATGGTCTGTGTTCACCTACACTTCGGATGCTCTGTTCTGAGGTGCGAGGGTGGGAGAAATAACAGTGCCTGGTGCTCATTGTATGCAGCACGTGCATTATGCGAGCAACACGTCAGTCTGTTCAAGTAAAGAGTCCATGACTATGAAGCGACTGTATATCGTGCATATAACCGCTCCGCCACAGATACTACTCAAATATCTGGCGTTGAGAGTGCTTTTCTGCTTAGCTAAGTGCTTTATCCTAGTTTAAAAATAAATTACAAAAAGCGTCAACAATATCCTTCAAGTAAATCTTTCCTTGCACACTCCTATCACTACTTCATAGAAAATATTTTGAAATAACTTTTCTCTCTCCCTCTCAAGGTTCATTTTTAAATTACCATGGAGACCTTTGAGTGTTAGGATGATAGTCAGATCTGGGGAAAACTGGCACAGTTTTAGAGACTGCTTCTGGAAACTTCCCTCATGTCTCCCCGTCCTTCTAGAAAGTATCAAAATGATTATAAAAATACTAATAATGACAGTTAAGATTTACTGAATGTTTACTCAGAGCTTTTCTTGAAATATCTCACCTAATGCTCACCGCAAGGCTATCAGGGAGTTACTATTAAGATCCCTATTTGGGCACCTGGTGGCTCAGTTGGTTGAGCATCTGGCTCTTGGTTTCAGCTCAGGTCATGATCTCACGGTTCATGAGTTTGAGCCCCATGTCAGGGCACTGTCCGTGCAGAGCCTGCTTGGGATTCTCTCTCCCTCCCTCTCAAAATAAATAAATAAACTTAAAAAATAATCCCTGTTTTATGCCTAAAGAAAAGGAGGAATTGGCAAAGCCAGGCATTGGCCCCTGGGTCTCTCAGTCCAAAATTCCTGCCCCGTTGACAGCATGAGCCCTACGCCCCAACTGACACTCTACTAACCTGTCTGCCTCACCCCTCAGGAAAACTTGGTTGTTGATGGGACATTAGATAATGATTACAAAAGAGATAGTTTGTTTCCCTATCGGATCTTTCAGGATCACACACATTTTACATTCAATCAAATGAGGCAGGCTAAAACAGAAGTGAAAAGAAACTGAGAAGAAAATCACAATTTTTGAACATGAGAAACATAGCCTCACAGTGTTCATAGCCTCACAGGTTGAAGCCAGTAGAGCTTGGACCTCAGTCCAGGCTTGCTTGCTTGCTTGCTTGCTTGCTTTCTCTCTTTCTTTCTTTCTTTAATTAAAAAAATTTTAATGTTTATTTTTGAGAGAGAAAGAGAGAGAGAGAGACGCTGAGTGTGAGTGGGGGAAGGACAGAGAGAGAGGGAGACACAGAATCCAAAGCAGGCTCCGGGCTCTGAGCTGTCAGCACAAAGCCCGATGAGGGCTTCCAAATCATGAACCATGAGATCATGATCCGAGCCAAAGTTGGATGCTTAACTGACTGAGCCAGTCAGGCGCCCTGGTCCAGGCTTTCTAACACCAGGTAGAATGTTCTTTCCAGATGTCACTGCTCCTAACATAGTTTTCCTCAGGATTGCCCTTTCTGCAGGACATTTGATGCCTTCCCATGATTAAAACACAAATGATTTCCAAATACAGGCATATATACATACAAACCACAAATGACTTCAGAAAGTCCTTGACAGTGAGTCTAATGGTGGGTATCCCTGGGGTAGGAGTTTGGGGCTGTGAGAACCTGCATGCCAGACCACACAGCTTATTTATCTGAAGAGCTGACCCTAGTTTGAACAAAATTGAATATACTGTCTGAATATTCAAAGGCAATATATGGAAGATTTTGGTATATATGGAATAATAATATATGATGGGATATATATTCCATATGGAATTTATTGCTTTTATATAATAAATATGAATCTATATATGTCAAGTCTACCTAAGATTTATTTTTGGAACTCTTTAAAAAGTTATTCCATCACAGTAAGAGGGATGGACAAATTAAAACCACTGATTTATAAATATAATATATTGTATGTATTATATTACATTGTTATTATATCGTATTACATATACAATATACATTACATAGTATAGTATATTAGTTGGGACTATGTTATCCATGTAACAATCCCGTTGTGGTCATCTCACAGAATGGCTGAAACTGCCACCCATAATTTGATTCAGATAAAGAGACTGGTCATGGCACACAGGTGCACCTGTGACACATTATAGAAAGGGTTATTGATCACACAGTGAGGTTTTGGGGGAGAGCAGCAGAGCCTTGCAAGCAGATGGGGGGACCGGCGTAGGATGTTATGGTGATTAGGGGCAGGATTGGGTTTACATGGTTTGGACTTCTTGCCTATGCCCAGTGAGGGAGATCCCAAGCTTTTGTGGGGTAGGGAGAAATGGAGGAGGGCAGAATTGTGGAGCTTCAAAGCTGTCAGTGGCCTAACATCAAAAATAAAGTCAGACTTCTTATTATCAACCCCCTTCTGTGCCCTGTTTAGTTCCTTTATAGTACTAGTCCGAGTTTGTCATCATATGATGTTTCATTCATTGCTTGTTACTTCTCTCTCCACTCAACTCTGATTTCCATGGGACCGTTACTTTGTCAGTTTTATTCATTAGTAGATACCCAGACTGATCAAAATACCTGGCACGTAATAGACGATCAAAAAGAGTCATTGGAGGCCAACAGGAACATGAAAAGGTGCTCAACATTAGTAATCATTAGGGAAATGCAAATCAAAACCATAATGAGATATTGTCTCACACCCGTTGGAATGGCTATCATCAAAAAGACAAGAAATAACAAGTGTTGATGAGGAATGTGGAGAGAGGGGAACCCTCGAGCACTGTTGGTGGGGATGTAAATTGGTGCAGCCACTATGGAAAACAGTATGGAGGTTCCTCAAAAAATTGAAAATAGAACTACCCTATGGTCCAGCAATCCCCACTTCTGAGTATATAGCCAAAGGAAATGAAAACAGCATATTGAGGAGATATTTGCACTCCCCTGTTTATTGCAGCATTATTCACAAGAGTTGAGGTATGGAAACAACCTGTGTCCTCATTGGATGAGTGGATAAAGAAGCTATGGTGTATATATACCACGGAATGTTATTCAACCATGAGAAAGAAGGAAATCCTGTCATTAGTGACAACGTGGATGAACCTTGAGTGCATTATGCTAAGTGAAATAAGCCAGACAGAGGAAGACAAATACTGGGTGGTATCAGTTATATGTGGAATCTTTAAACAAACAAACAAACACAAAGTCAAACTCCTAGAAATAGAAATAGAGTAGAAAAATGGTTGCCAAAGGCTAAGGGGTAGGGGAAATCCGGGGAGGTTGGTAAAAGGGCACCAACATTCAGCTCTAAGATGACTAAGGTCTGAGGATCTAATGTAAAGCATGGTCACTATAGCTGATAACACTCTTGTTGTGTAATTAAACTTTGTTAAGAGAGTAGAATTTCAGTGTCCTCTCCCACACACCCAAAGATAAGGATGTGAGGTGACGGGTGTGTTAATTCACTAGATGTGGGGAATCCTTCTACAATGTACACATGTACCAAATCTCCGTAATGTACACTTTAAATATCTTACCATTTTTATAGGTCGATCATAGTTCATCAAAGCTAAAATTAAAAACAAACAAACAAAAAAACCACCACAAAAATAGACATTGGATAAATAAAGTTCAGGGCAGCTCTGTGCCAGATGCCGGATACATGGAGATGTCAAGTCATGGTTCTTCATTGGCGTGCCCACATTTGTCAACCGTGAGGTTAAGTAGTTTAGCAACGTTACATTGCCAGGGGACAGAAGGAAGAGAGGTGGGAGTAAAAAGGGCGTGCCAAGTGCTATAAAAGTATAGACGTTCCCTTCCAGTGTGGGGCACAGGAGACCACTTCCGTGTCCCAGGCGCTGAGGTCCTGCAGAGGACGGGAAGCAGAGTGCGGTCCATGTGTGATGGAGTCCTCAGTGAGTGGATTCCAGAAGTGAGTGCGAGTCTACTTTGGCGTCTCTCTATTGGGAAAACAAACCAGCAGACTGACAGACTTCAACAGGAATGTCTGAAACTTTGCAAGAGGAGAAAAGGAGGAAAAGCTTCCCCCACCGTTTCACACAACCTCTTATCAGACACCTTCCACAAATAGCAGGTGTGAAACAGTACAGCAACCCAGAAAAAAAAAAAAAAAAGGAAACTGCTGACAAAAAATCAGATTTTTATGCCAAATTCTATTTTCTAAAAGTGACTGTCATCATTTCTCACTCCCCATTTCAAATCATTTAAAACTGCCCCCCGCGGCAGCATTTCTGGAACTGGTGTTCTCTGGGCTGTTGGTTCCGCCTACATTGTGGGAGGACACAGATTCGTTGGGCAGGTGTGTTTGGGGAACTGTTGTGTGTTCCACCAAATCCTTGAGAGTCCCGACGTGCGCAGCGGTCCAAGCTCTGGGGTTCCCGGGATTTCTGAATCTTCATAACCACTGTACACATTCAAGGAACATTTGGCAAATTCCCAAGGAACTAGTGTGGGCAGAACATGCTTTGAGATACTGGGGTGAAGGATGAAGTCTAGGCCATTGAAGGTAGGCCTTACATGGTTTACTTATCTGGGATCTTCCCGACCCTCCAGCCTCATTATTTGACTGACTCTCCCTTCCTTCCATGAATGTCCTTTGGTAGAAAGCTGCTTATGGATTCCAAGGACACCAGATTCTATCTTATGCCTCTGGCGCTGGAGGCCTCTTCTGCCTTGTGATGATAGAAGTCATGTATGGCTAGCCTTGTGGTCATCCTTTGGCTCATCTGTAAAGTGGAGGGTCAGGTGAACAAATGACCTCTAAAACCTCTTCATTGTCCATCTTTTACCTGTGTTGTGACTTTATTCTCCCCAGTGGTCCCCGAGTATGTTGATTCCTTTCTCTGAGCTTCATTTTTTTTTTATCTGCAAAATGCAGGAAATAACAGAACATACCTCCTAGGATTCTGAAAGAATTAGAGGGAATGAGGAACATGAAGACTGACTAGTATGGTGTTATTAGTATGACTCAATGAAAATTAATAATAAGCTCTATCAACCACTTACAAGAAAATTGTCTCCGCATTATACCTAGGGTTGGTCTTGCTTGAGAATGATACATTCTGTGTGCTCTCTGGCTCCAAAAGCCTTTTACTGATGTAAAAATAACCCTTAAAATGTTCTTAACATGTAGTTCAAAGAATGTTAATGTGCTCTGAAGCCAAATAAAGGGAAGTTCGATTGCTGTAAACTTAATTTTTAAACACCCTAAGTAAATATGCATTTTTACCTGATGGCAGAGAGTCAACTCTCATCAGAATCTTGAAGGGCAGAATGTGACAGGACATACATTATGGCTTCCCAGGAAATTGGCTAGAGGAACTCAAAGCCGTATTAACTGATACAACTTTGAAGATAACTTTTGTATGTAAGAGACTTTAACTTTTCAATATGGTTTTCCTCCATGATTTTAGTTGATGCTCAAAGAGACAGGTGAGGGTTATGGAATAGATGTTGTCCTTCCTTTGGATGTGCCCCGACTAAGTATGACCAAAGCCAAAACCCACCATCTTCCAGGTACAAACAAAACCCTGTCCTTGTCTCCATTCATGACTCTACTATCTGCCCCATGGCACAGCCCATATACTTGAGGTCATTCTCCACTGATCTTTCTTCTCTTCTTCTCACTTTCAAGTCCTCTTGAGTCTGTCTCTAAAATCTCTACCATCCAGGCTCCTAACCTTCTTCCGCAACCTCCTTTTGAGCTCTTCCCCAATCTTGCTTCATGGAAATTCCATCTTGCCAGCTGCTTAGGCCCTGAGCCCTGGCATCAGCCCTGGCCCTCCCCTCTTTCTCCATGCATGTCCATCACCAAACCATGGCAACTCCCCATCTTCAGAGTCTGGACAGAATCTGCCTACTGATCTGCACCTCTACCACTCCCATCTGGGTCCAAAGCACCCCACTCCAAGCCTAGATTCTTCTTTTCAACAATTTCTTAGTCTGGTCTTCTGATTACTGTTCTTGTCTTCCTACAGAGCCAGATTTCTTGACCTCAACACTATTATCACTTGGGCACAGATAGTCCTTTGTTGTTAGGGGCCGTTCGTGACATTGCAAAATACCTAGCAGCATCCCTGGTCTCTGTCTATGAGAGAACAGTACCACCCTCCCACCCCACCACCACCACTTGGGACACGGAAAACCCTACAGTGGCTTCCCTCACCCCTCAGATCCCACAGTCACTACATAATCGCCCCAAACTCATTTTCTGCCTTTTTCTGCCTTGCGCATTCATCTTCAGTCACGCTGGCATGTGGGACTTGTTCCTACCTCTGAGATTTTGCGCTTACTGTCTCCTCCGCTGGGAACAATCTTCTCCCAGGTATCCGCTTGGCTTGCTCCTTCATGTCCTCAAGGTGGTGCTTCGTGTGGTCTTACGATGCTATATGTTGTATCCAGCAAGATAACCTTTGATAACTTGAGGGTGTGTTCCTCAAATATTGTTAAATAACAAAGGGTAACTTGAAACAAGAGGACACATCATGACCCCCATTTTGCTAAAGGGAGAGCCAAATGTGTATTTATACACATACTGTTACTCATAAATAGAGAAAATACACCAGAAGGGGAGACACAGAAATGTTAACTGTGTTTATCTCTGTGCAGTAGCTACACAAGCAATTTGTTGTGTACTTTTCTTTATTGTACACATTTTCTATTATGAAGGTATTTTATTTTATAATCAAAGAAAAACACTGAACACTATTTTTAAAGGGGAACAGCATCACAATCCTAAATGTCTCTAAGATCCAAGGACCAATTGGGAAAATGTGGAAAAGTGGAGCATGGTAAATTTGGGTGGGTCCTGGCATTAAAACACTGTTCATGAGAATCAAGGGAATATGTTTAGATGCTTTAAGTCGGGGGTGGGGGGGAGAGGGTACTGAATTAAGTGACCTAGAATGTTCCCATTTATGGGGACCTTGGCAATCATGGAATATGACATCCTCCTCTTTAATAAGGTAGGAGCTCCAGAGAAATCAACTAGCCCAAAGTCACACAGTTAAATAGTGGCGGAGATGAGATTGTTCAATTATTTTTCATCACACATTTATTAGGTTTCCACTATGTACTTGGCACTAGGAGTACAATGGTGAGAGATAAATGTAATCCCCACTCTTGAGCGCAACGTGAAGGAAACACACATGGACATACAAATTCAAATACCATAGAAAGTGCCATTCAGCATAGAAATCCTTAGCCACATGTGACCATAGAGCACTTGAAACATGGCTGGTCTGAACTGAGTGGTGCCATAAGTCTGAAACGCACATGGAATTTACATAAAGGCTGTATAATATCCCCCTAATATTTTTATATTGATTGCATGTCGAAATGATAGTACAGTAGTCCCCCCCTTATCCATGGTTTTGCTTTCTGTGGTTTCTGTTACCCATAGTCAACTGTGGTCCTGAAGCAGACGATCCCCCTTCTGACTAGCGTCAAAAGGTCAGGGAGCCTGACGCTCTGGCACATGCCTACGTCACTTACCTCACTTTGTCTCCTCATGTAGGCATTTTATCATCACATTTCATCACAGGAAGGGTGAGTACAGTACAGTAAGATATTGAGAGAGACGGAGAGGGAGAGAGACCACATTCACATAACTTTTACTACAGTATATTATAATTGTTCTCTTTTATGATCGATTATTGTTAATCTCTTTAGTGTGCCTAATTAATGAAATAAACTGTCTCATGGGTATGAAAACATAGTATATAGAGGGTTCAGTGCTATTCATGGTTTCAGGCATCCACTGGGAATCTTGGAAAGTATCCCCTACAGATGAGGGCGGGGGGGGGAACTACTGTATTTGGGGCATATTTGGTTAAATAAAATATATTATTAAAATCAGGCTTGTCTGTTTCTTTTTACTTTTTTTTAAATAAACATGGCTACTATTAAAAAATTCCAAATTACGTATGTGGCTGGTATCCTATTAGTTTTGGACAGCATTTCATATGCATTATGATGCGTACTTGGTAGGAGGTTAGAAACGTGAGTAGAGGGCTAGGCAGTTCAAGTTCCTTTCTCAGTCTTGGGGACAGAGAAAGGCAAGAGACACATCAACTGTGACCTGGGTAGTCAGCAAGATTCAGGCTGGGAGCAGGCTGAGGGCGTTGGGGGATAGAATTAAAGGAAAACCAAATATCTA
Organism: Lynx canadensis; assembly: GCF_007474595.2. Classification (NCBI taxonomy): domain Eukaryota; kingdom Metazoa; phylum Chordata; class Mammalia; order Carnivora; family Felidae; genus Lynx; species Lynx canadensis. The sequence continues at coordinate 9,180,718 of NC_044305.1, read as the reverse complement.
GAGAGGGCCATGTTTTGCAAAGTCAGTGGCATGATATAAAAAAATTAAGTAGCATGTTGCGATCCTTTTTTTAAAACCCAGATTTCAGCCTCTAATGGAAGGTATTGACAGCCTCTTAATCCCGGGCCTGGGAATGGATGTGTGGGCCTCAGTGAGTTCACCACCACCAGTTCAGTCCTTCTTCCTCCAATATCTTATTACGAGATAAGCTCATTTCAGGGAAGGGTAAATTCTGCCTAGACCCAAGAAAAATAATGACACTGAATTAGCTAGATAGATGGCAATGAGTAATCCGCATGAAATTCTTAAATTTGGGCCGGGAAGGGAGACTCAGCATTGGTTAGAGTGTCTCTGATCATACAATTTATTCTTGGCCAAGAGAATGAATGTGCACTATAAAATATTTCTGGAATAACCTTTTAGTGGAAAACAATAGAAGTTGTAAGACAGATTAAGGTTTAGTGTCGCAAAAGATTATAGTGTGAACAGACTGTCCTCATAGGGTCTGTTTAACTGGTGACAAGCTGGAGGAGGGGAGCTCTGTAAGGATATTTGACATGAAAAATGTGAATTCGCTCTCTGAGTGTTTACTAGCGTTCACAAGTAGCAGGAAATGAGCTGTGAAATGTATTGTCAAACATTCAGTGTTGAAAATATAATGCATTACTTCAAGTTGGGCTTTTGGCTTTCTGAAATCCTCCTTCTCAATTTGTCCACCTCTAGGATAGATGAATTGGCCCTTTCTGGTGTTCTTCCTGAGCTATAATGGTAAACTGCGGCAGAAATTGGGACTTGGTTTTCCAGAAGTCATTTACAGTTCCCTTTTCCCTTGCCTGCCTTGATTACAGAGGTTTGGAAAACTCAAATATTTGCCCCTTGCGGTTGGTGGCGGTGGTCACGTGACTCATTTTTGTCCATTGAGAGTTGGGTATTTGTCTCTAGGGAGAATGTTCCTTCCCAAATGAGAAAACCACAAAGCCCTGCTAAAAGAGGGCCCCATGCCCTTCTGCTTTCCTCTCCTTCTGCCTGATTTCTAGGGGCAGGACTGATATTTGTCTGCTGTCACAGATACAGTGATACAGCTGTGCCGATGCTGAAATACTCCCATGAAGTATTCCCATGAAATACTCCATGTTGGTAAATGGCAACTTATCTAAGTCCCCACATGCCCCTGCCTTGGTCTAGTGCATTGCCCAAGCCCACTGGACCTCCCTATGGTTCCAAAAGGAGAAAGCCTGGGCCAGCAGGGGTCTCCAGACCTGTGCCATTTGTTGAATATTTTGGATGTCACCTCTACCGGAAGGGCAATGGCCACCTTGTAACCATGAGGTCTCAAGCTACACACAAGGACGGGAATAGAATATTCCAAGAAATTGGTTCACATCAATCGGTAAAGTGGCAGCACCAGACAGGACATTATTTTTTCAAATTTTTTATTATGGCAAAATACACATATTTTGGTGAAATTTACCATCTTAACCATTTTAAGTATACAGTTCAGCGGTATGAAATACATTCATGATGTGCAACCATCCACCCAACACCATCCATCTCCAGAGCTCTTTTCATCTGTAAAACAAACGCCGTACTCATGAAACACTAATTTCCCACTTTCCAGCCCCTGGCAACTGCCATTCTACTTCTGTATTTGTGAATTTGGTTACTCTAAGTATCTCATACAGGAGAAATCTATGGTATTTGTCTCTTTGTGACCAGCTTATTTCATTCGGCAAAATGTCCTCAGGTGTCATTGGTGTCATAGCATGTTGCAGAATCTCCTTCCTTTTCAAGGCTGAATAATATTCCATTGCATGGATATACCACATTTTGCTTATCTATTCGTCCATCAGTGGACACTGGGGTTGCTTGGACATGTTAGTATCGTGAGTAGTGCCGCCATGAACATGGGTGTACAAACATCTCTCTGAGACTCAATTTTCAATTTTGGGGGGTATACACATACCCAGAAGTGGAATTGCTGGGTCATATGTTAATTCTATTTTGATTTTTTGAGGAACTACCCTTCCTGTGTCCCACAGTGTCTATACCATCCCGAGACTTAATATTACTTGACATAAGCCACTGTGGTATGGCCGTCCCTTCCTCTATTTCTTGCATCTGAAAATATACTGTAGGTTTTGATTCATGGAAACAAAATGTTTCCCACCCCAGCTGCACTCAGACATGCCTGATGTGTGAAAGTTCTCTATAGATTCCTATTGTGGATCTTTTCCTTTGATCTAACTATCCCCTCTTTGGGTCTTCACCTTTAAGATCCGGCTTTCTCTGGTCACGTCTGAAGGTGACCTGGTTGTTCAGATGATAAATATTTATCAGAGGAATAAGTGAGTGAATGAAACCGACCAAAGAGGTCAACTTTAAAGGTAAGGCACACAGAGTTTTCTAATATATGTTTGGTTTTTATACTCCATTTTTGCTCCTTTAATTAGAGACCCTAAAATATTTTATTCCCCTACCCTCCTCTTTTTCTTTCTCCATTACTCTTTTCTTCATTCATTGGCTCATTCATTCATTGACACGCTAATGAGGTTAATATTTATGGAGTAGCCCCTCTTTCCTAGGAGCTAGTGTAGGCTCTGAGAATACAGGGCTTCACGAACTGAACAAAGTCCTTACCTCATGTTCTGGCACAGGTACAGGAAGACAAACTTCAGTCAATCGATCTTTGTGTCAGATAGTGATAAGTGCTTTAGAGAAAAAAAAAAACTGTTTTAGGAAGTGAAAGGTGTTAGAGCTGCCATTCTGGATGAGATCATTGGAAAAGCCCCTTGGAAGAGGTGATATTTGATCAGAGATTTGAATAAACGAGGACGTAAGTCACACAAGGGCTGGAGGGGACAGCAGTTCAGGCACAGGACCCAAGGTGGGGACTTATCTGGCAACAGAAAAAAGAGACTCGGGGGTGTGGAGGGGAGGGGATGAACTTGGAGAAAGAATCAAAGACTTCCCTCTCTTCTTCCTCTTCCCACCTGTTATCATTCTTGTTACACGATAGAAATTTCTGGCAGGGAATATGCCAGCAGGTTATCTAAGGGATAGACCACACTGCTCACTTTTCTTGTTGTCTAGCTCCTACTCCTGTGTTGGGCTCTTTGGCTTGCTACTGATACTTTCCAGGCTCAAACTCTTGTCCCAACACTGGGCCTTCAGGATATCTTCAGATGTCCTCTTGTGGGCAGTGGCACTCATCTTTCCCGTGTCTATACTTACCTTGTCACCAACCCTCACCGTCTCTCATTGTTTGACAGTGTCCCACTTTGGGATCTATTTTTGGTTTATTAATTAGGATGCAAGCAACAGAAATTGCTCAGTCTATTGGGTGAAATAAAGAGAGGGGTTTATTTATAGTAAGAATATAGGGTGGTTTGTTTGGAGTCTGGATCCTCGTTAAAAACCTACATGTGATCTTTCAGACCTGACCGTAGACACTTAGTTACAAAGGCTTTTTTCTGGCAGACCTCAGAGGAGGAGGCTGCCCTCTGCACTCCAGGTTTGGGGCACAGCCAAGGCATTAGAGTCTCTGAAGGTAGTTGCAATAAAGGATCAGCCCCTGCTGGCCATGCTTTCATGCAGGGCTCTATGGCTAGTGTAGGAGCCTCCCTTTGGAGGTCTCTTTAGTGAAGGACTTCAGCAGAGGCTTTCCAGAGGCACCTCTGCCCAGACCATCTACTCGAGGGAAAGGGGGGGGGGGGGGGGGGATCTTGAAGACCTAGTTCTCCAATCTGACTCAGCCCTAGTAATTTCCTACTCACGGGCCATTCCCTATCCCTGTCCATGAAGGTCCATGAAAAGCCAAGTCACAGAGAAAGAAACCATTGGTTCTTGGATGGGGAGAAACCATATTCGTGGAGGGTAAGATGTCCATGACGTTAGACAAAATTAGCTGTGTCAGTATTTCTAAAGAGCTGTTAACTGATTCCAAAAGATGATAACACACTTTGAGAAAATTAGAGCTAGAAGGTTCATTTTTACATTGCCCTCCCAACCAAACTGCAGACAGCACCTGCTCAACAGAACAGGATTGATACGCAGTTTGCACACAGTGTTGAAAGGTGTGAGATTTCCACAATTAGTTCTTCCAATTTCACTTATTTAAGCAGAAGCTTCCTTGCAAGTTGACTACTTCTTTCTCCCATTCTTCTGCATTAAAAAATCAGTTATTCAGGGGCGCCTGGGTGGCGCAGTCGGTTAAGCGTCCGACTTCAGCCAGGTCACGATCTCGCGGTCTGTGAGTTCGAGCCCCGCGTCGGGCTCTGGGCTGATGGCTCAGAGCCTGGAGCCTGTTTCTGATTCTGTGTCTCCCTCTCTCTCTGCCCCTCCCCTGTTCATGCTCTGTCTCTCTCTGTCCCAAAATAAATAAAAATGTTGAAAAAAAATTTTTTTTAAAAAAATCAGTTATTCAGGTAGAAATGCTAATATTTTAATAGTCATCACTTTTTTTGGTAAAAATTAAAAAATGACTTGTTAAGTGAGTTTAGCAAAATCCATAGTTAGATTGGATTAGATTAGATAAGATTGCTTGGTTGGGTGGGACTTAGACCAGAAAACCTGAAATTGAAATACCAGAGTTTTAATAATCATCTGTAATGTTTTTCATTGAAATATGAAAACCATTCCACTGGATTGCCCTTGATCGAAACTATACCCATTGCTGACTTTGTATACTGATACAAAGTTTGTATCTGATACTGAGTTTGTATCTGGCAACTGTTGATTCAAATATATGTACGTATGTAACATAGATAATATACATATATATTTTTGGATATAAATGGATATATATACATGGACAAATATGCATATGTATACATATATGTGTGTGTATATATATACGTGTGTGTGTGTGTGTTTCCTATGAGATGTATATCCATCTCACATATGCTATGCTATATATGTGTGTATATACATATACACACCAATTATTCATAATTCTATATCTTGAATTCCCAACCTCACAAAGGATTTCTCTTCTGTGAATGGAAATTGTTGACAGCCTCACCTACGTTTTGTTGGTCATCCTTGGTCAGTATTTATAGTTCCACGTCTTAAGTGTCTCACATGTACGAGTGATTTGTGCTTGATATTAAGGGTGCCTCCATCTCCCAACCACTTCAGGGGTTATGGTGCCCCCCACCCCCTTGCCAAGCAGCTTTCACTCATTGTCCCTGAAAACCGATCTCTTTCCTAAGTCATTGCCTTGCTACTGTGGTAGGTAATTTGGGGATGTGGGGGACAACGGGGCAGAGAGCCTTGATGGGATAACACCCCTCCATCTTTCCTTTGTTTTTTGTTTTTTTTTTTTAATTTTTTTTTTCAACGTTTATTTATTTTGGGACAGAGAGAGACAGAGCATGAACGGGGGAGGGGCAGAGAGAGAGGGAGACACAGAATCGGAAACAGGCTCCAGGCTCTGAGCCATCAGCCCAGAGCCTGACGCGGGGCTCGAACTCACGGACCGCGAGATCGTGACCTGGCTGAAGTCGGACGCTTAACCGACTGCGCCACCCAGGCACCCCTCCATCTTTCCTTTGTGAAGGCAATACATATTCTTGTTCCCCTGTGGTCTTCCTCTCTGAGGAATTATGAAGCCAGGAATGAAAAATAAATAAAATAGAAGCTACTGATAATAATTTGTGTTAGTATAATGCTTTTTGACTCACAAAGCAATTTCCTATCCTCGCAAAAGCTCTGTGATGTAGGCAGAACGGCAATCGTAATTGTTGCATCACAGATGTGTGAGGGAGATTCAGAGAAGCGAAGCAACTTGCCTAAGGTCACACAGCTGGCAAATTGCAGAGCCAGGAAGAGAAACTCACCCTTTTTGAAGCTCCTCATCCAGCAAGTTTTTCATTATACCCTTCACTATGGTTTTTGTGTAAGCAGAAGTCACATCAGTCTTTCCATAATCACCTTAATGGCAAATTTCTTAGCCTAGTAATGCATTCTGAAACCTGATAAAATGGCTTGTCTTCAGGGGGTGTGGACGTTTAGCTTCTAGGAGCTATGTAGCCCTTCCTGCTTTGTGTAGGTCTTAAAAGTTCAGGGTGGGAGAGGAGACACAGTCTGTTCATCATGCTCCCTGTTACAGGGATGCCAGCCCCAAAATGAAGCTGCAAATGAAAAATGAAACATCGGCTTCCATCTCATTCTGATTCTATGAAGATCTGGGTGCGACCCAACTGACCGCATTACTTAGCCACGTTCCCTTTTGCCCCCGCCCCCCGTACAGTACCCATCATCGGGTACTCGTGCCTCTCTTTAGCAGGACCCTGTTTGGATTATTGCAAACGCATTTCCTTCTCTTTCCCAGGGAGGCCACTGGGTGTGAGGGGATGTCTGTATGTAGCTAGCTCCTGGCTTTCCCTGTTTCCAAATTTTTCACATATTTCTTTCCTGCTTAGGCTTAGTGCCAAACATCCAACTTGGGAAAGAGAACTCAGTGTGAAGTTAGGGAGACATGAGAAGGAAGAGCATGAACTAGGAGGCAGGGAGAGCAGAATTCTTTGAGGGCTGCAGTAGTGACCAGTACAATTTTAAACACTTAAAAAAATCCATGTCAACTGGATATCAGAAATGAATTTTAAAAACCTCACCCTGCCCACGGCTGCCAATAGCAAAGAGTCCCTCGGGGCCAAAGCAGTTTAGCCTACAGTGTTCCCTAAGCTAAGAAAATCAAGTGTCTAAATCCATATCTTCACCTTCCCTAAAAATGGCAAGATACGTAAGCCAATTTCTATTTTTGGTCAACCCACCGAAGTCGGCCAAATACGAGCTCCAGTTTTAATGTAACATTTCTCCCGGTAGAAAAGTACTTCTATTGTTACCAGCTTTATCTGAACGTGGTAATGTTAATAATATTGAGAATTACTTGTTTGAGGCCTCTCTCTTCCAAAATAAATTTTGGAAAGTCAGGCTCTATCTAGTATTTTGGGAGAGTAGTCATTAAAATGACTTTCAAAAGTGAAGGGAGCCATGCTTCTTTAGAAAGAAAATTGAAGATGTTAAGATAATACATGTCAACTTCATCCCTTGGTGAGGGTTTTGTGAATCAGCCACTTCCTGGCATTTTCATTATGAAGGAGGGATTGTAAGTCCCTGGCCTCCTGCTTTGCAGAGACTCTTTGATGCAGGAAAATGGTTGGGAATGGACAGGTTTGTGTTGATCCCATTGACAGCTTCATCCCAAACAGGAGTTCACGTGTGCATGGTTGAGATTGGGTTAGGGTTCCCAGTTCCTTTTTCCTTTCTTTTTCTTTTTTTTAAAGTGTGTTTGTTTGTTTATTTATTGAGAGAGCACGCACACATGAGTGCGAGTGGGGGAGGGACAGAGAGAGAGAGAATCCCAAGCAGGCTCTGCACTGTCAGTGCAGAGCCCGAGTTAGGACTGGAACCCACGAACCGCAAGATCATGACCTGAGCCAAAACCAAGAGTCAGACACTTAGCCAACCAACTGAGCCACCCAGGTGCCCCTCCCCCCCCCCCCCCCAGTTCATTTTATAGCCACAAGAGGGAACAATGTAAGGTTTCTTCATTTGTGTGCGAGGCAGACCTGGCTTCTGGTCTTCTGTGGTTTAAATATTTCCTGACCTTCTTGCCTCGTACGCTCACCACCCCTATCAATTCCTTATTTGTCTTTTGTCCTATGTCCTCAAGACCTTGCGCTCTGGTGCGATTAACTCTGATCAGCGAACTGGCGACAGGGTTTTATGAACACTCCCTTCCTCGGCTATCCTGCATGCCCCACCCAGGCACAGGGCAGGTCTCCGCCATATGATTGGAATTCATTTGCCCTGCTCTCATCCATCCAGTGATGGGGACTCTCCAGGTCCAATCTGTGTTGCCCAACTATCAACTCAAGAGGCAGCGCATCATCTCAATTGCTTGTTTGTGAACTGGGGAGCTGCTTGATGACGCCATGTTCGTTGTATTGCAAGTTGCTTCATTTCACAGCATCGACCTCGTGGTAATCATAAAAGTTTGGCAACATGAAGAGAATTATCCCATCAGGAAAAGGAAAGGAATAGCTGTTTTAATCCAATGAATGACTAATGGTGGAAATTTCAAACCAATTCCAGATTTTTTTTTTTTTTTTTTTTTTGGCAAATGCCTAGTTGTCTCTGGTTGCAGAATCACTGTTTCTTCCCTCCCTCTTTCCCTGCCTTCTCCCCTTTCCCCTGCTCTTCTGCATCTCCCTGGGGTCCCTCTCCCTCTTTCCTCCCCTGCCTTCCTTCTCCTCTCCCTCTTTTTCTCAAGACTCGCGTCATTTCTGAATCTGTAGCAGGATATTGTTGTCGTTTAAAGAATAAGAGGACTTAGGATTTGAAACTCAAAGCCCCTGGATGATGAATGACCTTGAATGGGTGGTTTAAACTCTCTGAATATCCTTGGGGATTATTCCCAACTCATGGATATGGAGCTAAAACTCAAAGAAGTTGAACAGATTGCTGAATGTGGCCCACTGGGAAGTGGACACGCTAGACTTTGAACACAGCCCTTGTGGGACCAGATTCCATCTCTCAGGCAGCATTCTATAATGAAGATGAGGTGAGGGTGATGCATACTAAAGACCTGGACCCTCCACAGATAGTACCTAATCCACATCGGAACCAGGTACCTTCTCCACCATGGTGTGTTTGCAGGTGTGTTTCCAAGCCACCCATCTTGTCCTTCCCATACTTGGTGTTTCCTGAGCCTCTTTATTCCTTCCTGAAAGTCCTCTTGATCGGGTGAATCTCTGCCGCATGGGCACTGTCCTCAAGGACTGCTGGCAGAGCACAGGAGATGGGGTCCGTGGGACTGTAAGACCACCACTTTGTTTTCACTGTGATGTTTCCACTTTACTCTATGATCTAGTGGGTTTCCTTACAAAATTTTACTCAAAGAAAGCCATCTGCTTCTCATACGGCCCCCACCCCCACCCATGCATATTTGCAAATCATTATCTTTAGTCAGCCCTTCCAAACTACTCAGTACAAATCTGAGGACGTAGAGGTAAGGAGAGGAAGACAGTAGGATTTGAGAAATAGAAGGCATGTCCCATGATGTAGGCAGGGAACTCAAACCAGGGCCTGGCACTGATGCTGGGCAGGAGTGGACAGGCAGAAGCAGGCTGAATAAATTGTCCTCAGTGGCAGGATGGCGATTCCAGAAGGATCTTGATACTAATACCTGTCACCTGCCAGACAGGTTATCATTTTGCTTCTTGGGAAGTGTCTTTCCTCTCTGCTAATCTGGCTGTATCAGTGGGTAACACTTTTTTGTTGTTGTTGTTGTTATTCTTTACACACTGGAATGTGGGTAGTATTTTGACAAAAAAAAAAAAAAACAAAGCAAAAAACCTCTAAGCTGTGCTGAAATAGTAGTAATTACAACTAAACCATCACTGCAGTGGTCCCTTACCTCACCACCATTGTTCTCCATGCCCTCAGGCCGTCTTGGTTTTGGACAATTGCTTGAGTAGGGCTCTTTGTGGCCCCCACTGAGCTCTCTCACACACTCAGGAGACAAAGTGCTCACATTTTTAACCAACACTTGCTCTTCCTTTGGCAAGCTGAGCTCAATTCTAGGCTCTTACTTACCATGTTAATTTAAACAAGTCAGATTTCCCCCTCTCACATGACAAGAAGTCTGGACCTAGGTGGTTGCTGACCCTGGCTCAGTATTCAAGGATATCTGGGGTTGGGCTCAGAATTTCTGAGATGATCTTCCCTTTACCAGTCTTGATGTGAAGACGGTGGCCACCGCTCTAGGCAGGACACCCTCATTCAAGGCAGCAAGAGGGAGAAGGGCCTCTCCTATTATCAGTGTAAACTGTACTCTGTTCCACTAGATAGTAGGCATCCTTTATACTCCCTTGTTGCAGCTGACAGATTTGCCATAAGTATATGTATCCCTCGGTGTAGCAAAGCTAAATTTTACACTTTGGTCAACATTTAGCAGCCTATTTATGCCCAGAACATTACTGGAGAACCATTTGTTTATATTGGCGGTGGTATTTCTTATTGTCCAGAAAGTGGAGTGATTATATATATATATATATATATATATATATATATATGCAAAACCAAAATGCACAAACAAAAGACCAGGGAAGGCCAGGCAAGCCTGGGGTTGCATCCTAAGTTTGCAAGTCTTTGCACAAGTGGGCCCCTGTTGACTGCTGTGGTCTCAGTTCTTATGTTCCTGCAGTTCAGTGCTATCTTGCCACACTGACTGCCTCCTGCCCAAGCTCGTTCCTAACGTACAGTCTTTCTTTATGCCTGCATCCCCATTGCCGGGAAGGTGCTTCCCTAGACTAACGTGACTGCCACTCCAGCGTTCATTCTCAACTGAAATGTCACCTCCTCTTGGAAGCCTTCTGTGACTATACCAGCTGTATTTGCCCAGTCCTAACTCTCTCTCAGTTACACTGCTCTGTGTGATCACCTTCCCATGACACTTTCACCATCTGAAATTGTCTTCCTTATTTGCTCCTTTTCTCTCAGTCATTCCTGGGACCTCAGCTCAATGACCCCGGGGACAGTATCTGTCCTTTTCACCACTTACCTAGAGCACTTTGACGAACAACTAAGCAGGTGTTGAATACATGAGAAAATGAAAAAAACAGGTGTCATCAGGGAGAAGGCCCGGGTTTTCGGTGATTTCAGGGAGAGCGAATGACTTACTGGAGAACAGAATTTCTTCATGAAAATATGCAATACCCACAAGCCATGAGAATGTGACAGAGGTCTTAGGTTAACCCATTCTTCTATGTGTGCCAGTCAGAACACGCATAATATGATCTCTTTTGCAGATGTGGGTGGTACCAGCCTATTATTTCAGGGTCCTTGATGCAGCCATTTGAGCTGTTCTTGGCAGCTATTTTATGCATTCATGATTTAGGGCAGAATGACAAAGCCATCTATATATAAAGGGGAAAAAAAAATCCTCCAATGCTCTTCCGTGTATTGTCTTCCAAGAGAACCTTCAGTTCTCGCTATCTGCCAAATACGAGCCGGTGCCAGAGAGATGTAGAAAGCGAAACCTCAAAAGAAGCAATGGACAGAAAGATCAGGAGAGGTAGCATTTCCTGAGCACGGTGCTGTAGGCACAGGCTTGTGCCCACTTTGCACTTTTTGATGAACGCAACACAGGGCTTTTCATTGAAAATCCAAATGAAATGGCAAGCCATCTTATCTCCAGAGGGGATTGTCTGACAGAGTGATATTTTTCCAATCACTAAACCTTTAAGTATTTGCCACAAGTCAAATGGCCTCCTGACAGTTTTGTTACCTGAACCACTGTCCACTCCAGTCCTTTTCCATGAAGAATGTGTTCTTTGTGCCCCTGCCAATGTGCCAGAAACAAGGCGACATGTCCCCTGCATCGGAGCAACAGCAAAGATTGTTGGCCACCTTGGCAGGCCCGAAGTTATTGTCTATAAATCTAGGAGCTCATTAGCGTTTGGTGTCCTTCCTGTTTTAAAATGATCGTGCCACAGGTGAGTAGCCTTGCGAGTGTCCACAGGTAGTAAGAAGATGAAGCAAAATAACACCGTGTACCTTGATTTCATTTGCCACGTCAAGGCAGAGAGTTCCTAAGGCAAGAGCATTGCTTAGGTAGAAGACCCAGTGGGACACGTGGCCAGGTTGAGACCTATGGCTTTTCTCTCGTCTCCTGAGAGACTAGGAATATATAATTGCCCAGAGGAGAGAAAACAAAAGGAAACAAAAGACAGTCACTCGACTATGGTTGCAAGAACATTCTATTGAAGTTGCCTGATAAATGGGTTCCTAGAATGAGAGCATAAATGATAGAAATGGCAGGTGTGAACACATTTCTTCACAGATCCTCAAACACGAGGTCATACAGATTTGAACTCTAAAAGCTTAAAAAACATATAGTTCTGAGAATGTGATTTTTTTAACCCTCCTTCAAAGATCTCCGTGTGTGATTTTATAGCCTAGGGGGAGAAAAAAGGAGACGTTGTTATTTTACCAACTGCAGAGTCTTCTGGTGATTTGATGACGGAAACGAAACGCTATTTGTAGGCTCTCCCCCCTCTCCCCGCCCCCTTAAAAGAGAAAAAAGGATAAAACTCAATTTCCCAATAAGCACCAGTGGAGAAAAAGTGGTGAAGGAGGGGGCAGAACACAGAGAGGCCATTTTATTTTCTTAGCCACCTGTTCTCAGTTCCCATTTTTCTTCCAATAAAAACTCCAGTCAGGTTGTATTTTGATGCCTGTCACTCCACATTCATCAGGTGACAGGACTGTTCTAAACTAATATGTTTAGCTCTGGACGTGTAGCCTGAAGAAGGTGCCAGAACCGGAGAGCTCTTTCTGTTACGCTGGCACTGGGCTCAGGACCTCACCTATTGCACCCCAATTCCGTATGCACCATTTTGCTTGCTTCATTTCATCTGGCAAAGTCAATATAAGAATTAATAATAGCTTTCCAATCTACAAATAAAAGTATGCCACTTTAAATTTTTGGCAGTGAGCTGGCATTTTGTCATTTAATCATTTCACATCATTACACTGCAATATGGAATGTAATGACATGACACTCGTAAATGACAAACACTTGGTCTCTCCTGTACGGGAAGAAATAATGTAATAGGAAGCAAATTATATCCTTAAAGGTTGCGGAGTTTCACTCCCACAATTGGGATTAAGATACTGAGCAGATGCAAGGTGAAGAAAGGAGAATCTCTCTACAGACGTCCTGGGTGAGACGTAACATGACAAGTGGCTTGTCTCCGTCCAGAAGTGGATGGGACATTCCTAATATTGTCAGCATCCTCTCCTTGCACCAGGTGCCCACACAGCAAGCTGTGCACAGGATGTGTTTTGGGGTTTCAAGGACTAGCTGAAATGGGGACGAGGAAGGAAACTGTGGTTGACAAATGTCACTTTTTCGTTTTTACAATTCTGTTGCCATTCGCTAATACTAATCAGCCCCTGCTTAGCAGTTGTCCAAATATCACATTAGGTACTACATGGCTAATGCATGTCCTACAAAGTGACCACCCCCAGTTAATACCTCTCATCCTTGGGAAAGTTCCCCCCTTGCAGGGCAGCAAACCAGATTTCTTCTTCCCGTAATATCGAAAAGGCACCTCAACAAAGCTCATGATGTCCTAGCACAAACTTGTTTCTTCCCTAGTGTTCACTCTCTGGACAAATGACCCCAACCTTCCAATACTGTATGCCAAAACCTTAAGAGGCAGCCTGAACCATTTTCTCCCCCTGAATTCCCTCTCTGATCCTCCTAGGGATGAGAGGCAGCATGTCGAACACTGGTTCAACAAGGACTTCAACCCACCAGGAGAGATACCAGCTGTAACTGGTCTGCCCCCAGTGGGACCTACTGGTCAAATCCTTCACCTTACCTGTTTGGTTCAGCTTCCAAGTAACACTCCTTCTTCTACCTCTCAGTCTTCAGGAGACCCTCCTGGCCTGAGTTCTTTCCTCTCTAACCTGGACAGCCACCTGAGTTTATTCTCTCCCACCGCATTGCGTACAACCTCCCAATTCATTCTCCAAACTGCAGCGTGAGACCTCTGCACAGGGCAGATATAATCTTTCACTTGGCTGCTCAAAGTTCAGCAATGAGCTTCTGCTGATAGAGTAAAGAGCAGCTGGCTTCATGGGATCTACGCACAGCATGTAAATTTTATCAACATGGCCTCCCGACGCACATCCCGCCCTGTGTTTTCTGTGTTGCAAACCCGCTGCCTTTTGGGTTTTCCCCAGAATCTTTAACTTATCATAATCCCTCTCTATGGGTCACGTCCCATGGTTGTCACTCTCTTAGAACCTTTGAAGCATATAATCTCAGTTTGTAGCTACACATTCAATGATATAATTATTTAGTTAGCGTCATCCTACAGTTAGACACATTCCAAGATGGCAGGGACCATACTTATTTTTGCTCATTATTATATTTCCAGCTTTGCAGAAAACCTGGCCTATAGCTTATCCATTCAGTCAACAAAACCTGGCCTATTGCTTATCCATTCAGTCAACAAATATGAAATATCTGTTAAAGGAATAAATCAGCAGAGGGTCTGAGGTCTTTTCCAGACCATTTGGGCACTACCCTTGCTGTGCAGCTCCACAGTCTTGCTCTTCTGCTGGAAAATGTGATTTGCAAACTAATTTTAAACTGGAAATGGATTCTTCTATCATAAAGAGAGGTCGGAGCCATGACACTGAATCCATCATCCTGTTAAGGAAAGTTTGTGATCATCTCACCTCTAATCTTTGTTATTAAAAACTTCATGCCAGGGTCAAGTGAATTCTATGAAGACACAGGAGCTGAGGACCCTTTGTGTGTGGTGAGGAGAGGAAACTAACCCAAAAAGTATTGCTGAACTCTGAAAATATAAGGCAATTCTCAAAGCAAGTTACTTAGTGGAAAACCTTCACTGAGTCCTTGCCATGTGCATCACAGTGATAATTCAGGATCAGGGGCGATGGTCATTGATGAACAGGTAGCTACAAACTGAGAGTATGTGCTTCAAAGGTCCTAAGAGAGTGACAACCACAGACATGACCCATATCCTGATCCCCTGGGGATAACACGTGAGCTGACAACTAAAATAGGTGTCACCTGGATGAAGCAGAGGGAGAGTGTTGCCCCCCAGGGGATATTTGGCAACATCAGAAGACATTTTGGTTGACATGACTGGGTGGGGGGATGCTCCTGGCATCCTAACCCCTCAAAGCTGGGGATGCTGCTAAACATCCTACAAAGCACAAGACAGGCCCCTGAACACAATTATGTGGCCCCAAATGCTAAATCTGCTGAGGCCGAGAAACCCAGGTGTAGAGCATTTGGAAACCTGGCATCTGAGTCCTAATGATTCAGTGAGGAGCTCCTCTGCAGGGAGGCCACAGAAAACACTCTCTGTCAGTATAGACGTGGCCTCTTCCAATCTCCGTATAACAGACCTATGAAAAGGCAGGAACCACGGGAAAGGGACATACAAGAAAAAGGCTGGGAGCAGAGAATGCTTTGTAAATATTAACCCAGCTGTAGAGGCCACATGTATCTTTGCATTATGACCTGATAAGGGTTTTGAGAGCTTGCCAACTATACATTCAAGAAAAACACAGAAAAAAGTGAGCTGATGACATCCCTGATGCAATTTCCCTTTAAGCACAGCCTCATAAATACCGACCATAGAGTCCCACTGAACTTACTGGAAATTTCCCCCAAACCTTGGAAAATAGACAAGCGCAGGTGGTAAGATATTTACTGAAATGAACTGTCTGTGAATGAAAAATATGTGAGCAAAATAGATATTTTATCTGTCATTTTGTTCACAGAAAGAGATCCATTAAGTTTCTCCGTTTCATTCCTGTTCCTGTTTGGTCTGAAAGAAGCACTTAAAACTAGGTCTTCATTTTCCTTTTTAAAAAAATCAGTATGGAAAATGAGGGACTCAGTACTCCCCGCCCCCCCCCCCCAAAAAAAACAGTAATTTTTTTTAAAACCTTGGAAGCCAGTTCTGAAAATACCAAAAGATGTCTCATTGCTGATGCTAATCTTGTAGGTGAAATGAAAGAGGAAGCAAGTTGCTGGTCAGAGAGAGCTTTAAAGTCCATTGACCCTTTCTAGGCAAGTAGAGTGGGTCACTGTAAACCCGCATTCTTAATAAGCCATAAAGTTCTGCAGTGGATTAATATTAAGAAATAATCTATAAATATTTACTGAGCAATCTTTATCTGCAAAGCACTCTTCCTAACCTAAAGGAGATAAAGAGATGAGTAAATTATGATCTTTGACCTCAAAGAACTCCACTCTATATTTAAAGAAGGAGCAGTTAAACATGGAAAGTTAAATTATAATACTATCAATTCAATTTTTTTAAATCTCCATGCAACTTAAATTGAAATTAAACTTTTAGTCCCTTGGTCACACTGGTCACATTTCAAGTGCTCAGTGCCCACATGTGGCTCCTGGCTACCATATTGGCTCACACAGATGCAGTGACATTTCCATCTTTGCACAGAGTTCTACCGAAGTTCCATTCTAGAGTGCAACTTTAGTTTTTTCTTAAAAAAATAAAATCTGATGTTTAACCAGTCCTAACAAAGCTTTGATATTGGTCAGACCTGAATTCAATCTCTGGCTTTGCCATCTGCCTGAGCCATGTCTCTTAACCCATCTAAGCTCCTCTGTGCTCATCTTTAAGAGAGAGAATAGTAGCACTTACCTCCCATCTGTAGCAAGAATTAAATGAGATATTACACACAGAGCATTCGATCACAGGCACGTACTCAATCAAGTATTGCTATTTTTGTTATTGTCAACCTTTTGCACTCACCAGTGTGGCAAAGATAAGCATGACCACCCACCAGTCCTTTCCCTCCCCTACCATTCTCTGTGCCTTGTCAGTGAGGCAGATGATGTGACTGAAATTGCTGTTGGGAGTGAAACATGTCAAGGAGTCACTCTGGACTGAGAGATGCAAAGTCCCTGTGGGATTCCCCACGCTCTCTCGTTCCTTTAGATGGTGAGCAGAAAAGCCACGGGTTAGGTGGCCAGAGTCACAGGGTCGGGATGATTTGTACCCACAGAGTCACACAGCCGGGAGGTGCTCTACCTTCAGGGGACTTTGTATGCATAAGAAATGAACTGTATGGGCTAAGCCACTGAGAGTTAAAGGTGATTGTCTACACTGGAAGGGCTGAACTCATTTGAGGCAATGGGGTCGGTGAAGACCTACCTTCATCTACCAAGTCCTTCTCACTTAGACCTACGGAGTCTGGGTAATATTTTGTTATATTAATTGATGTGCTTTTTATTCGGGGACTTGCCTTTCTATCTTCAGCCAAGCTAGGCGGGGAGGCCGTCACTCCTCAGAGAAATGTGAAAATAGGAGAAATAAAGAGAATAATCTTTTGAGTTTCACAATTCTGGACATTTGAGTATCTGAAAACCTTAGTGTTTATTTATTTTTGAGAGAGAGAGAGAGTGCAAGTGGATGGGGGGTACAGAGAGAGGGGGAGACGTAGAATCTGAAACAGGTCACCCAGGTGCCCCTGAGTATCTGAAAATCTTAATTTAAGATGGCATGAAGTTTATGTGATAACTAGTTCATGGGAAGCATGGCTCAAGAGGCAGGTTACCTCGTTCTCTGATTAGTTTTAGACTCCCCCCATCCCAGGCTTGTGATGGGAAAGAGAAGGGCCCGGCAAAAGAATTATGGGTCCCCCAGGAAGAAGTTTGAGTCGCAGTGTTGCTACCTGGAATCTGAGGGACCATTGGCAAATTCCATAAGCTCTCTGAATCTCAGCCTCCTTGGCTGAAAAGCAGAGAGTGAGGGCAGCTCAGAAAATTCTTAAGATGCTAGATGATGTCGGTGTAGACCATCATGCAAATGTTATGGTGGAAATGTGCTATATCCACGTGGTCCAGTGTGACAACCACCGGCCAAACGTGCTTATTGAACACCTGAAACGTGGCTCGTGCAACTGAGGAACTGAATTTCAGATTTCAGTTAATTCTAATTCAGTTTCGTGGCTGCACACGGCTAGTGGCTACCTTCTTAAGACTGCGCAGGTCTGAGACATCCTGGTGTCTTTGCCCTGTGAATATCTCGGAACGTAGACCCGCGATTATAACTTGATTGAGGAACCATGAACTGACAACGATTCTTCCAGCCAGCAGCAAAAAGGCTTGATGTAAAAGTTAATTTGTTATTGAAACCTAACATTCCTTTCACACTTGGGTTGTGAATCTTCTGCAGCGCCTTGAGACAGGGACCTGTTTCTTTCTGAGAGCAATCTGGAGCCTGAATAAATTAAACTGCTGGCTGTATTCCTCCGTATCAGGCTTCACACGGGTAACTTCCACATGAGTCAGGAAATCTGTTCATAAGGCCGCCTGACTGGTTGTTCAGGAGGGGTCACTTCTGGAGATAACATATGGCCTCATCGGTCACAGCATGGAGCGATTTGCTCACATCCACCACCAGGTGCCCAGTGGGGTTCTGGCGCTTTGATTTAATTGTTGCCCTCTTCCTGCATCTGAATCCTCCTTCCATTGGCTCACTCCCTTAGACAGACCTGGGGCTGAGAGTATCCGTCTACTAGGCGTCCCTCTTACAGGAAAGGGAGAATGAGACAGTGACAAAGAGAGAGACGCACATGTGCTTATGCTTCTGAGTCCCCCCCAACCATTTGATGAAAATGGTTCACACAATGGAGAGGAAGTGTCACCTCTACTCACTGTCACCGTTCAGTGTGTCTGTCTTGACACAGACACATTAGAGCAGGCAGGGAAATGGCCTCCTCCCTCGGAGGCCCCCAATTCCCTGTGTCTCCAGACTGGGCACTCTCTTCCCCTGTCATCAGTCACATGGTTCCCGAGGCCCCGCCCCTTCCAGGAAGTCTTTCCGCACCAGAGGAGCAAAGCAGCAGCCGCCTTCCCCATCCCACACCCCTGTTTGTGTTTATGGCAGATAACAGCAATTAATTCTCTTATCTACCAAATAAATTAGATCCTTGTATTTGTCTCCATCCATGCTCTTTGAGAGCTCCCAGAGAGAAGGAGTCTATTTGTAAAGTCTCTGTGTGCAGCACTCCATTAGATAAGTGGATCACATCGTCATTTTTCTTACCCCAGCACTCCTGATGGATTATGTCCGTTTACAGTGATACACTCTGATTTCTGATGCCCATCCCTCCACCCTCCCCCTCCCCCAAATAGATAATCTGCAGCTGAATAAAAAAGGCTGTTTTTTTTAACATGGTGTTTGTAAAGGTGCATTATAACAAGTAAGGATACGACCCAAGCATGGAAGGCTTAGGGTCATAAATCATTTCCCTGTGCCAGCTCTTTAACCACTTACCCTTTTCTACCAATGAAGAAAGTATATCAGGCTAATTGTATGATATGTAGATTTCTATTTCAATAAAGCTGTGTGAGAGAGAGAGGAAGAAAAGGAGAGGGAGGGAGGGAGGAAAGAAGAGAGGGAGAGACAAGAAAGAAAGAGAGAAAGAGAAAGCAAGAAAGCAAGAAAGAAAGAAAGAAAGAAAAGAAAGAAAGGAAAGAAAGAAAGGAAAGAAAGAGAAAGAGTAAAAGAAAGGGGGGGGGAGGAAGGAAGCGGTAAAGAAAGAGTTGATCATGTCATGTGTATGAACTTATAAACTCAAATTTATAAAAATTGCAAACTATACAAAATTGACACGGACAATTTGTAAAACTTGAAATGTACAAACTTCAGGATTTTGGTAGCAGTAATGCATTATTTGCCACAGGCTTTATGAATGTGTTATGGTAGTATGTCTCAGAAAATAAAGAACTATAACTGAAGAAAATAAATCCCTCCTTCTACATTATAAGATCTTGAGGTCTGAGGTGGATTTTTATAACTCTTTCATCCTCCCAAACCTGGTAAAGTTCATGGTGCGAACATAACTATTTAGTAAATGTCTGTTGAGCTGGTATGAACTCCACTAAGTTGCTAACGTTGTTCCTTGCCTATTGTATGAAACATGATGCATTTGTCTCATTCCAAGAGAGATGGGTACTGTTCCCATTTTAAAGATAAGGAAACTGAGTTGCAGAGAGATTAAGACACCTGTCCTTTGTTTTAAAACTTGTATTTGGGGGACTTGAGATTGATTCCAGTATTAACAACACTCAAATCTATATACTTCCGCTAGCCTCGAAAGCTCCGTGAGAGCTTTGCTCTGAGTTTGCATACAAGTCTTTCTGGGGCTTTCTGGCCCCTAATGCCCATTATAGGTATTTGCGTGTTTAGGGAAGTAAGAGCTTTCAAGAAGAGTCCTGATACCCCACAGAGGGGATTTTGTTGATCCTGTTTTCATCAAAATGAGTTCTGTGTTTACCCAAAGGCTGTCGCCTTTATAGACTGTTGGCCTATAAAAATGAGTGTGTTGACCTCTCAAAGTACTTAATTTTACCTCAGTTACTTGCTCTTTTATTTCCGAGACTCCTTTTAGATATTTAATCACCATTTCGATGTGTCAAATGCCCTGGATAAAAAATAATTAATCAGGCAAATGAAGAAAATAAAATTATTTCATCGCTATTGGTGGTAATTAAACGGCTGAGGTCTCACGGCCGCACAATGTGTGTGTGTGGTACGCCTTGCCTCCCTTTTCCTCCCAGGTGTAAATAACTTTATCCGGGGGAAGCTGATTACACAATCAATACATGCTTATTAGTTTTTAAAAAATACAGAAATATATAGAGTAGAAAGATGACGTCTTTGCCCATAAATTCCCCTCCCTGCCCCCATCTGGGGGGGGAAAAAAACCAACCAAAAAACTGTGAGCAATTTATGTATATACATGTCCATCTTGGGTTTTCATTCGTATGTACTGTAAGGATATGGAACTAGCATTTTGATAAACTTGGCCTTTTCATCGAAAATGTATCTTGAATATGTTAAATATACCTCCGGCATCATATAGATACAGGCACACACATTTGTACCCATGTGCTTGTGTATATACACGTGTGTACGTATGTGCATGCAGATGTGTATGTATTTATAAATACATGTGCACACATAGACATACTTGGTTACACACACATAAACACACCTACACGCACATATACTTACAGATACCCACATGTCCTTAATTGATGGGCATTTAGGTTATTTTTCAACTTTTCTAAGTTGTAAATTTTGCTGCAGTTCTCATCCTATGCGTCTGTCTTTATAACAGTTGTTTGATTGCTCTCTTAGGAAAAGTCCCTGAGAGTAGAATTACAGGGTTGCATTTTATTAATTTTGATATTTAAAAATCAAGTACCTACCTTTATGGAGCGCGGTAGAAAAATAAACCACGAGGGCTCGCTTCAAATATTTAAATTGTAACGTTCCCACATGAAGAGAAAACCAGTTTCCACGCTGGAGATGACATATAGAAAAGGCACAGCATAGGGCCTGGCATATAGGAGGTCCTCAAAAAATGTTAGTTGTAAATACAAATGAGCGATTGACGGAATGTAATGGAACTCCTTGTTCTCTTTATTGCAAATTAACTCTGGGGGAGGGCTCACCAGGCAGCCTGGATCAGTGGAAGCCAGGAGATAAACTGGATCCCATCCATCACAGCCCCACCCCTGCCCAGGAGCTGTTGGTGTCGCTGGACCCCACCCACCCCCAAGCAGATGCATCCATCAAGAGCCATGCAGAGTTTATCTTCAGTGCCAGGGTGGCAGTCACGGGGGGGGGGGGGGCAGAGTCTTTGGATGAGAGGCCTTGCGTTTACGTCTGTGTGTGCTGACAGTGGATTGGAAGCTTGGGGTGGCTTTGTCTTGCTTCTCCCAGCAGTCATAAGGAAGATACGCCCAACGTGACACTTTGGACGTAAGGGTATCTGGCACGTGTCATCCAAGGCTATGCTCCAAGAGCTGCCTACCCCGTTATCTCAGATCCAGGGAGAATAGAGTCACCTCTTGCCCCCAGTGAAATAGGAAGGTGTTTATCTCTACAAATCCTTCATCTCCTGTTTCGCTTTCTATCTTTGCCTTCAGCGACGCCGCAACACCCGCAGTGCGCACTCCAGACCCTCTGCAGCCCCAGATGCAACAGAACCATGTTCCCTCTGCATGGGATTCTGTAGGGATCAGGCTACTCCAACCAATCAACTGGAGATTGGGTCCTCTGAGAGAGGACTGTAACTTGATGGCTTTGGCCTCATTCTCAATTCCATAAAGGCAGAAACACTGTGGTGGGGCTCACAGAGGGTGCTCCTTAGAAAAGAAGTCCATTTTCTTGGTATCCCTAAAACCCTGTAGTCTGCCTGATATCACGGTCTGTCCCAGCTCCCAGTGGCCTTGGAATGGGAATGTTCCACGGCCTCTGTGGGACTGAAACATAGACAGAAAAGTCTCCGATTCACACGTCCTGGTTCCCTGTTGCAATTTCAGAAGCAGTTTATCTCAAACCTTTCCTGGAGTCACGATATGAAAATAATTTTCATGACAAACCAGGATGGAATCTCAGAGACAGGCACGAGGGTCCTGATCACCGAAATAACGTTTGAGCATCCCCCACACCGTTCTCTCGGTTTTCTCCCTCATGGCTCCGTGGGTGGCTCTCCACGGTGGAACCAGCTGGTGGGTGGGTTGGAGGTGCTTCCTTGCCCTGTTTTCACCGGGACCTTCGGCAACCCACCAGCTTTATTTAGGCCTCCGTGTCTCCTTTCCTACTCCTGTGTGGTCGAGGTGACGGGACAGGGGTGGCTCAAATGAGAGAACAAAAGTGCAGCTGGGTGGCTAATAGAGAATAATTGAGGAGTGTTCACTTTATCATTGTTATTATTAAGATGATGATGATGGTGATGATCAGGTGCCTCGGAGGCTCCGTCAGTTAAGCATCCCATGATCTTGCAGTTTGTGAGTTCAAGCCCCACACTGGGCTCTCTGCTATCGGCACAGAGCCTGCTTTGGATCCTCAATTCCTCTCTCTTTCTGTCCCTCTCCTGCATGCTCGCTCACTCTCTTGCTCTCTCCAAAGTAAATAAACATTTTTTTAATAAATATGATGATGATGATGATGATGATGATGATGATTACATTACTGGCTTAAAAAACCCAGTAACCCATGCTGGCAAGATGATCTCTTTGGCCTATTTCAAGAAAACAATGGTAAGTCAACATCTGGAACATCAGTCTGTGGAGAAGAGTGAGATCCATAAGTGAGCATGGCATGAGGAACAGACTAGATGTTAGGGCATGCTGTTTCTCTCCTGGGTCTTTAAAGCAACACTTAATGAAATCTTTCACGTGTTTCAGGCACTGTCATGAGTTATTTGCATGCATTTGCCACTGAGTCCCCTCATCGGCCTTATTAAATGGATGAGCACATTATCTCCATCTTACAGATGAGGACAGAGGGGTGAAATACCTGATCCCGGGTCCCTCAATTTGTGGATGGTCTACAGAAACGATGAGGGGCTCTCGCGAGAATGCAGATGTTTGATGTGACGTCACTGCCATGGTTTATGTATTCGTGTCACACGGGTTGTGGGGAGGGCTTTGTGCCCGGCATGGGTACCGACGCCATATTTGCTTTCGGGTCTCCCAGGAAGTTCCGGTTTCTAGAACGAGCAATACCTATCTCACCTCTGCTGCAGAGTTGGGAAGAATGCCCGTCCTGAGCAAATGAATGAATGGGCTTATCTTACTGGGCTCTGATTGCATTCCCAGCTATGTCCCAGAGACAGTGCGTGTGGTTCCCTCCCATCGGTCTTGTAGAATAGCAGCATTAAGCAGAGCTGACACTATAGAGACAATAATTGGCATAATATTCACAAGGAGAAAAAGACGGTCATTTCCTCAGGCACCAAAAAAGCATAACCCAGTTCTGAGGTTCCAGAAAATGATGGCTGGAATGGCCCTGAAGTCTGCACCACCATAGCACAAATGCAGCCCCATTGCTCTCCTTTGAGAGCTATAATTCTCCACATGAAAGCAGGAAGAACTCTTAACTATTATTTTAGATGACATCCCCTTTTTAACTTTAAGCAGTGTTCTTTAAACATTTCTAAACTTTCCCAATCCCTCCCCAATACCATGCTATGAATTTGCTTGTCACTGCAAAGCTGTACACAAAGAGAGACACATACAGCAAGCACAAAGATATCAGGAAGTGGTTTTCCTAGCAACAGTAATCATCTGCAAGATCCCAGAACATCCTTTCTATTCATACAGCATTCTGTGTTTTGAATAGTGCTGACAGGTGAAGTAGATTCATAGTATTTAATACAAAAAAATATTGCTAAGGATTGGTACCACACAAAAGCTCAAATATCCATACTATTCACGAGCAGCTGAATTCACTGTTTTTATATCTCTCTGGATTATTTAGGGAGGCACAATTGCAAAAGCAAATATTCACCTGCTTGCCGAATGACTAATCCGGGGTGTATTATGGAAAGTCTGATTCCCTAGACCTCACTCAGGCAACTGGGACACAGCCCTAAATCAAGCCCCGCTCTGTCTATGCAAGCCTGTCTCGTGGATCGTCTCGAATGATAAAGAGACATCCCCCCTGCCGGGTCCCTCAGCAGATGTGTCCAGTTTAAAATAAAAATGAGTCAATACAGTTGACGAAATCATCCCCCCCAAGGAACTCTATCTGGTTATTGCCTTCACTCTATCAGAAACACTCTCATATCACCCCTCCAGTCCTCACAATAGTGATATACAAAGCAAATTCGTTCCTGAAGGTCAAAAAAAGGAAACAAAAAAAAAAAAAAAGTTTAGTTCCATCAGACATCGAGAAAGAGAAAAGAGGCAACAAGAGAGACAGGGAGAGACAGAGAGAAGGCCTGAGATTGAGAGATGGGGAAGAAAAGGAGGAGGAAAAGGGTAAGAGAGTCCCAGCTTCCAAGGAAGACTCTAGGAGAATGGAGAATCATTGCATTCACAAGATTCTAACCTGTATGGAGCTTAATTCCACAAAGAGAGAAAGCATTTAAGCCACACCACCTTATCATGTCTGTGAAATTCACTGGGGTTTTATTACCACCATTATTGTCTTTGTTATAAAAGTCACAGACTGTGAACCTACTGTGTGTATAGACCTGTAGTTGGCCCTGGGGTTGTGAAGAGAGGCTCACTGGGTTTTTAAGTTAGCGACAGTGATGGGGCATGGAGAGAAAGTGCTAAGTGACAACCACAGTGGCATATACTGAGTTTCAATCTTTAGCAATGATCGACTGTCTACCTGTTGGCGTAGAGGGAGGGAGTGGCTATAACACAGGGTAGTTAAGTATATGCTTTAAAATAGCTAGGATTTGGGGCACCTGGGTGGCTCAGTCGGTCGAGTGTCCAACTTTGGCTCAGGTCACGATCTCACGGTTGGTGGGTTCAAGTCCCACGTCAGGCTCTATGCTGATAGCTCAGAACCTGCAGCTTGCTTCAGATTCTGTATCTCCCCCTCTCTCTCTCTGCCCCTACCCCACTTGCGCTCGCTCTCTCTCTCTCTCTCTCTCTCTCTCAAAAATAAATAAATAAATAAATAAATAAATAAATAAATAAACAAACATTTAAAAAATAAGTAAATAAAATAGCCAGGATTTGAATTCTAGCTGTGGGGTTGAAAGCAAATTTGTAAAATGTGGCAGAATCATGCTTACCTTACAGGGCTGTTAGACAGATTAATTACAACCATGTCCTTAATGCATCAGAAGCACTTGTGGGTAGCTACAGTTCCCAGAAGATACCAGTCAGAGACGTGCACATGAAAATTACAATTGTCTACCAGCTCGCACCCCTAAAATCGCTCAAATGAAAAAGTCCGATAATATCGCATTTTGGAACAGTAGCCACTTTTTCCTGTATTGCTAATGGAAGCATAAATGGTACAAGTGTTTTGAGGAGAATTTGGCTATCTCTGATGCGGTTTAAGATATGCACACTCCATGACCTAGAAATTCTATTCTAGTGTGTATCATTAGGGAAATTCTCAAAAAACGTACCCAAGGAGGCTCTTGCAAAAATGAATATGCTCTGTCTGTAATACTGAGAGGCTAGAAAAACCTAAATGCCTGTGCACAGGGGAATGGATAAACCCAAAGTGGTATATTCATGCAGCAATTAAAGTGAGTGAGCAAGGTTTGTGTTTGTTTAGATTGGGGAATCTTCTGTCCATAAGCAACCCTTTGCCCACAGCAGCTGCTTTAATTTCAGACGTGTTCCAAAGTATTTTGTTCTTCCTCCTCTTCCTCCGGCCAGCAAAGGGACTCGTCAAACAAATCTGTGGACAAATAGAATAAGCCTAAGTCCCAACCGGCCAGTGTCCATCCCTCTGGCAAACTCCAGGGCGACAGAAGGAGCAGGGGGTTAGAGGCTGTGCCCGTCTTGCTGATCCCAGCCATTCAAGCCGGGGACTTCTGGGGGCCACTGAATCTTGGCTCTCTTCTGCTGGGTGGGATAAACGCAAGTAGATATGCTGCTTTGGGATTCTTAGGAAAGTTATTCACATTTCAAAGAACATACGTGTCCATGGTTTCCCAGTGACTGATGAAAAGAAAGCAAATTCTGTGGTTTAGGAAATGCGTACTATTGTTCCCGCTCATGGAGTGTGTTTCTGAGTCCAATGCATGAATGTAGGATTGCCTGACCCATGACCCGTGGGCCCACGGAGGAGGAATCGCAGGACTGTGGAAGGCAAGGGGAGGGAGTCACAGAGCAGCCTGGGTCCCATGCGACATGAGAGGAGGAACAGAGAGGGCACTTCTGTGGGGGGGGAAAAAAAGGAGAGAACCGAATTTGATTTCATTTTACAAGTTCATTGAGTACAAAACCGCATCCCGATCGCGGCGTTGGTAAAGGCCGGTGACACAGAGCGTGAAATCAGACCCGACTCTTACCCTTGATACAGCTCCCGTTCAAAAGGTATGAGTGAGAAGACAGATAATGAAATCAACAATTTCCGGAAGAGCGAGGTGGAAAGGAAGTACTTCATGATAGGAGTGTTCAGAGGACGAACAGCCAACCCAGCGGGTTTGCAGAGAGCGAGCACGGAAGATTGTTTGCAAGAGACAAAAATGGACTTGAGCTGTAAGACACTGGCTGAAAGGCTGCTCAGCCGAGCATACCCAGCATACCGTGGAGTCCCTTTCTTCCTTCCATTTTGCCCTCCAGCAGCTTTTTATTAATTGTTTACTATGTCCTAAGTACTTGCGTACAATGGTGAGCAAAATCACACAGGACTGCCTTTCAGAGCTTCAGGATCCAGTAGAGAATTCAGACACAAATCTGGACTTTCTAATCCAGAGAACACAGATGGAATTCAGCAGGGGGTAGGGAATCTGTGAAGCTGGATAAAATAAATAAATAAATAAATGTTCTCTTTACTTTCAAAACTGTTTACCATTCCTTTCCATTAAGAATTTAAGCAACAATCTGATGGAGTTAGCAATCTCTGTGGCTTTGTTCACTTTGCTCCCTAAATTCCATATTTTGTATCTTATTACAATTGTTGCAGATGCTATAAAATATCACTTGTACTTATCACCGCTCAAAGTTACAGTGGTTATTAGACCTTCCACTAGATCTTGTTATTTAATGTCTTAATAAGAAAGCACATCTGTTAGCATGCGGCATTTAAGAAAATATTTTGATAACCAATTATATTGAAATGCAAGTTTCTTTGTGATCTTCTGTATTTTATATCACGCACTTGATAACAGTATTCTGGTTTTCCCAAACTGCCGGAAGGATCCATGGAACAGAAGCGTTAAGAAAATTATTAAGAACTGACTGAATACTAACGGGAGATGACAAAACTGAGAGTCGTGCCAAGTACTGCAGAGGAAAGGTAAACAGCAAAGAGAACCTAGCGAGGGAGGCCAAGGAAGTCTTCCTTGAGTCAGGAAGTGGGAGCCGGGTTATGGAAGAAAAGTAAGTGTTAACTAGAAAAGATGGGGTAAGAGAACATTCTAGGGAGAGGAACCATGTACCAACATGTCTTGAGATGGGCTGGGCTATAGGACCCCAGGGATGCTGGCACAGGACTGAGGGGGCAGGGATGCCGGAACAGGGCTGAGGTTGCAGAAATATTGGCCCAGGGATGCTGGCCCAGGGCAAGTGAGACTCCGATGGTTGTGGAATGTGGCTGAAGCCGCGCGTAGAGGTTTGACAGTCGAAAGCCAGAAAGCAGGGGACTAAGAGACGGGCCAAGACAATGGGGTCACGTGGACGGGAACTGTGGTTGAGGTCAGCTGAAGGCCAGACCCAGGCCAGAGGGAGGAGAGGCTCAGTAGGTCTGTAGGGCTCAGATCACCGCTGGCTTCAATGGTCTGTCATGATGTGGTTTCTCAGGTTTTATCCCGAGAGGGAGAGAAGGCATTGTTCTCTGATGAACCTCCCTTGGGGAGCCCACACTTGATGAGCTGGTGTATCAGGGTTCTCCAGAAAAATATGTGTGTGTATGTACATAAGACATATGCGAGGATATATTCCAAGACCCCCGGTGGATGCCCGAATCCACTGATAGTACCAGACCCTATCCATACTGTATGTTTTCCTATACATACACCCCTGTGTTAAGGCTTGACTTAGAAATCAGGCAGAGTAGGGGCGCCTGGGTGGCTCAGTGGGTCGAGCGTCCGCCTTCAGCTCAGGCCATGATCTTGTGGTGTGTGAGTTCAGACCCTGTGTCGGGCTCTGTGCTGACAGCTCGGAGCCTGGAGTCTGCTTCGGATTCTGTCTCCTCCTTTCTCTGCCCCTCCCCTGCTCATCCTCTGTCTGTCTGTCTCTCTCTCTCTCTCAATAATAAATAAACGTTAAAAAAATTTTAAAAAAGAAAAGAAATCAGGCACAGTAGCAGATTAACAATAACTAATAATAAACTAGGATAATTATAACAACAAGCTGTAAGAAAGTTATGTGAATGTAGTCCCTGTCTCTCTGTCTCTCTGTCTCTCTCTCTCTTTCTCAAAATATCGTATGGGTACTGTCCTCACCCTTCATCCCCTGATGACATGAGAGGATACAATGCCCTAAGGGCTAAGATGAAGTGAGGTGGGTGACACGAGCGTGTGACACTGTATTAAGGTACCACTGATCTTCTGACAAGACAGGAGAAGGGGGATCACCTGGTTCCAGAGCAGGGGTGACCATGAGAAAGTACAACCATGGGTAAGGCGGTGGCGGTGGGGGGCGGGGGGCGGTATAGAGTAGTATATATACTACTGTATATATTTGTTTCTCAGATTCTATTTGTGGTAGGTATATTCTATAAAGTTGCCACAAATGCTGCATTAGTGACATCGATCCTAGGGGAGATACAGAGTTAGGTTCCTGTGCACCTCTGATCGCAATAGTTTCATGAACCGATCAATACATAACCTTGTTTTATGTGTGTTTGTGTTTAAAGGCACCTTATTTACAACACATTGTTGATTCATTAACACCGAAATCACGGCCGAGAGCACTATAATTCACGCTCAGACAAAGGTTATTTAACATGCACAATTTCTCCGCAAGCCCCCCTCACAGCCTTTTTGCTCTTGGGAACAACCAGACAGCATTTCGGCTCTATGCTTGGGGGTCATTTTAAACAGCGAAGCCGCCTACAGAACGCACAATGCATGTAAAAAGCGTGGCACTGAATAGATTGCCAAAGGACGCTTATTTCCAGCACGAGGGAAGTATGAAACAAGAAGACGGAACACCGCCTTGTTGGACCTCAGCTGGGGACGCGTGCATCAGGGGACTCCAGTCTTTTGCCATCTGTGCATGTCGCGATTGACTGAAAGCAGCATGAGTGTTAAGTTTGAGGTCACAAACACATTTCAGGAAGTAGGCAAACTTGTAAATATTGAACCCACGAATAATGAGCTTCAAGTGTACTTCTATGATTTCTTTCGAGGAATGAGCTCCCGTGATTGTGGAGGCTAGCAAGGTCACAATTCAGAAGGGAGGCCAGCAGGCTGGAGCTTAGGCAGGAACAGATGCTGCAGTGTGGGGGCAGAATTTCTCCTTCCCTTAGGGAAACCTCAAGTTTTGCCCTTGGAGACTTTCCACTGATAAGGGGCGGGCCACCCACATGATTGCACGTAGTCTCTTTCATTTAAAGTCAACTGATTGCAAATACTAACCAGCCTACGGAATATGTCCAGAGCAACCCCTCAATGAGTGTTTGCTTGAGCCTCACCAAGCTGACACATGAAATTAACCATAACTGACGGTGTGGAAGGGGGTGAGATGCCAGCTGCAACCCGTATAAATCATTCGGCTGGGGGGGAAATACTGGTACTTGGGCTCTGCTCTTAAGAGTTTCTCACCTCCTTGGGGCGCCTGGGTGGCTCAGGTAGTTAAGCATCGGGCTCTTGATTTCAGCGTAGGTCATGATCTCATGGTTCACTGAGCCCTGTAGTGGTCTGTGTGCTGAGCACAGAGCCTGCTTGGGATTCTCTCTCTCTCTCTCTCTCTCTCTCTCCCTCTCTGCACTTGCCCTGCTCACACACTCACTCTCAAAATAAAGAAATAAGCATGAGAACAAAGTCCTCATACACTTTTGGCATATTCCCCTGTGGCCCCTCAGATACTTCTGCCCCTATTGTTCATTTTTCTTTAAGGTGCCACATCTTCAAGTCTGAGAACGTAGGTCCATTGCAGTATCATGGGGGTGTTGTTTAGTAACAAAATATCCGGCTTAAAGTAGCCTAAAAACAGCAGGTTTGTCTTTTAAATCATATTCCTTAATAAGAACTCAAGGGATAGGTGGTTGCTGGGTTGGCCTAGAGAAAGAGAACACTATGGCTGGTTTGTCAAATACACCCCATCGTCTGTTTTTGTACAGCCCCCAAACTAAGAACGATGGTGGAAGAAGGAGGAGAGGAAAAGGAAGAGGGGGGAGGAGGAGAAGGAAGAGGAGGAGGAGGGGGAGGATGAAGGGGAGGGGAGGGGGAGAAAAGAGGAAGGAGGAGGAGAAGAGGAAAAATCAGGAGAGGAAGAGGAAGGAAAAGAAAAAGAGGGGAGGAGAATATGAAATAAAGACTGTGTGTGGCCCCAAATATTTTTTATCTGACCCTTCACTACACAAGTTTCCTGATCCCTGGCTCCAAGATTTGACCATATCCTCAAGGGCTGGCCCTCCATCTTCCTGCTGTCCTCAGCATACTGCCCTCGCCTTCCCTCGTGAACAGCTGCCCCAGCTGGAAGCACCATGTCTACAGATGCCTGGCTGAAGAGAGACAGAGCTTTCTCTTCAGGTATCTCTCTTTTACCAGAAGACTCTGGGAGACCTCCCTCAGCCCACACTGCGGGGAACATAGTCCCATGGCTAGCTGCAAGGAGGCCCCCCATTGGCTGGAACATAGTCACATAAGTTAAGTGCAAGGAAGGCCCCCATTGGCTGGAACAGTCACATGGGCTAGCTGCAAAGGAGGCCAGGAAAGGGCTGGCTGGTGTTTTCACACTCTCCTGTGGGAGGAACCCCTTCCCATCAGGAAGCAGGGGTGGAATTGCCGGTTGGGTTGACATCTGCCAGCGTTTGGTCACTGGGAATTTTCCACCTCCCAGAGCGGTTTGTAATAACACCAACCATTTAGGGTGTGAAATTAGGGGCGCTGCTCAGTGCTAATGGTACTGCTCTCCTCTCTGTGGGATGCAGCTGCTCAATTGGGGTTAATTCTCAGCCCTGAGAGCGCTTTCTATCTCAATCTATGTGATGGTTAGCCAGGCATAGACTTCTATAACATTACCTTATACACCTGAAGTTCACTTTACTGTATGTATGTGATGCCCTTAATATAGGAGAAAAAGATTTAAAATTGCCAAAAAAAAAAAGTACAGAGGTCTTTACACCCTCATTTAGATTGCTAAATAAATAGAGACACGTTTATATATATATTTATGTACATAGCTATGCATATATATGTATATGTCCTATATCCTGTACGTGAAGAGATATGTATGCAAATACACAGCAATGTCAATAAGCATGTATTGCATCCTATTAAGAGCTGGTGGTATGTCGTGAGGGTCAGTAAAGCATATTAAGGACTTCCAATCTCTTTCCCAGGCAGCCATGTTCTAAAAGAAGTTTCTCTTTGATCTCACATTTACCCCTTATCAACACATCTCCTGTAGCTCCTGGATTTGCAAGGTCCTAGATAAAGACACAGCATTAGTCTCCACCACAGAGCATATGGGAACTCGGAGAAAAGGAAATGCCCACTTCTTTGTGACATCTTTTAATAATCAGTAGAACTAAAAAATTTAAAATCCTTGCAACAGTGACTTTCAATAAGAGACTTTTTCTAACATTCCCCTTTGCTTTTCTTCTCAGAACACAAGGGGCTAATTAAACGTGGAAAAGTTCTTGTTTGATCAGAAATTCTTATGTTTTGGAAAAAAAAAGCAGAGAAAACTACTCTAATATTCAGGACGGGCTTAATTGACTTTAAAGTCACCAAATTCCCTTTCCCTATTTGGGACAGTACACATGAGCCTTCTTTTCTGAACCCGTGAAGAAAAGGTAAGGTGAGGACCATAAAAATTAGGGCTCCCACTTGAAAGATGATCTCTTGATTTGAATATATGGGATTCTCTTTCAACCCAACTTGGTATGATTCCTCTCTGAGAACCTCCCATAAGTCCTGGTCTCTTGGCTGACTTCTCTCCATAAATGACTTTATTACTTGAGCAGTAAGCTTGTTTATTGAGGAAGATGTGTGTGGTGGTCCCTAATGGAGCATGTCAGCATAAAAGCTCCATTATACTGAGTCAGGACTGGGTCCATCCATTTCGTGCCACACTCTCTCCTGGATTTATTGGAATTAGTGCAGGGAAAGTGAGTGCTCGATGTAGCACAGCCTTTTTGAAACTGATGTGTTTCTACCACTAGAGTAGACTAGAAAAAGAATTCCCTGGGCTCCTAGGTGCTCCTACCAAGAGGAACCATGGAGTTCATCAAAAGATGAATGTCCCTGGAAGTGGATACAAAAGAGCAAAATGTTGTATCAATGGAAAATTCACAAATGGTCCTTCCATGGCATGTTGTTGGTCAGCAGACTGTCTTCCGTTCTGATTTGTTAGGAGGGAGGATGAAAATGATGGAGTCCAAAGAAAGCGACACACAATTCGGTTCAGTATTAGGAATATTTCATGTCTTACAGAGTTACTATCCATTGACTCTTGCCAATTCTTGTTCAGTAATTAAAGCAGGAACTCATTTACCCACTAACTGGGACAGGCTTGCACGGAGGTGTTTGTTGATCTGCATGTCCTTGCAGATAGTACATTCCTGCTGTCTTCTCATTGTTTAGTTCCTGATATTGTCACCGAACAGTGAGACTGGTGGGAAAGCCGGAAGGGGTGACTTTAGAGTAGAGGTGGGGACAGTGATGGTGGGGTGTGAGAGGAAGGAAGGCACACATGACAAAAATGAACGACAGTCAAAGTGAACCACTGGCTCTCACATGATATTTGTACTGACCCGGGATACATCTTTGGAAGATCAGTTTGATCACCTACTGAATCTTTGGAACTATCTGTGAATAATAGATGAGGCATTTGGTTTGTCTTAGATGTATGTTGTCTTGTGCTCTCTTTAAAAGAGCTGGGGTGTGTTACTTATTACCCATCAACACACTATGTACTCCCCAGTCTCACCTAAGGTGTATCAGTATTTTTGCCATGTTGTTGCCCGATGCAAGGATTATGAAGCATCACCTTTATAACTAAGATTTCTGGGTTAAATGTGAGAGGTACGTGATCTTAAGTGCTGGTGGACGGTTACCTAAATAATTCAGGAAGATCTTATGGCTCCATAAAATGAATGCCTGCAACTCTTGTGTCTTTGTCCTTTCTGTTGACCATCAGGAGTGTATAAATAAGGATTCTACTTGGTTGCAAATGATAAAAATCTGCTAGATGTGGCTTAAGCAAAACAAAAGGGATTCGTTTTTTTCTTTAATGTTTTTATTTTATTTTTAAGAGAGAGAGAGAGACAGAGCACGAGTGGGGGAGGGACAGAGAGAGAGGGAGACACAGAATCCAAAGCAGGCTCCAGGCTCTGAGCTGTCAGCACAGAGCCCGACGCAGGGCTCGAACTCCTGAGTGGCGAGATGATGGCCTGAGCAGCAGTTGGATACTTAACCAACTGAGCCACCCAGGTGCCCCCAAAGAGATTCGTTTTAAAGATATTCCATGTTTGATGGGGTGCAAAGGTGGTAAAGCCACAGGGTCTTGGGATAGGTTTGGAACTAGGTGCTAAAATGTCAATGAATATTTTGTTCCAGCTCTCAGTTTTGCCCCTCTCAGGATATCTGCTACAAGGTGTCTAAGCAAATTGGGCTTTCGGCAATTAAGTCCTGATAGTCATTATCATTATCTCCCAACAGTTAGAGGAATGTGTTAGCTCTGAGTCTCCTCCCACAATTCACAATCAGGTTCCAATGAAAGTGAATCTCAGGCCAGATTTTGATTTCTTTTTTCTTTTCTTTTTTTTTTCTTCCTTTTTTCTTTCTTTCTTTCTTTCTTTTTAAGAGATAGAGCACACATGCAGGGGAGTGGGCAGAAGGGGAGAGAAAATCACAAGCAGGGTCCACACCATCAACACAGAGCCCAACGTCGAGCTCAATCCCACAACCCTGGAATCATGAATGACCTAAGCCAAAATCAAGAGTCGTATGCTCAACTGACTGAGCCACCCCAGCACCCCAGATTTTTGTTATTTATTTCTTAACAAGCAGGCACAGAACAGGCATAGCCTCTTCCTTATCGACGAAGACCCAGTGTTCTCCTTTGAGTTACCCCCACCATATCCTGCTCGAAAAGTCCTCCAGAAGCAAAGGCTACGGTACTCAAAGGCTATGGTACTCTAGCACAGAGATGGACACACTTTTTTTTTTAATGTAAAGAGCCAGTAAGTTTCTTAGGTTTTGCAAGCAGTACAGTCTCTGTTGTAACCACTCAATGCTGTCTTAGCAATGAACGCAGCCACAGACAATATGTAAACAAATTAGTGTTGGCATATTCCAATCCACTTTACCTATGAACTGAAATTGTAATTTCATATAATGTTCATATGTCAAGAAATATTGTTCTTTTGATTATTTTCAACCACTTAAAAGTATAACAATGATTCTCAGCTCCTGGGCTGTGCAAAATCAGGTGGTGGGCTGAAATTGCCTGGTAGGCTAGGTTTCCCAACCGTAGCTCTAACAGCATATTCCTAATGATGGTGACATGATCAAGAGTTTGTCAAAGCAGCAGGATCCCAGAACCAGTTACAAATCAAGCTTGGGAAAACTTTGTGACAAGATGATTCTGTGGTTATTTTTCACAGAGCCTTCAAAAGGAGAGCTGCATTATGCTTTCTATAGACCACCATGTAAAAACCAGAGCATTCTTTGATCATAACGATGACTTTCTAACATGGTTGAAGGCCACCTCAACTTCCAGCCAGCGTCCAGATCTCTTTCAATTGCCTACCAATATCCATTTGTTGTCATAGATTTATTGTCATATTTTCCTTCAAAAAGAGGTCTCTGCCATTTTGAATCTTAGGCAGTAAGCATGCACGCAAGTGTATCTCCATCCGTTGGTGTGGCTGTCCAGTTTGTCACCTTCCCGGTTTTACCTAGCTCCTGAGAAACTATCTCCACAGAGACTCTTAAATACACTGAAGGGCCTCACACTGTGGTTTAAAGGTTGGCTTTTAGCATGGCTTCTACTCGATCTTCACCTAAAATGTGTTTGGCCCTCCCTTCAGGCCCACTTTTCAGGTTCAGTAGCCCACAACAAAAGTTTTAAACCACCACAGAGTAGGTGTGGGCTAGCAAAGCCCTCTCCCAAGGCCAAACTGTTGTTTCCGCTTGCTCAGGTATGCCATAAGGATTCACAGTATGTGTGACGATACCGTAATATTTAGTTCTGCAGGAAAAAGAAACAATAACAAAACAAATCAATTATCAGAGAACATGGAAGAGGATGACACCACCGTGAATCATAGCACAGCTAGAAATATACTTCATGTCAGTTTTATCCAGTGTGGTCAATTTTCAAATGGTCAAATATTGGCAATTTCATCTGGTTCAGTATAATTTGGAGTAAATTATAGACAGCTTAATGGCATCAGATAGATTCTTTTCTTTTATTGCAGGCGGCCATGTTCAGCTTCCCAATTTCTCGACCAGACAATATGGCAGCTGCTGCACAAGATTTCGCATTACAAAGAGAGAGAAAGAGAGAGAGAGGGGAAGAAAAAAAAAAAAAGAGTGAGACCAAACAAGAGAGACAGAGAGACTTAATTTCTTTTGGGTCCAAACCTAGTTCTTAGAGATAGGACTTTGAGCAGCCCTGGCTCCTGAATCCATCAATGTGGCTCGGATGGGGGTGAGGCCAAAGTCATTGCATAAAGGGGTTCCCGTGAGTCCAGCAGTGTGGGTCAGAGTAGGGTGGTAACCAGGACAGTGATCACGACAAGCCTGGAAGGCAACCCAATAATTGTCCTCCAAGAATGTGAGTCTTAAAACAGCTATTCCATTGCTATATTAGGGCTCTGTATGAGCCCTGAGAAAAAAGTAGCAACATTACATGTATTTACCTCGAGATGCCACTCAATCAGAATAGACTCAGGCTGTAAACAGGTGGCTGAGCCATACCAGTGCCTACCCTGCTAGGATAGTATGCGCTCCTCTAATAAGCACATCACTTCTGTCTGGAGTCCATTCTGTTGTGGACATGGGCAACGAATGGTCAAGGACTCTCACAGAAGAAAGGTCCATAGAAGACAGGGTGAAGAGACAGGCAGCCAGTGCATCTTCTCACAATTTTGCGATTTGTTGCTCTGGTCTTTGGGTACTTGTTGCCTGGTGAGCTGCTAAGTGTGTTCATTGAGCATTCTTGCCCATTTCTGGAAAGGACCAAGCATGAAGAAGCATACAGTCTGAACGTGGTCTTACATGTAGGTTTTGAAAAGGGGTTTCCACAAATACCTTCGGGCTAAATTGCAGTGTGGAGGTTTAAAACCTTTCACTGTGTGAATGACATCACTTGGTCAATTTGCTTCTCAACCCGCAGAACGTGAGGAAGTGTGTCTGCAGTGACTCTGCCACGTCGATCTGCCTTAGCAGTCCCCATCCCCAGCAACAGCAGTGACTGACACTCCCTGCTAATCAGAACGAGATCTCGCCTCAACAGGTAAGGCTTATGAGACAGCCTCAAAATTTGCTGAATGAATCATGGCGACTCTTGTCTTCTCCACCTCAAAATGTCTTGAGCATTTGGGTCTCTTTGGTACCGGTCCATTCTGTTATTCTCCCCTGGGAGGAAAGCAGAACCGAGGCTCTGCTGGGGAAGGGGGCAGGTGTTCAAATCTGTTCCAGGGTTGGCATTGCATATGGAAGACAGGTGGGAATGTAAGCGTCCTGGGACAGAAGAAAATGCCAGGGGTCACTGAACTAGCTAATCTAACAGAGAAATGTGTGCTTCATGTTAAAGCATACCTGTGTTCTACTTTAATGGCTTCCTGCTAGGTCTGCAGTAGATATTTATCAAACCATACTAGGGACTGGTGATATTCAGAAGAGAAGACAGGGGGAAGGAGTGGGGGATGCTGGGAGCAGCATACAATGGCTGCTTTCAAATACTGGAGAGGGCAGTCTGCGAAGGAGCAGAGCTTCCACATGAACTAAGATACCCAGTAGCTTCCCTATTGCTTAAAGAATACATTCCCAACTACCCACCAGGCCTACGAAGCTCTATATAAGTTCTCAGAATCACTTGGTGATCTGGTTCTCAGAATCACTTGGAGAGCTTTTAAAAATATTGATGCTCGGACCCATCATGGGCCAATACCTGGGATGGGGGCCTGGGCATCTGCATTTTTGCCTACAGAAGGCTGGGAACCTCTGCTGCCATCATCTGGCACCAGCCTACCTGCTGAGGTTTGTTCAGTGCTCTTGTCCCATTGGCCTTGTTTCTGGAATAGTCCAAGCTCATTCCAACATCAGGGATTTTGCTTTTCCTGGCTCCTGTGCTTAGAAGAGTCTTCTTCCTGATTAAAGCTGGCTCATCAGCTCAAAATGTTGCCTCTTGGTGAGGCCCCCCTGGCCCCCCTGTACTTATTTCTTAGGGTGGCCACAACAAAGTACCACAGACTGGATGGCTTAAAACTCTCACAGTTCTGGAAACAAGAAGTTCAAAGTCAAAGGGTTGGCAGGGCCATGCTCTGTCTGAAAGCTCTAAGGGAGGATCTATTCCATATCTTTCTCATAGCTTCAGTGGTTGACATCCTTCACATTGTCCCCTCTCAGCAAATATCTCTTCTCTTTTTATGAGGACGCCAGTCACATCCCTTTTAGCTTGATTACGTCCACAAACGCCATATTCCAAATAAGATCATATCCATAGGTACCAGGACTTTATATTAGGACCTTAATATCATTTCAAGGGGGACACAATTCCACCCACAATACTCTCCATCCAAAGTGGCTTCGCCCCACATTTCTCTGGTCGTTATTGCTTTACTTTGTCTTGACCGTGTCTGAAGCTATCCTGCCGATTTATTGGTTTATTCGTGTGTTAGCTGTCTTCGTCACTGAACATAAGCCCTGTGAGATGAGAAAACCTTGATTATCTGGCGTGCCACTATGTTGACCATGTCTGAAAGGATGTATATTAAATATTTGTTGGAGTGAATGAAGCAGCACTAATGCTCAAAGAATAAAAAATTACAGAGGAGGGGCATGTGGGTGGCTCAGTCCATTAAGTGTCTGACTCTGGGTTTTGGCTCAACTCACGATCTCACAGTTTCATGGGTCCAAGCCCCGCATCAGGCTCTATGCTAATGGCGTGGAGCCTCCTTGGGATTCTCTCTCTCCCTCTCTCTTTCTCTGCCCCTGCCTTTCTCACGCTGTCTCTGTCTATCTCAAAAGATAAATAAACTTAAAAAAAATACAGAGAAGCAGATTTTAGTTCACCATGAGGAAGTCTTTGACATAATTAAAGCCCACTCAAAATGAAGTACCTGCTGTTTTGTTTTGTTTTTTTTTAAGTAATGAGTTCCCTGTCTTGGGAGAAGTTCTTTCCAAGGCTGGGTAATGTCTTAGCAGGGATGCTGGGGAGAGGATTCACATGTCAGTTCAGGAATGGATTTATGACCTCTAAGGACCTTTTAAATCCAGAAGTTCAATAATTCTATATTTGAGCAGAGACTTTTAAAACACACGGTGTCTCAACGAAATGTCTCTAATGGTGAAAACTTCAGGCAGGCGTAAGTTTCCCAGCACAGCCTCTGCCAGGTGAAATCTTGTGACAGGCTTCAAATCACATTACGTTTGTAGCCTCCCTTACGTCTCATGAGTCTGTTCTTTGCATAGTTTGAATTTCTTCTTCTTTTATTTATTTATGATATTGGGGGGGGGGGGCTGGGCCCTTTCTATCTAAGAGAAAACAACGGAAGGAGATTGAACATTTCTGTTTGGGATCCCTTTAATGTCCTCAACTGAGGCTGTTACAATGAGATCTTGTATTAAGTTGGCCCTGTCTTAAGAAAGAACACCTTCTCTGTTGTAAGCTCTTGCTGCCAGGGGACTCAATGTTACCAGAGCAGTCAGCTTTGATTTGTGTATCAATAATGTCGTGTCAGTAGCCAGAGGGGATGGCATCAGGGCGTTCCAGATGCTTTTATTGGTGCTTTTGCTGGAGGATGATTTCAAATTAACTTCAGTCTCTTGGAAGACACCGAACAGGAGAATGCTATTTCCCATTTGTAAACAAAATGGTGAATAATTACGGGAGAACCCAAGACAGGCTGATTTCTAGGAAATGTCACGTCTGCAGATCTTAATTTTCTCCAAGCACTGGTGCCCTGTTCCTCCTTCTCCTGTTGCTTATATCCTCCCAGGTAGAATACTGAACAGGACCTGGTTACAGGGCGATCGGTAGCCTCACAGTCACTCAACAAAATAACTGGACTCTTCTGCTGCTGTTGTAACCACAGGGCAAGGATGGGAGGCTGGATAAAATGGAGTGGGGGTTTTAAATGGTGTTCTTCCAATGTAAAAGAAAAAAAAGTGCATTTTTATGCGATAGCAAAAGTAATAGTATATAAATTTTGAAGAATACTGAAAAGCAAAGGGATAAAACCACCAATTACCTGCGATGCTAGCTACTGTTTACCGTTTCAGTGTATTTTGACTATTCTCTTCCTTCTTCCCTCCCTCCCTCCTTCTCTCTGTGAAATAACACTATTTTCTCACTTAATGATATAAAAGAGAGGCTGGCAAGCCTCTTCTATAAAATCAGCCATCAACGGTAAGAAAATGAAAGGGTGTGGCCATGTTCCAACCAAATCATTCACAAAAACGAGTGATGGGGCAGGATCTGTCCCACGGCCATAGTTTGCAGACTCCTGGTACAGGATGATATTTTTTGCTCATCACTCATATTTTTCAACACCATTTTTAAAGGTGCCACAGTATACCATTGGGTTGACACACTATCCTCTTTTAGACGGTCTATTGTTGCTGAACGTATAAATGGTTTCAGTTTTTCATTGTTATAAGTAATGCAGTAATGAACATTCTTGTGGCTAGATCTTTCAACACATTCTTGATTATTTCCTCAGTATACATTAATTAAAATGCCATTGATAAACCTGAGGTATGTACAAAGCCCTCACTGATTTGTTTCACCAAAGGCATGCAGTTATACAGTCTGCTCCACACACGTAGGCAATTTTCTCAATGTTTTCCTAGTGTTGAGTGTAAATTCCACACGTCGTGTTATTAGGGACTCTGAAATTAGTCCCAGTGATTATTGTCCTACGGAGACAGGAGAGCAATAGCTAAAGAGGTGTTTTCTGTATCTTTGGGGTCATGAATATTTTGGGAATCTGCAAAAAACAAAGACTAGTCTATGAAGGAAAGTGCACACCCCACAAAATTCTTCCTGGCTTTTCAGTGGGTTTCAAAGAAACCTAGGACAGTAAAGTTACAGTAAAACTTAGTCACCATGAAAGTATCTACTTTCCTGGAAACACAAACCCACATGGGGTAAGGACTTATGCCTGTTTATCTCCTCTTTTTAGCCGAGTCTGTTGGATCTTTAGTTTTCCCGTTACAAATTCTTTAAATCTAATTTTAAACATTCTTATTTTTGTTTCTTAAATGCTATAATCCCAGTTGTGCAAAAAAGTGGAAAAAGAAAGAAGCAGGGGGTGTAGAGAGGTAGAAGAAGGGAGGGAGAGCAAAACAAATTATGACAAAAGTGAAAAGAACAGGAAAGGAAACAGAAGCAGGGGACAGGATGATGAAGACGATGTCACTGGTTTTGCTCCCATTTCTGAAGACTTGAGGACTATGTGACCAAGGCCCCAAGTCCCTGAGCCAACTTGAGGCCTTTCCATTGGTGTTGACAGCCAAGCATCTGGCCACATGTTCACCGGCATTTATTGAGCGTCAGGCCAAGCATGGCACCAAGAAGATTTTATGGGGCACAAATTCGCGTGCTCCATGGTCTGTCTGGTGACACAAATAAGGCATGCCACCTCGTGGGGCCCTGGGCAGCAGTATGTTGGAGCACACAGGTCTCGATGTAAGTAGTCAGCTCAGCTCAATGTGCCGTGAAAGAACGTGGGCTCAACTGTACCAGCTAAATCCAAAATGCAGAGTTTTGTGTAAATCTCCCAGTATTAGAATGTTGGCAATGATCTTTTTTTAAAATTTAGATTCTAAAGAGCAAAAGGGGCACCCATCTGGGCTTCCACGGACCTACCTGTAGCCCATAGGGAGAGATTTTGTGACCTCTGCAGTAAATAGACATACTGTCTTTCTCCGA
Organism: Lynx canadensis; assembly: GCF_007474595.2. Lineage (NCBI taxonomy): Eukaryota > Metazoa > Chordata > Mammalia > Carnivora > Felidae > Lynx > Lynx canadensis. The sequence continues at coordinate 9,139,413 of NC_044305.1, read as the reverse complement.
CTGACTTATTTCGCTCAGCATAATACCCTCCAGTTCCACCTACATTGTTGTAAATGGCAAGATTTCATTCTTTCTCACCGCCAAGTAGTATCCCATCGTATATATTAACCAGATCTTCTTTATCCTTTCATCAGTTGATGGACATCTGGGCTCTTTCCATAATTTGGCTATTGTTGAAAATGCTGCTATAAACATTGGGGTGCATGTGCCCCTGTGCATCAGCACTCCTGTATCCTTTGGGTAAATTCCTAGTAGTCACTTGTATGTAGAACTTGAGAAACTTAGCAGAAGACCATGGGGGAAGGGAAAGGGAAAAAATAGTTTCAAACAGAGAGGGAGGCCAACCATAAGAGACTCTTAGATGCAGAGAACAAACTGAGGGTTGATGGGGGGAGGGGCGGAGGATAGGGGAAAATGGGTGATGGGCTTTGAGGAGGGCACTTGTTGGGATGAGCACTGGGTGTTGTACGAAAGTGATGAATCACGGGAATCTACCCCCCCCAAACCAAGAGCACACTCTATACACTGTATGTTAGCCAACTTACATTATATTTAAATAAATAGACCCTTTGTGACATCATAGCCGACCCTTGCTTTTAGTGCCATATTGGTATATTCTTGGGTAGGCATCCCTCAAGTTCTATATATTCTCTTGAATATGGTTGTATCCTCATGGAACATCTTTTTCTTGGTCATTTTCTTCAAGCAGCTAAAAATATAATGTGCCAAGAGAAAACACAGAGAAAATCGGAGCAATTTGGCTTCTCTCCGAAGCACCTTTTCCCTCTACATCAACTTTACTGGGACATAATACATATACAGTAAAATGTACCCATTTTAAGTGTACAGTTTTATGAGTTTTCAAGAATGTATATGCCTCCGCAACAGCAAAGGCATAGAACACTTGGAGCACACCAAGAAATTCCTGGTGCCTCTTTATAATTAATTCCCTTTACTCTGAGCTCTTTCCACAACGCTAGGCAAACACTGAACTGCTTTCTGTCACTGTATTTTTATCTGTTCTGGAAATTAACTTCATGGAATCATTCAGCATGTATTTTTTTTTGTTCTGACTTTTTCTTTTTCTTTTTTTTTTTTTTTTCAACGTTTATTTATTTTTGGGACAGAGAGAGACAGAGCATGAACGGGGGAGGGGCAGAGAGAGAGGGAGACACAGAATCGGAAACAGGCTCCAGGCTCTGAGCCATCAGCCCAGAGCCTGACGCAGGGCTCGAACTCACGGACCGTGAGATCGTGACCTGGCTGAAGTCGGACGCTTAACCGACTGCTCCACCCAGGCGCCCCTTGTTCTGACTTTTTCACTTAGCATAATGTTTTTGAGATCTATCCGTGTCTAATAAGTTTCTTCCTTTCTAATCCTGAGTGGTATGGATTTGTTCGTTACGTGGATATACCGCTATGCTTTTATCCATTCATTTGTGGATGGACAGCAGGATTGTTTCTAGTTTGTAGGTGATCATAAGTAAAGGTGCTGTGAGCATTTGTATATACATCTTTGTATGGACGTACACGTTCCTCTTTGTTAGGTAAATACTTGGAAGTAGGAGTCCTGGATCACCTACTAAGCTAAATTTAATGGGAAATTGCCAAAACGTTCTTCAAAGTGGTTGCACCATTTTAAACTCCTGGCATTAAAATTTGAGAGTTCCAGGGGCGCCTGGGTGGCTCAGTCGGTTAAGCGTCCGACTTCAGCTCAGGTCACGATCTCGCGGTCCGTGAGTTCGAGCCCCGCGTCAGGCTCTGGGCTGATGATGGCTCAGAGCCTGGAGCCTGCTTCAGATTCTGTGTCTCCCTCTCTCTCTGCCCCTCCCCCATTCATACTCTGTCTCTCTGTCTCAAAAAAATAAATAAACGTTAAAAAAAATTAAAAATAAAATAAAATAAAATAAAATTTGAGAGTTCCAATTGTTCCACATCCTTATCAACACTTATTGTTGTCAGTCACTGTATTTTAGTGATTCTTGTGATGCAGCACTATAGAGTTGTGGTTTCGGATTGCATTTAAGTCCATCTGATCTGTATGTGTATTCTTATGTGAATGCCATGCTGTCTTGATCATAGTACTTGTACACACAGTCCTCAAAGCAGATAGTGTAAGACTTCCAAGTTTGTTCTTCATTGTCTTTTTTTTTTTAAGTTTGTTTATTTTGTGTGTGTGTTTGTGTGTGTGTGTGAGAGAGAGAGAGAGAGAGAGAGAGAGAGTGAGAGAGCGAGCACCAGGGAGGGGCAGAGAGAGAGGGAGAGAGAATCCTAAGCAGGCTGCATGCTGTCAGCACAGAGCCCGATGTGGGGCTTGATCTCACAAACTGCGAGATCATGACCTGAGCCCAAGCCAAGAGCCGGATGCTTAACCGACTGAGCCACCCAAGCACCCCTGTTCTTCATTTTCAAAATTATTTTGGCTATTCTAGCTTATTTAGGCTATTCTGATATTTCCATATAGATTTTTAAATCAGTTTATCAATTTCTACAAAAGCCTGGTGAGATTGTGAATGGGATTGCATCGACTCTGTGGGCCATTTTAGGGAGAACTAACATCTTAACAATATTGAATCATCTAATCCATGATCCTATGTGCCTTTCCATGTATTTAGGTCTTTTTAAAAATATTCTCTGCAATATTTTGTATTTGCAGCATACAGTTCTTGCAAATATTATTTTAAATATACTCCTACATATTTCATAGGTTGTGATGCTATTGTAAATCATACTTTTAAATATCATTTACCAATTCTGCGTTGATCGTATCTAGAAATGCAACTGTTTTTGAATATCAACCTTGTTGCCTGTGACATTGATAAATTCATCAATTAGTTCTAGTAGCTTTTTTGTAAAGTCCTTAGGATTTTCTCTGTTCATGATTATACCATCTACAAATAAAGACAGTTCAAAATTGTCCTTCCTAGGAAAGGCTTTTATTACTTTTCTTTGACTTATTGCACTAAGACTCCAGGACAACTAGGACAGAACTGGTAGAACAGACCTCATTGCTTTATTCTTGATCTTGGGGGGGAAAGTTTTCAGCCCTTCCCCACTTGGCACGAACGGTGGAAGTTTTCGGTTGTTCTTGGTACCCTTTTCAGGTGGAGAAAGTTCTTCCTACTGATATTTTGCTGGGAATGTTTATCATGCGCTGGTATTGATTTTAGTCAAATACTATTTCTGGTTTTGCTGGCAGTATTTTCCCCCTTTATTCGGTTACATGGTGAATTCTATCAGTTTTCAAATAGCAAACCAACTTTGCTCTTCTGGGATTAAGTGCTCCTTGGTCACGATGTTCTACTTCTTTTACATCTGACAATGGATTCTATTTACAAGTACCGGTTAAGAATTTTTGTGCTTGTGTTCGTGAGGTATTCATTTGTAGTTATTTTCTTGTGTTGTAACTCTGTCTGCTCTTGGCATTATGTTATTGATGTCCTCAAAAAATGAGGTAGCAAATGTTCTCTGTTTTCTGAGCGTGTATAATATTAGTAGTATTTATTCTCAAAATATCTTATGGAATTTATGAGTGAAACCATCTGGGCCTGGAATTGACTTTATGAGAAGAGCTGTAATTATAAAATCAAGTTTTTAAAAATAGATTTAGGGTTATTTTGAATTTCTGGTTCTTTTTATGCCATTGTTGGTAATTTGTGTCTTTCAAGTATCCAGCTCTTGATTTCTAATATCATTCTCTAATAAGAAAAATGAAAACCCTGTAGAGAAATATTTAAAAATCTTTAAAAAATTATATATGTAATATATATAATTTTTATTTATTTTATACATAATATGTATAATATATATAATTTTTATTTATTATATATAATATAATTTTTATTTTATATATGTTATATACATAATTTTTATTTATTTTTATATAAAATATATTTGTATATTTTTATTTATTTACATGTGTGTATATATATATAGACTAGCAAATTTCAAAACTAGAAAATTTGGGTGATCTGACAATCTGACAGGAATGGGTCCATATTCTTCCTTAGCAACAATCAGCTGGAGGTGAGTAGAGACTCCCCCCCCCCCCCCCTTTAGAAGAAGCAACATCTTCTGTGTGAACCAGGCACCATGGCTCACAGACTCTAAGTATAGGCCTCATTCATTTACATGAGTAATTTCCTACTGGGGACAACTTCACCCTTTGGGGGGACATTTGGCGGTATCTGGAAATATTTTTGATTGTCCCATAGGGCTCTGGGGGGTACTACTGACATCTAGTGGGTAGAGGCCAGGGATGCTATTAAACATCCTACAATGTACAACATAGCCCCACAAACAAGTCTTACTTGTCCCAAGACATCAGTAGTACTAAAAATCAGAAATCCTGAACCTGGCCCCTCTAAGAATGTGGGTTAGCATTTCCAGCAATTTCTGTAAACCCAGGCAAGAAGACTAATATAAGTAGTTTCCAAAAGGCTAGTCTTTACTCCTCTATGCTTCTCTGAGAAGATCGGGCAGTGAGACCCCATGACAAAGTGCAGCAGCAGCATCTAATATTGGGACACATGTTCTGTGCCAGGCACTAACCAAGTGAGGTGACATAGCCAAAATCGCATAAGGCTCTCAACAACTTTTCAAAGTAAGTATCATGATGATGGAATTAAAATTACATTGTTATTGTTGCAGATGACAGAAACACTTCTCAAACAGACTTGGAGCAGAAACCTCTTTTATTAGCACAAGTATAGATCTTCCTCAACTTCTGATGGGGTGACCTCCTGATAAACCCATCGGAAGTTCAAAATGTAGTCAGGCCAATGTGCATTTACTACACTTAACCTGCCATCCATCTCAGCTCTGCCTAGCCTGCCTTGAATGTGCTCGCAACACATACATTAGCCTCCAGTTGGGCAAAATCATCTAACACAAAGCCTATTTGATAATCAAGTGTTGACTGTCTCACTTGATGTCCTGAATACTGTACCGAAAGTGAAAGACAGAATGGTGAATGGGTGCGGGATGGCTGTCGGTGTATCGGTTGTTGACTCCGGGGACCATGGGGCTGATGGGGAGCTGTCACTGCCCAGTATCACAGGAGAGGATCAGCTCACATACCGCTAGCCCAGGGAAAGGTCCAAATTCAGACTCCCAAAACTGGTTTCTGCTGAGTGCGTATCGCTTTCGCACCATTGTAAGGTCGAAAAATTGTTAGTCAAACCATCATAATTCGGAGACTGTATTTAGATGCTGGAACAAGACAGCCTGGGTTTAAATACCAGCACTGTTCTTACTAGCCCTGTGACATGGAACAAGTCACTACTACTCTTCGGACCTCTGTTTTCTCATCTGAAAATGGAATACTAAGAACATGCTCCTCACTGTATTATTTTGAAGACTTTTTTAAAAAGTCAATGCCTGAAAAGTGCTCACAACAGTATCTGGTGCATAGTAAGAGCTCAGTAAATGTTAGTTATTGTTATGGTATTTATTATTATTATTATTATTAGTTATTGTTCTTCCTCCTCTTCCTCTCCTCCCCTCCCCTCTCCTCCTCTTCTTCTCTCTTCCTCCTCCCCCACCACCTCCCCCTCCTCCTCCTCCTTCCCCTTCTTGTTTGAGCAAAAACTCAGGCGATAAACAAGAGTGATAGTTCTGAGTGTTCAAGGCATTTCATCAAATCTCTTGCTGTCACCCTCTCATTTGTTCTCAGCTTTTACTTCCTCTGTTTCTTAAGCCCTCTCCCAAGTGTTGACAAGACAGCCATGAACATGTTCATACTCTAGAAGCTCAGCAAAAGCTGTAAGTTCCAGAAAAAGACCAGAGCTACTCCCGTTGGCCCGGCTTGTGTTATCCTTAAACAAATCCATGTCACTGGGGTGGGGGAAGTGCCTGGGTTAAGTGTCGACCCCTGGGCTTGGTGAAGGAGTCAGCCTCTCTCGTGCCACATGCACTGAGAGTGGGGAAGGCTGACTTCCCAAAGGAAGATGATCCCTTTTTGGTTTCACGAAGGAGAAGAAATCTGAGCAGACAAAAATGATAGCACTACAACTATTTCCAGTTTACGAAAACTGTCTCTGTAAGACGAAGGAATTTTCACAAGGAGACAAAGCTAGTAAGTGTAGGAAGAATTCAATTCCTGACTTCTTAACATTCAGGAACAATTCAGTATTAGGAAAACCTGTATTAATAGATCAAAAGAAAAATGTGTCACCATGGATGCTGAAAGGCTTTTGATAGAAGTCAATATCCTTTCTTGATAGATAATCCCTTCTAGCATTAAACTTAAAAAGCAGTGGGACAGACTTTGAAGAAAATGACTTCAAATTGTTTCTAAGGGACTTAGAAGAAGACTTTTAAAAAATGGATATTGGCATGATTTTCATTTTCACAAGCAAACCTATATATTTAACATGGCTTCAGTAGAAATGCTACCACTTTTTTTTGAGCTAGAAGATCTAATTGTAAAGTTCAATAAAAAGTGTATAAATAAAAAGTGTCGGGGAAATTCAGCAACATATTCTAACACTACAATGACGAAACCATGGTTCTGGTGCAGAAAAAACACACCAATGCAACAGAATAAAGTTAGAAAATAGGCACAAATAGCTATGGAAATTTATGACGTAAAAGAGCAACACTAACTTCATTTTGGAAAAGATTGATTATTCAATAGGTGATGCGAAGACATCTGAATAGCTATTTGAAAACAAACAAACAAAAGGAATCCTACCTCACTCCATTAAAACTTACACTAGATGTTCAAGCATTTAAATGTAACTTACTAAGTGGAACCTGTTGTTCTAGAAAATATGGAAGAATTTTTTGTCACAGAATGAAAAATCTCTTGCTCTTGGCCAATGTAATCACATCGAGGTGAGGTTGTGAGAGATTAAGATGGGCCCTAACTCAATGACTAGTGTCCTCGCAAGAAGAGGGAAATTTGGATGCACAGATGCTCAAGGAAGAAGGCTGTGTGAAGGCAAAGTCAGGCGTTGGAGATGCTACCACACCAACGTTCGCCAAGGATTGCTGGTAACCATCAGAAGCTGGAAGAAGAAGGGAGGATTTTCCCAAGAGCCAATGGAGAGAGCATGACCCTGCCACCATCTTGATTTGGAACTTCTACCCTCCAGACTGTAAGGGAATAAATTTTGTTGTTTGAAGCTGCCCAATTGTGGTTAATTTGTTACGTCAGCCCTAGCAAACTAATACAAATATTTACAAAGAATTTGCATGGGGAGAAAGATGCCAAAAACAAAACTAAGGCAAATGGGAAACATATTTGTAACTCATGTGACAAAGGACAAGTTTCCTTACCAAGAAATCCTGTAAATCAGTATTTTTCAGAAAATCAGCCACTTCATAGGAAATGAGCACATGAAGTTATGTAATGAAGTTATTATAGCTTTGTTGAGAGAAATAAATCATTTATGTGGGACTCACATAAAGTGATACTCTAGTGAGTGGCCTCAGATCTCCCCTTTCACCCTCCTCAAGACCATACATGGCATCTTATCATATTCTTCCTGATTGCTTTAGTGACTAAGTAGCTTTTGCTGAAGCATTTTTAAGGAAAAGAAGGAATCACATCCACATACCATGTACTGAAACGTCATTTTAAAAATCTCTCTTCAAATCTTTCTTTCCTCAAAGTTCTACTCAGGGGACCATGTTTTCTAGTCTTCCTGGCCTTTTCTTCTGGCCTATGTAATTCCCAATGCTGCCTTTCAAATATTTTCTATTTCCCCTAGTAACCTAGCTCTCAGCTTGCATAACAGCCAGCAACAGCTTAGCAGTTAGCTGGTTCATCCTTCGAAAACCTTCAGGGGCCAACCACTGTCATACTCATGGGGTTTCATTGATCCAGTCATGTTGCCTTTTCTTGGAGCAGAGAAGCAGGGGAGGACTCTGCTGCTAAGAAATGATATCTTCCCCCAGATGGCCACCAATCAAGGCTGGCTTCCTGGGTGCATAACCCGGGCAGCTGTACTGGACCCACACTCAGAAAGGCCCCATGCTTGGTTTTAATGCTCTGTTGTCACTATTTTGAAATTTTTGATCAAGGGGCACCACATTTTCACTTGCACTGGGCCCCACAAAACATATAGCCAGTCCTGACAAAGAAACTATTCAGTAGGTGTGCCTGGTCGGCTCAGTCGGTAGATCGTAAGACTCTTGATCTTGGGGTCATGAGTTCGAGTCCCATGCCGGGTGTAGAGATTACTTTAAAAAAATTTTTTTTTAAAAAGAAACTATGGAATAAATGGATATTATTATTCTTACTCAAAGCACAAATGTTTTATCCTCTGAATGGCCAAGAGATAGAGCCTCTCAGATCTTGGTGTTAAAAAAAGAAAAAAAGCAAGAGGCAAATGGGGAGAAGAGAAAAAAAAATTAGCTTCATGAACTCAGAAGCCAGGAAAGCTGGCACCATTGCCTTAGCAAGATGCTATCTGACATCTTTTGGCTGAATGCATCCTTTCATGGGGTGATTAAACAGCAAATATCTCTGAGTAGCATAATGTTTATTAGACATTGCTCTGTTAGGGCAGCTTGTGTTTTCCTTGTATTCTGTTTCCGTGTTCAAGTGTGTACAATTTGTTGATTTAAATAAAATTTAAAATAAGCCGTGCTGCTTGAAGACCTGCTGACAGGGCCTCGTGGAAAACTTTGAGAGATTTTTTATTAGGAAACAATTCTGTTTCTGTGTCATGATTTTCTGCACCGTGCCTCCCCTCCAGCCGCTCCCCTGCTCTTAGCCGTGCAGTTCAGCAGCCCCCACACCACTATTTCTACTTTTTGGAATGTTCTTCTGGCTCTCTGAAATATTTCTATCCATGAGGCAAGGGTTCTGTTTGTCCTCCCCCCCCACCCCCGCCACCGTCCCCCAGGTTACTGGAGAAAAGGGACACGCTTGCCCAGGACAAGGACCATGAGTAATACATACGAGACGTTTTAGATTTTTCTGTGATGCTAATCATCCATTCATTCAATATTTTGATTAAAAAAAATTAATAGATGGCAAAGTATGGAGAAATGAATGCTCTCTCAGGCACTGGATAGAATAGAATACTGTTGTTGCTTTAACATAAAATTACCTATGATCTTGGGGCGCCTGGGTGGCGCAGTCGGTTAAGCGTCCGACTTCAGCCAGGTCACGATCTCGCGGTCCGGGAGTTCGAGCCCCGCGTCAGGCTCTGGGCTGATGGCTCAGAGCCTGGAGCCTGTTTCCGATTCTGTGTCTCCCTCTCTCTCTGCCCCTCCCCCGTTCATGCGCTGTCTCTCTCCCAAAAATAAATAAAAACGTTAAAAAAAAAATTTAAAATTACCTATGATCTTGACGAAGCCATCTGCTTGGAGCCTAGAGAAACCTTCACACAAGGCACAAGGGCACCTGTGCAAGGATGTAAGTCGCATTCCTCGGGGGAAGTACAGTGACTGGAAGAAACCCGTATGTCCATCAGAAAGCGATGGCTACATAAAGTATGAAGGAGAAAATGGGGTGCAGTGGTTTTAAAACCAATAAGAACAGGGCACTTGGGTGGTGTCGTCAGTCAAACGTCCGACTCTTCATTTCGGCTCAGGTCATGATCTCGCTGTTCCATGAGTTTGAGCCCCACGTTGGGGGTCTGTGCTGATGGCCTGGAGTCTGCTTGGGATTCTGTCTCTGCTTCTCTCTGCCTCTTCCCTGCTTGTGCCCTCCCTCTCTCTCAAAATAAAGAAATAAATTGAAAAAAGTGTTTTGAAAAGAATAAGAAGGATCCCTGTGGGCCCACATGTACAAGTCCTCAAGACATATTTTTGAGGGGGAAAAGAAGCAAGTTGCAGAAACAGGACTTAACCAAAGGAGGCCTTTTTTAACCACCACAAGTTTCTAAAAGCACAAAACAGTATTTTGTACATTCCACGGGCACAGACATGTGCATGAAAATCTTCAGAAAATCCCAAGAGAAAGCAAAGTGATGCAGAGGTTACCACACTAAGGGGGAGGCATCATGGAGAGGAAGGTGCTAAATGGAATTTCATTTGTATCTGTGACACCATACTTTGTAGGAGATTTTATGCCTTTGTTATTATGTAACGACAAATTAATATTTTTAACTGGCGCAAAAACGTGTCCATTATAAAATTCAAGGAATTCTGTTCAAGGAGTCCAAATTCAAGGAGTTAATGTTACCTACGTAGTTCCTAAATTAAATACTTTACGTATCGAATACACGTTATAGGCACATAGGCTTTATATGTGACACAGTGTCCCTGTATTTCTTCATATGGAATTTCTGAAGATCCTTGACAAGTGTTCAAAAGTACATTTGAAACTGTTGAAATGAATGTCTACCCTGGGACAAAATCTGCCCTGGGCTGCAGGGCATGGCCGTGACCAAGCAGGGGTGGGGGCCCCGGCCTCAAAGAGCTTTTAGTCCTGTGCAACCCTCGACAGAACGATGGCAGAGAGACCACTGCATGAGCCCCAGGGAAGCAGAACTTGCAAGCACGAGGCACGGGAATCGGCAGTTTTCTTGAGCTTCCTTGACACTTGGTACACGCACCAGCTCTCAAGCGCTCCCGGTGGCTAGTCAAAGCTTCTGGTCGTTTCCCCACCCCCTAACCCATGATCCTAGGTGGCTTCTTCACAGAATTGCCCTTTTCTTATTCATTTCTTTACTTGCTTATCTTTCTGCCCCACTGGACGCCTCGTGGGGAGAGTCCAGGTGTCTCTTTGTTGGCATCGCCCCGCACCCAGCCATACGCCTGGCACTTCGCTATCTCGTAAACCTCCAGCTGTCACTCGCGTGGGTGCGTGAGTGAGTGAAAGCTGAACGGATTCATTCCCTTCCATCTCCTAGAGATGGAGGTCCCTTAGCGCTATTTTACCCCCTCCTGTCATACCCAGCGTTTAATTTAGAGAAGAAAATGATGTAAATGACTAGAATTGCCATTCATTAAGAGCCCTACTATGTACTCCCTGCTGTATAGGATTTGGTTTTCCTGTTACCCTTGCTACAGAGCGAATCACCCCAAATTTGGTGGCCTAACACAACCATTCTCCTATGCTCTCAGACAGTGTGGGTGAGGCAGCTGGATAGGGCACAAGGGGGGACTAGTCTCTGTCTCACAGTGCCTAGGGGATCCACTAGGAAGGCTGGAACACTAGGGGTGACTGGTGGTTAGGAGCTGAAATTATCTAGGTGTCTTGTCTCCCATAGCTGATGATCAATGCTGGTTGCTGGCCGGGACTTCAGCTGGGTTTATGGATAGTAACAACCACACGTGGCTTCTCCACGGGGCTGCATGGGCTTCCTCATGGCATGGCAGACTCAGGGTATTTGGACTTCTTACTCAGAGTCCAGGTGTGAATGCCAAGTGCGATGCAGAAACTGCAAACTTTTATGACCCATACTCAAAAGGCATACGGATTCATTCCTGCCACATTCCGTTGGTCACAAGTGAGTCGGAAATCTGCCCAGACTCAAGGGAAGGAAAATTAGACTCTACTTCTGGATAAGGCAGTGGGTATGTTCTAGAAATCACGGCACGGGAGATCGTTTCACTGCCGTCTTCAGAAAACACAATCTGCCATACCTTCCTAAAATCCCTCCAATAGGTGTGAATAATCCATTTTGTAGATGAGGGAGCAGGTGCAGAGAATACATAATTTGCTCAGAGTCAAACAGCTAGACAATAAGTGTCTGAGCAGGGATTCAAACTCAGGTCTGCTCGTCCCCAGAGCTCCCTCTCCCCAAACCTCAGTGCTGTCACATCAGGTGGAGATTATATTTATGTGTTTCATCCTTTCCTGATTGTTTGTCAGGGAGACATATCCAACTCCCCGGTGTTGCCTTACATAGAGGTTGTGTCTTCTTGCAATTTACAAACGGTATTAACTGGTACAATAACCTGAGCTTCAGTAGTTAATAGGCAGGCATTGAAATGAGTCCCCTCTGAAGGTCCAGAGCAATTGCTATTAAGAGACCAGACTTGGAGCAGAGTTTGCAACTTCAGGATAGCAGCTCATCCACAGCGATCGTTGACCCTGGTGAAAAATGATCCTCCCCCTTTGTGACACAATTATTTGGGTATTTACCACAAAGGCCCTTAACTGGGCCTTTTTCGATCAGAAAAGAAGAAATAAGCTGAGATGGGGGGGGGGGAGGGGCAGAAATAGCTAAATTTAAATGTAACTGCTCACATTGTTTTGTCCTTAGATGGATGGTAGGTCTTTCTCATTATTCACCAAGCACAGACACGCTACCAAGAGCGATTTGGCAACTTGTGAAGATAAATCACAACCAGGATGGCTGCCGTCACTGTCACAGTTGAGAGCGTGGCTCTGGGGGCTGAGTGTGGGAGGAAATACGTGCACTGGCCCCACTGGGGCAGAGGCAGAGAGAAAAAGGAGGACCCGGAGAAAGGAAAACAGAAGAAAAGCAATAAAAATTCCATGTCTCCCTCTATGTTGCTCCCAAGTGCCACGCTTTTGAGAGAACTAATGTTTTTGTGAGTCCTCAACAGGTCAGGGAGAAGACAGATGGCAGGTTACTGAGGCAGGCTGGGAGGGAGGTTATGGATGTAACCATCCAACAAGAAGAAAACACAGATTCAATATGTAGCTCAGGAGACACTGGACGCTCAAGAGCGTCCAGACACTCTAAGAATCTGAAGGGAGTTGTATTTTCAAGATATTTTTAGACACAATCTTTTACACAAGGCACAAAGCTGAGATCCTCCCAAATTGTCTTTGTTTATTCTATTTTTACAACCTACATTTTTTTGCGCTGATAAAAGCAACATCTTCTAATAATATAAATTTTAGCAAATATAGAAAAATGCATAAACCCCTTAATCTTTTCATCCAGGAGCCACCAATCTAAATATTTTGTTACGCAGCTTTCTGGTGCTTTCTTGTGTGTTTAGGCACGTAACTATGTGTATTGCAAAAGTGGGCTCGCATGAAATCTTATATTTTGTGACCTACGTTTTGCCCTTCGTATATCATCAGTGCCTTTACGTGTCGCTAAGTAGACATTTACCTAATCATTTTTAAAAGATGCACGATTTTCCCTGATAATATTATCTAACCAATCTGCTATTCACTGCATGGTTAGGGGTGCGAATTGTTTTATTGTAAATAAAAGTATACAAACATCCTGGCATATATACTTTGGGGTGTTTATTTGCCCGTTTGCTCTGGATACATCTCAAAGTGGATTTTTGCTAAGAAAAGTGAGGCACATTATTAATGCGTTGTATACATACTGTTAAATTGTTATCTTGATGAGGGGCGCCTGGGTGGCTCAGTCAGTTAAGCATCTCAACTCTTGATTTCAGCTCAGGTCATGATCTCACAGTTCGTGAGTTCGAGCTGCACGTCCGGTTCTGTGCTGACCGCACGGAGCCTGCTTGAGATTCTCCCTCTGCCCTCCCCCTCTCTCTGCCTCTACCCCACTCACTCTCTCTCTTTCTCAAAATACGTAAATAAGCATAAATAAACAGTAAGAAAATTGTTATCTTGATGAGCTGTACCAAGAGTTACCTAAGTCGAAGCTAGAAGTTAATGCAATTTGCATCTTTTTCTTTCTTTGCTTCTCCTTCCTGTCTCTTCCTCTCATCCCTCCCCTTGCCTCTTTCTCTTCTCAGTGGTGAATCAGTACCTACTATTGGTGAAGCAGTTATATCATGTGCTTTCCGATGAGGGCGCGGGTCCAGCAACCATGGCCTGTGGGCCAATCTAGCCCACCATCAGCTTTCGTTCAACCCATGAGCTAAGAATACTGTTTATATTTTTCATGTTTGACTTAAAAAACAAGAATAATACATCCTGATACATAAAATTATGAAAAGTTTAAATTTCAGGGTCCATAAATAAAGTTTTACCGAAACACAGCCACTCTCCTTTGGTTTACATATTTTCTATGGGTGCTTTGGCCCGAAAACAGCAAAGTTGAGTAGTTGGGACAGAGACCGTATTTGGCCCACCAAGCATCAGAAGTGCAACAGTGGCTGGCCATCTGGGTGGCTCGGTCAGTTAAGCGTCTGACTTCGGCTCAGGTCATGATCTCATGGTTCATGGGTTTGTGCCCTGCGTTGGGCTCTGTGCTGACAGCTCGGAGCCTGGAGCCTGCTTCAAATTGTGTCTCCTGCTCTCTCTCTCTCTCTCTCTCTCTCTCGAATAAATAAACATTAAAAAAAAGAGAAAAGAAGTTCAACAGTAGCCTGACACCACGTCACAATGCCTCTGTCATGCATCCTCACTTCATCTCATCATGTAGGCTTTGTACTGTCTCCCGGCATCACGGGAAGGGTGAGTACCGTACAATAAGATATTTTGAGAGACAAAGAGAGAGGCCATATTCACATAACTTTTATTACAGCATATCATTCTATTTTATAATTATTAGTTATTGATGTCAAGCCCTTACCGCACTTGATTTACAAATTAAACTTTATCATAGGCATGTAGGCGTAGGAGAAAACCTAGTATGTATAGAGTTTGGTATTATCCATGGTTTCAGGCATCCATGATGGTCTTAGAACGTATCCCCCACAGATGGGGGGGCTACTGTATTCAAGATGGAAAGGAGCTGTTCTGCTCTGCTCTTTGCATCCTTGTTTCTTCTTATTCAGCCCATCCTGGCTTGAATGTCACCAACTCAGATATGCCTCCTCTGGATAGATATATCTATATCTCAATCTATATCTAAATCTATATCTAAATCTATATATCTATATATTTATATCTATATCTCTATATCTATATCTCTATATCTCTATCTCTATATCTCTATATATATCTCTATCTCTATCATCTCTATCTCTATCTCTGTCTCTATCTCTGTCTCTATCTATGACAAGATATTCAATACCTGACTCAAGAGGAACGCAAGTTAAAATTTCACCAGGACGTCATTTTTCCTTTCCCAGTTTGCACACCTCACAGAGTTTGATAAAACCCTCTGGGGGTGAGAGTATGGGTAACAGGCCTTCTCATTTATGACGGATAGCAATCCAAATTCTGCAACCTCTATGGAGGACAATTTGGCAATATTTATCAAAGTTATAAATGCACTGACCCTTTGCCCCAGCCAGCCCCCTTCTAGGCATTTATTCCACAGACACCCTCCCACGTGTGGGGGATGACTTGTATTGAAGGTTATTTAGTGCAGGGTTGTTGGGAAATTCCCTAAATGCCTCCAGGTTCAGAAAACTTAATGAATAATTTATGCTGTGACCACATACTGGAGCGTATTACATTTGTTTTTGTTTTTTTGAAAGACCAAGTTCTTTATTAGCTGATCTGGAATGATCTCCACGATAAAAGACTTTAGGATTAAAAAAAAAAAGGTGAAAAACGGTGTGTATGATATGTTACTGTTTGTGTAGAAAAGAAGAAAAAAGAGTGTTTGTGTACATGCACGCACTTAGATGTGGGTGCGTTTGTTTGCATAGGAAATCATATCCGGTGACCGCGAGATTTGAGAGAGGGGTTGCAGGACAGCCAAGAGGGAAGGTGGGAGGAAGCCTTCTGCTCCGAATGACTCAACTTTGAGTGTAGAACAACTGGGTGGCTGTGTTATCAATCCCAACACTAAGAAAGAAAGAGAAAGAAAAGGTCAGGAGAGGAAGAGAGAGAGAGAAGTCAGTCCTGGACCAGATCGAATAAACAAAGCTGCTCATGGTAACAAGGCTAAGTATCTCCCACTTCCCCAGTGGTTATAACAAAGTAAGAAAATTAGAGAGACAAGCCGCAGCCTCTTGCTTCCTTCATGAGGCTCCCGGTTTCTCTGATGATTCTGCAGTAATTAGAGAGAGCCGACTCAAGCATCTAAGCCTCTTCTCTCTGCCTACCCAAGGGACGGATCCCACCACCTGCACGGCCATCTAGAGAGAACCCGCCAGATTCTTCTTCCTGGCAGAAGGGAAGACACAGCCCTGTTCCTGGGGAGGGCTCTGTGATGTTGATTGCTGTAGCAGCTACTGTCATAGCTCACTTCAGCAGAAAGGATTAGACTGTCCTGAATATGTCAATCAGATATCAAAGATAAATGAAGTTTGAAAAAATAAAATGTGCGATTTATTTTTAAAAAATAGTCTTTGGGAGACACCCAGAATGCACTTTGAAAAATCTAAGGGAAATATGTCAGGAAAACAAATCTGAGCTCTGCTGTCCAACTTTAATTTTTCACTGATAACACTCAAGCAGGCTGCAGCCCGGCCAATAAATAAAGATTCTCTCTTTCCTAATGGTCTCCAATTTCCATCTGCGGGGACGGAGGGCCTGAACGTGCTCTTGCCCCCTCCTCTCAGCCTGGCCCACCTCCCCTTTCCAGGTGCCCTGGGTGCTAATGAGCTGGCACTGGTCCCCAGTGCTCTGCCCCAAGGACATCCTATCCCTGCAACTCCAGAAAAGGCATTCACCAAGGCGTCTGCTAAGCTGCCTTGGCATTGCTCACCGGTTGGGCTTGGTGATGTTTGGGGTTTTAATTCACTTTACTAAAATTGCCTTTCATTCACTTGGTGACAGGTAGTTATTTGTTTTCAGGGTTCCGTTTGACATTTATTGTTAGCGCAAAACACTAATAATAATAATTAGCGCCTTTTTAGAGTTGTCTGGGGTTTTCGTGCTGCCGCATTGTTACTATAAAACATCCCGATGCTTTGCTGTATATAAGATAGTATGATGGTATTTAAATGTAACAAAGGGGTTTATTATACTCAGGCCAGATTGCAGTATCTCTGAGCCCCCCTCCCCCGTGAGTAAGCCAAGACTTAATATCCTCTAAACTTGTCTGTAATGCTAATACCTATCTTTTTTTTTTTTTTTTTCTTTTTTTAAGTAGGAAGAAAACCTCACCCAGCCATGCATGGTCTGTTTGTTTGTTTTTAGAAACAAGCAGACAAATCTACAAATTATTCTCTAGAACTAGGTAGCCGCAGGCTACATGTGGCCCGTGGTACATCATTTGCTGACTTCTGTTCTAGAATATTCTTTGGATGTCTCTGTGAATACTACTTGTATTATTTAATTCTCACTGCCGGATAGATCTCAAAGACCAGCTCTCTGGTCACACATCTAGGTCTGTAATCCTGGGAAAGGTACTTTCCTGGAATGTCTCTGTCATGTCTCTGTCCCCTGTTTCCAAAGAATGCTGACAGATCTGAGCCAATGGAGGTTAGTAATAAAAAAGAATAAGCATGTTGGACAAAGCAACCAAATTAATCAGGAAAGGACGAGGGTGGATCTGCTTTTCCTTTCCACTAAATCTACCCTCGTTAAATGATACGGGGAGAGTTTCTTGGGCTTTGAAGTGGGACTTCCATGGCAATGTCATGGTGAAGTGCAAATCACACAGTGACCCAGTGTCAGGGTCGAGTCCTAGTTCTGACGTGCACCTTGCCTTGCCCATCTAAGTGAGTCCAAGAAATCAGAGGTGGGCAGGCCTCACGGTCTGGACTGGACGCATCCCAGGTTTGCTTTCTACTTAGAAGATGTGTCCACATAACAGAGACTGTACCCTCCAAGGTCCAGGCTGACCAGCTCAGAAGTGGCTCGTGCTTCTCTAATCACACCATTCAGATAAGTGGCTCCCTCCATATATGGGATGGAAGAAAGGGCAGAAGTTCTCTTGGCTTTTCCGAAAGGCCTGAAATTCCTTTCCTGTGAGTCAAAGTGGGAAGGCTGGAGAAGAGGAAACATCTCTGAATCATTGACCATAATCCAATGGATTATCTCAAATCTCCCACCAGATACAGACCCCCTGCCACGACTGTATGGTTACCTCTAACTGATCATTTTAAATTTGAGTTCCATCAGCCAGGAACATCTGAGCAGGAAGCAGATAGTGTGGTTAGGTAAACTCCAGGACAAAGGCAATTTTCTCTGTGCCTATTTCTACCAAGTTCCGGACGAAAGATAAGCCTCCAATATGTCCCCTGCCAGAGTCCATCAAGGCTAGAATTGAGACTGAGTACCAAGAATGTGCTTGGGACAGGTTGGTTCTTTGCAATCAGACACCCGGAGTTCATGCTCCAGAGTTACCACTTGTTAGCTCTGTGACTTTTACTCCCCTCACCTGAAATACGAGATAAAAATATCATCCACGCTGATGTTACCATGAGAAATATATGAGATCACGGATAATAGATATCAAGCAATGGGTACATAAGTTGGCACATAGCATGTGCACAGTAAACAGTTGCGGCAAAACGTATGTCCTATGTCCTGAGTTTAACTTGTTTGACAAACACCCTTATATTGGTTAACCACACAAGGTAGGAGTCAAAGTCTCGTTTTTTAGCTAATGAGAGTGAGGGCCAGAGTAGTGAAATCACCTAGACAAGAGCACAGAGCTAGTAAGGGCCAGTGCTCAGATCTGGATGTAGACATACATTCTTTCTCTTTAGCTGTACTAGTTATTCTGGAGAACCACTTAAAAGGAGTTTTCGTGGGGTGCCTGGGTGGCTTGGTGGGTTCAGCGTCTCGCTTCGGCTCAGGTCATGATCTCGCGGTTCGTGAGTTCAAGCCCCACATCGGGCTCTGTGCTGACAGCTCGGAGCCTGGAGCCTGCTTCGGATTCTGCTTCTCCCTCTCTCTCTGCCCCTTCCCCACTCACACTCTGTCTCTGTCTCTCTCTCTCAAAAATTAGTAAACATTAAAAAAATTTTTTTAAAGGAGTTTTTGCAAGTACCCCTTTGTCCCATTTTCCCAAAAAAAAAAAAAATCCCTCCTGTCCTTCTAAGCTGGACCTGATGCTGCCTCTGTGATGCTCATTCCACCTCAAGGACCACTGCACAAACTGGTGTTGCACAAGGACGCTTGCTTTGAGCAGCAGCTTGGCGGCCAAGAGTGACCCAAAGTCAGGTGGTGAGGAAATCCTGGCTTCCTATGCTAGAGGGAAATCTTCCAAGCCAGAGATCATCTTCTCTCCACAATCACTCACAAAATGTCCTTCTTTCTACCTGCTGTACCAATGCACCGTTTTATCTAGAAAGCCCAAATTGCATCCGCTGCTAAAACGTGAAACGGAGTCTTCATGTCACAGGATTGCCTTAAAGTGGAGAACGGAGGGTCGAGTAGTGTGCCAAATTTTAAAGGTGAATAACTCTTTGATCCAACAATTCGGTTTTCAGCAACATCTTTTGGAAGTGATCAGATGTGTGTAGTTATAGGTACAAGAATGTCATTTCAGTGTTTCCAAATAAAAAACAGTCCGAGTTTTTCTCTTCTGGAGATTGGAGAAATAAACTCGGAGATGGCTGTTTATTGACTACCATCTGGCCGGGAAGAAGTTTAGGGAGACCTCGATTGCTGGCTGGACTACAGTCTGTTCAGTAAAAGAAGTGATGTTATAATAGCTTCATAGATGAATGTCTTTACCTCCTTCCCTACATTCAAAGCACCGTCAAATCCTGTCATCCAGAGCTCTACAATAATCCACCAAATGACCACTTGTCATGGCGGCCATTGCTTCCACCCCAATCCGTACATATGTACCCATTGTGTGGCCAACTGCACACATTCCCTAACTAGTCCTCCCGCTTCCTTTACGGCTCCTCTAGAGTCTTCACACAGCAACCAAACTAACCTAGGAAAAATCCAAGTCAGATTGGAGTAAAATCCAGACCACTTCCTGTGGTACCCAATCTGAACTGGCCTCTGACTCTCACATAACCCCACCCCTTCCTACTCTCTGTGCCCCACACTAGCTGCCTTGCTTTTCCTTGAACTGCCATTGCAATCTCCTCATTACTGCCTTTTCACTTGCTGTCTGCCAGAGTGGCTTTTCCTAGCTCTTGACACAGCCTAAGAGCTTTGTCTATTCTAGTTTCTATTCAAATGTCCCTCTTCAAAAGAGTCCTTTTGAGCTGAAAATTGCTCTCCCACCACTCTACCATCATTTTCTATGTTATGAACTTTTTTTGAGAGACAAAGAGAGAATGGGAGAGAGAAAGAGCTGGGAGGAGGGGCAGAGGGAGAGGGAGAAAGAGGATCTCAAGTGGACTCCACGTTCAGTGCAGAGCCCAACGTGGGGCTCGATCTCAAGACCACGAGATCATGACCTGATCTGAAATCGAGAGTTGGACACTTGACTGACTGAGCCACCCCCAGGAGCTATTTTTTAATGGCACTTATCCCTCCCTGCCTCGATTTCATATATCAAAGTATTTACTTGTTTGCTTGTCTTTGTCTCTAGAATGTAAGCTCCGTGAAGACAGCATCTTATAGTTGCCTCTATCTCCAACACCTAGAAATGCACCTGCCACAGAAAATCAATGAATCAATCAGTCTTTTATTAAATAAACAAATACAAATCTGCAAAGTGACACCCTGAATTAATTTTGCTTATCCACAGGGAGGTGGAATTGTAAACATTTTCTCCTCTCTTTTCTGTTGCCTAAATTTTCCACCCTCAGAAGAGCAAAAGTTACTCTTGTGATTATACAAAGCAATTAAATTCATTTTATATTAAATGAATAATAATAAATTAAGGAACAAAAATAGAATATAGCCCTTGAAGGAGCCAGTAATTCCCTTTCACTGGAAACTCTACCACTGGAATTTCACTTGATGATGAGTCTTTCCCTTCCCTTTAAGTCACTTTTGGACCCCTCCCCTAAAGGTATCATAATTCAAAGTTTAGAAAAAGAGAATAATGTTTACAAGAATCAGATGCATAACCTCTTATGCTGGAGTTCACCAGAAGGACTTGGAAGAAAAATTCACTGTCTTTGCCGTGCCAGGATTTGGTATACATTAATCTTTTTCTTTTTTCTTCTCTTCTCTTCTCTTTTCTTTTCTTTCCTTTTCTTTCATTTTTTTTAACTAAAAAATCTTGATCTTAAAGAAATCTCTGACAGTATAGGCTCCTTCTCTTAGTAAGCTGCCATTTTAAGTCCGCTGTTGAAGTTTAAACTTCTGTTTACCTCCAAAGTAATATTGTCTGCAAGACAAAAAAAAATGACTTTGGCATTTGCAAATATTTATGAATATGTAAATCCTTGCAGGAACGAGATGTCTGAGAAATAGTCCTTTGTACTTGGCTGGACCTGAAGGATCCTCTTGGAAGGATCGCGAAGCCCAGGGGGGAAGAAATGATGATGACGTCACTTTGACAACATCACTTAGGAGCAGCAATTTATGTAGAACTTTGACCAAAAGTGCGAGAAATCCCCATGTAAGCCTCAAATGGTTCTTCGCTAAGTCTGACCTACATCAGAATCGATGACATTGAAGTCCTATATTTTACCCACAAGACCACATCTTTTTTTAAAGCCATCCAAACTTGTAAGGATTAGTGGCAAATATTACATCTGCTTATTTTCAGAACAAGATGTCAATTTAAGAAAATTTTTAAAGCCAGGTCTGGTGAATATCACTCTCATGAAAGATTATGATTCTATGGAACCACTTCATGTGGAAAATGGACAATTTTACAGAGACATCAGAAATCATCTTCTACATCCTTTTGAGGATTTTCCAGAAGAAAATATGTATAATGTCCTAATTGACATGTTGGTGGAAGCATTGTAGACTTTGTGCGTAACTTGGAAAATACACTTTTAAACATATCTTGGAAACCTTAGCAGCACTGAAGTTAAAGAATGAATTCAAATGCTCCAAAAGTACTCATTTGTTTTCTTCCTAAGTTTCCTGAAACAGAGTTCTCAGATGAAATATTTGACTACACAAAACCATTTATTTTGGTAGCATTTCCACCATTAACCTTAGATCATCTCCTAAAGACAGCCAGGAAAGAAACAAATAAACATAGCTCATTCATCACGAGCATGATAATAGGACATTTTATAAACAGAGTGTTTTCCATCCAGAAAGAACCATGTAATTTTAGCAAGGCACACAGTGGGTATTACTCAGGCAAGTACAAAACACTTGCTTCACAATATTAAGTGATATTATTGATACTATAATTATTTAAAAAGAAGGAGGAGGAGGAGGAGGGGGAGGAGGAGGGGAGGAGGAGGAGGATGAGGAGAAACAGAAGCAGCAGCACCAGCGTGAGACTCTTGTATTTGACCCAGAACAGAAAGAGGCTTGCCTGACCTTTATGATGATTCTTTAGTCCCGAAATTTACCAAAGTACAAATGGGAATGTTGGGAATCAAGAAACCCACAAGACTTTATTGAATACCTACTATGTTCCTAGCTGTTCTAGGCAAGTCAGTTGATTTAAATACTAGACGTCATTTCTGCCATTTTATAGAAAATAAAAAAATCTATTCCCTCCCTTCTTGTCTCCATAGGGAGTTACTGTTCCCTGGAAGAAATGGTATTAGAATAATGTTTCCAGAATCTTTTTCTATGCCTTCAATTATATCAACATCTAAATTGATTAAAATTAAGGTAAAGATCTTCATAAATGTGGCTTATACTTTATCCTTCTCTATTGTAGACCAACTAGCCCCCAGGATGGATGTACTCTCTTCTTTCTCCTCTTTCATGAAGTTTTTACCCATGGGTAAAGAGGTAGGCCTGGCCTTCTGGGGTTAGATCTAGAAAGTCATCTTTCTTTCCCCACCAGTGGTGTTCAACAGGTGCAAGGCAATCTTTCTCTCAGATAGCTGAGTGAGTTCCACTAAAAACCCATTTTCCAGGATAGGTGGGTTCTAAGCTATAGATTGAAGATGTATTGAGAATCTAGATTCCATTAGAATATAAGCTCCTGGAGGCAGGGTTTTATTCCCTTTTCCACTCCTGTATTCTCAGGTTCTAGAACAAGACCTGTCAAATAGTAGGTGCTTAGTAATTATTAGTTGAACAAATTACCTGTTGTTGCAACTATAACCAAATTCTTCGATACATTCTATCATGATCTTCATGTCTCTTAGTGTCAACATCTTAATTGGTTGTGAGTTTGGTGGGAGATAGACATGATTCGTTGGTCCCTTAAATGCCACCATTATTAATGGATCATGAACTGACTGGAAAGCAGAATTTAACGTAAAGCAATCATGAGACCAAGAAGTACCATTTTATAGAATGCTGATCATTAGTACAATAGGGAGTCAATCAGAAAGGAGAGATATCAGTGAAAACTACAATAGTCCATAACTTTCAGATGACAGATTCAGATATTCAGATAAGCAAACACATCAAAACCCCAATGTCACTGGCTAAGGAGAGGGTTTCCCCTTGTATCTTACTTCTTGCTGTATCATAATATCGAGCACCTAGCAGATATTTACTAAACAGTAGTTGAATGAATGAATGAATGAATGAGTGAACAGATGGCATCAGACGGTAGAATTAAGCCAGCTGAATAGGAGGGTATAGAATCTTTTGGGGCCGTGACAAATCTGTGTTTGGTCATTGGCTTGACTACTTGTTATCTTCATAACTTAGGACAAAATAGATATAACGCTTTTAACCTCAGTTTTCTGATCTGAAAAATGGTCGTAATAAGAGCCTCTTCCTTTAAGGACACTGCAGGAATTTTAATGAATGCAATGCTGGGCACACTGCCAGCTTCAAGCTCCAGCTCTCAGCCCTATCCAGGAACTGACCTCAGCCAACGCGGTGTGCTACAGTTGGCTCGTGTTGGCTCATGAGGGCCAGCGGTGGGCAACAGTCCCCAATTCTGAGTTCAGTTGGTAGCTTGAAATCAAACATGGTGGGAGTATTTACACAAGGAGTCAGCAAATTTTTTTAAGAGGCAGATAGCAATAATTTCTGACTTTGCAATACTCTCTGTGGCAATTAGTCACCTCTGCCTACTGTAGAAAAAGTGAATAGACAATATGCAAACAAATGGATGTGGCCATCTTCCAATAAAACTTTATTTACAAAATCAGTTGGTGGGCCAGTGGGCTGCAGTTCTCCAACCCCTTATCTACATCATAAACGTCAGCAAACACTACTCATCAGGCTTTTTCTTATCTGCAGATTGTCAATTGCTAAACACTTACCAATTCACCACTTGAAACCACCTTACCCAAGGTCATACTTTCTTTTTGAGGGCAACTTGAAACCAATGCTTGTTCAATGTAGAATATAAAGCACCCCCCCCCCCGCCATCTACAACTCTGAAGGGTCATCCCAGCTTAAGAGCCCCCACTATATAATAACAGCCATCAGAGAGCATCCATTATGGAGGGAGCATTAAACAACTAAGTAGAGAGAATGCCCCAGCCATTTGATGTCTGCCAGCCTGTTACTGGCCCCACTACTGACACATGAGCTCATGCACAGAGTAGCCATGGTGGCATGGATGGAGAACATTCATAGCGCCAACTATTGTTCTCCTACTCACAAAGGCAAATTTACCCTTTACCACTGCTGAATGGCCAAGCTGTCAAGAAGAGAGGTCAATTCTGAGCCATCTTTTATAGAAGTCTACCGGACATTTTGTGGTAATTTGACTACGTTAGAGCCTTTCTACCCTGTGTAAGAATTCACTTTTGGAGAGCATAGGTGGCTCAGTTGGTTGAGCATCCAACTCTTGATTTTGGCTGAAGTCATGATCTCACGATCGTGGGATCAAGCCCTGTGTCAGCCTTCACATTGAGCATGGAGTCTGCTTGGGATTCTCTCTCTCTCTCTCTCTCTCTCTCTCTCTCTCTCTCTCTCTCTCTCCCCCCCCCACCTCCCTCTGACCTATCCCCCATTCATGCCTTCTATTTATAAACAATAAAATAAAATTAAAAGTAAATAAAAGTAAAATTTCACTTTCACTACAGCAGACAGATATTCCAATTATGGTTTTGCCTTTCCCACCTACAGGCCTTAGCCGAGAACACTAACTGAGGGCTTATATGGTGTTTGATACACTGATACACAATCCTACCAGAGGACATAGCAAGAGTCCCTTGAACTTCAAGTTGTGATTTCCACTTGGGCGCTTTGAGCTTCTTATATCAAGGATCTGACAAGAAAAAGCGGAGTCACTGTCCTGGCTGAGAAGGTCATGATGACCATGGGCTTGGACCCTTCAAATGTGAAGTCTGAGTCATGACACTAGATAAGCCACTTAGACTGGTAGAGATGCTGGCTGAGAGTGAGGGAATCTAAGAACAGATAATGACAATGAGGATCAGTTGTGACTTGAAAAGCAGCTCCAGTGGGGATGCCTGGCTCAGTTGGTTAAGAATCCGACTCTTGGCTGCGGCACAGGTCATGATCTCACAGTTCATGGTTTTGAGCCCTGCAGTGGGCTCTGTGCTGACAGTGTGGAGCCTGCTTGGGATTTTCTCCCTCTCCCTCTCTCTCTGCCCCTCTTGACCCTCTTAAATAAATAAACTTTTTTTAAAAAAAAGTGGCTCTTAAAAGTTTTTCCAAGGCAAAGAGGCCCACCAGAATCCTAGAGCTACTTCTCCCAGAAGTTGTATAAAGATGTGGACCTGATCTAAAGAGGTGGACTGTAGCGGACACCATGCAGCAGCACCTAGAATCCCCAGTTAGGACTGGAGGTCCAATTTCACCAGCTTCAAGGAGTGTTGACACCTCAGTTCAGAGCTGTTGCTGGGAATTGGCCTCAAGCAAAGAGAAAACTCCCAAGGTGACCTCCTTTCCTAGGTAGCAACCTTACTCCAATAACTGTTTGATGAGGCCATAAAAAAGCCAGCCCCCTCCTGCCCCAACACACGATGGCCCTGAAAGACCATATCAGTTCAGAGCATTCTGTGGAATCAGTGGAGGCCATTGCTGTGACTGTACCCAGCCCAAGCTCTCTGTCTAGCCAGTCCAACCCCCCTCCCTTCTCCTGTAGATGTTAACATCAAGAGCACTTCCTAGTGAACCTCCCCACTGATCTCAAAGTCTGCTTCCTGGGGAACCTGACGTGAAACAGGATTAAATGAAATAATGTCCCTAAAGTACGTGACATTAAAAAGGATCTCATCATAGGTGGCGTTGATCTTCTAATACATCTCAGAAAAACGTGAGTTTCAATCAACAGTATTAATAGCAATAATAACAACACCTATTATAACTAAGTGCTTACCCAATAGTAAACTAAGTGCTTTACATACATTAACTCATTTTATCCTTTTAACAAGTCCATTATAATCCACATTTTACAGAAAAGTAAAGGAGACACATGGGAGTTAATTAACTTTTCCAAGTTCACATGCTTATCCATTACACGTTACCAGCCTTTGTTTGGATGTGGCTATAAAAAGAGATATATTTGTGGGAGAAGTTTAAGAATAATCCTTTTGCTTTTTAAGTCCTATCAGACTAAAGCTGAATATTCTAAACATGGCAAAGATTTTCTGCTTTCATACTCCAGCTCCTTCATATGCATTGAACACTTTCACCTGAAGTTATTCTGAGAAGGAAAGAAGAGTTAGTCCTTTAAAGAAGAATATCATGAACAATAACCAGTGTCTGTAAAATCTCTCATTTCCAGAAAATACATATAGCATAGGCATATGGTGCTTCTGAGAAATAAAGTTGTCTGGTGACTTCACATTAAACTGAGACCCCAACTTTCACTGTACTTTATCTAGGTAACAGCTGACAGATACCTGGCAACATGACTGTGCTTGGCTGAATTTCAGTTATGATCAATATTTCAGTTATCAATATTCCTGATAGTTCACATAACTCAATGTACTGAATCAGCTGAGGCCTGTCGGTCCTGTATTGTATGTGCCCAGTAACCCAATCAACACAAAATGTTTCTGCAAGTGTTTAGTAAGTATCTGATACGTGCTGGACACTGTATGGAGCATTACCACTAGGAATGCATCAGATAATATATTCCTCAAAGATCTCACAATCTAAGTAGTTAGTTAGTACATTAGGAACTTGAATCATTTCTACACTCCTTCCAACATTTTTGACATATTTACATGCTATGTGTACTCTAATGGCCTTACCATATTTTGAATTATCTTTTATTTAAATAAATTTACTTAAGAAGGAAATTGTATGGCACCTCTAAAATTTTTTAAAAGGAAGCTCTTATTATTTAACAAAAAATCTTTTAATGTTTATTTAATTTTTTTTTTAATTTTTTTTTCAACGTTTATTTATTTTTGGGACAGAGAGAGACAGAGCATGAACGGGGGAGGGGCAGAGAGAGAGGGAGACACAGAATCGGAAACAGGCTCCAGGCTCTGAGCCGTCAGCCCAGAGCCTGACGCGGGGCTCGAACTCACAGACCGTGAGATCGTGACCTGGCTGAAGTCGGACGCTTAACCGACTGCGCCACCCAGGCGCCCCAATGTTTATTTAATTTTAAGAGAGAAAGAAAGAGAGAGCACAAATGGGGGGAGGGGCAAAGAGAGAGGGAGACACAGAATCTGAAGCAGGCTCCAGGCTCTGAGCTGTCAGCACAGAGCCTGATGTGGGATTCCAACTCACGAACTGTGAGATCATGACCTGAACCAAAGTCAGACACTTAACTGACAGGACCACCCAGGCGCCCCTAAAAAAAGGCATCTCTTGTTGTAAAGAGAAGATACCCATGAAAACAAACATATAACTATTAAGTGTTTTTTTTTTTAAGATTACATGTTTAAAACCTAAAATCATGTCGAATTTCACTAGTCTCATAGGAGACAGCTATAAAGAGAAACAAAGAAAATGAACGACTTAACACAGTATAATGAACTGGTAAAGAATACGTATTCAGCAGCTAAATTGATTTGACTCAAATATTAGTTCTGGCACTTAGCACCTAGTAGCTAAGAAAATTAGCTTCAGGAATGTTGCTTAACTTCTCTGATCCTTAATTTCCTCCCCTGTAAATTGGGATAATAGAATATTTACCTCATTGGATTATGATCAGGATCAAATGAGTTAACCACTTCAGAGCCATGGCAAGCCCATCATAAACACTGTGTAAAAGTGCATCACCAGGGGCGCCTGGGTGGCGCAGTCGGTTAAG
Source organism: Lynx canadensis (assembly GCF_007474595.2). Taxonomy (NCBI): domain Eukaryota; kingdom Metazoa; phylum Chordata; class Mammalia; order Carnivora; family Felidae; genus Lynx; species Lynx canadensis. The sequence continues at coordinate 9,111,601 of NC_044305.1, read as the reverse complement.
CGTCCGACTTCAGCCAGGTCACGATCTCGCGGTCCGCGAGTTCGAGCCCCGCGTCGGGCTCTGGGCTGACGGCTCGGAGCCTGGAGCCTGTTTCCGATTCTGTGTCTCCCTCTCTCTCTGCCCCTCCCCCGTTCATGCTCTGTCTCTCTCTGTCCCAAAAATAAAATAAATGTTGAAAAAAAATTTAAAAAAAAAAAAAAAAAAAGTGCATCACCAGTGTTACTGTTGCAACATACCAAGCTACGAGATGGGGGTCTGTGCAGAGCAATTCTCAATTTCATCAGAGGAATTCAAGAAAGGCTTCATGGAGGAGATGACCATGCACATGACTGATGAGCAGCTGTTTATTAGGCTTATGGAGCAGGAGACATTGATTATTCCAGCAAAGAGCAGTCTGAGTTAAAATAGCCTCACTTTTTCTCTTTGCTGATACACTCATCTATAGAAGACACCTTTTGTTTTTGCCTGCCTCCCTTGCTCGGGTGGTAGCACTTTGCTCTTTCTTTGGAGAACAGCCCTCTGCCCACTCTTGGTGCATATACATAGGGTGGGACTGACTGCATCCCCAGCCCCAGGAGTGGGCATGAGAGTCCGATCTGCTCAGTGGTCCACCTGGCCCTACAGATGGATGTGTCTCAAATCAAACCAATCAGAATGAATCTCAGGACACTGTGTGGGGCCAGTGGAAAGAAGAAAAGTATGGGTTCCCTAGGGCTGCTGTAAGAAAGCACCACGAACAGAGTGGCTTAACCGACAGAAATTTATTATCTCACAGTTCTGGAAACTCGATGTCAAGAATCAAGGTGTTAGTAGAGCCATGCTGTCCTGGAAAGTGCTAGGGAAGGATCTGTTCCAGGCCCCTCTCTTAGCTTCGGGTAGCTCCTTGGTGTGTGACTCAGTCTTTACGTGACATTCTCCCTATGTACTTGCCCATATACAAATTGTCCCTTTGTATAAAGTTACCAGGCATATTGGATTAGGGGCCGTGCCTACCCATAATGACTCTGTTTATGAATAAGGTCATATTTTGAGGTACTGAGGGTTAGGATTTCAACCTATGGATTTGGGGGGAACATAATTCAGCCTGTAACAGAGAGGCTCTCATTCCACTGGATTTAAAGTTGATAATAGGCAAGTGCAGTGCTCCTGGGAATCCCATAAGGGGAACAAATACCTTTCCTGGAAATGGAGCCAATTCAAGGGACAGAGAAGCTGAGGGACACAGATACAGGTTCTCAGCATCATTTGAGCACCATTTATTAGAGCGCCTGGATCCAGCTATGCCTGAAGCTTGTGTACCTGGACTTTTCATGTATATGAGTCAATAACATCCCCATTATTTTTATACTAAAGATAGTTTGGGTTGAGCTTCTATCACATTGAGAGGAGGAACTACTAGTCGTATCTCGATGTGATAGAAACTCAACCCAAACTAGCTTTAGAAACAAATACAGTCCTGATTATATAGCACCTTAGCCACTGAGATTTTTTTTTTTTAATTTTGGTGAATTAATTCTGTGTTCCATAAGGAAAGACAATGGGCTTGTTAAAGAAATAGGAATTTCAGAACAGGTTTAGGCCAGTTTTGAAGAGCCACTCCTTTTAGACAGATGCTTTTATATCTTGTGTAGTAACTGTTAGTGGTTTGTGACATTTCTAGTCTGTCCTGGGTGTTACTAGTACCCGACAGGTCAGGCCTGTCACCTCCATAAAAGCAATGAGCATCTACACCAGCACACTCTATGGTGTGGGAGTCCCTTTGAGAATTACTGATGTCACACTAAATCTCATCCGCCGTATTTATTCTCTCTTCATCTCTGCCATTTGAGGCTTTTCAAAAAAAAAAAAAAAAAGTCTGATTATTTTTACATGAAGAGAGCCTCTCCTTGCTCCTGTGATTTGCAAACTGTAAACCAAAGCTTAATTCTGGGGGAGTTCATTTGTCCTTATGGCAAGTATAATTAAGATGTAAATCTCCTGGGGAAATACCTGGAAATTAAGGTTATTGTTGACATTGTTATTAATTAATAATTATCAAATAGTCGCTTTTAAGAAAAGGATGAGCCTTTAGATTTGGATGCTCTCCATTATCCTCATTAAGTAACAGTGAGGTAAAGATGAATGAATCCTCAAGCCGATGAATTAATGATTAAGGCAGTCCAGAAGAATTCAGCCTAGATTCTGTATCCAGCAGGTTTCGTGGTGGCACTCTCTTAGCTGGCTAAATTTTGACTAAGTGTTCAAATGAGATTTAACTTTTAGAGCAGTGATTTCGTCAGGAGATAAAGTCCAATAAATAAAGATTGGAAAACAGACAAAGCTGAATTAAATCCTTCCAGCAACATTTCCCATTGAGGGTCTCCAGAAGGGGATATCAGAATGCTATCCTAATGAAGTTTTGGAAACACCCTTTCGTAATTCCATCACCCACGAGAGATTTTTCTAAGGAAGCATCTAATGACACTGATAAAACCATGTACACGAATCAATGAGGAACCTAGACCTCTTGGTTTAGATTCGGTATGACAGTATTGTGTGTTAAATAAATACCAATAAATTATTAAAACATATTGGTTGTATCGTAACACAGAATCTTAACAATGTATTGTGTCAGCATGTACAGCTCTCGCTCAGGGAAATTCTCCATCTCTTTAATTCAAGCATTGACATCCTGTGCCAGCACAAAGCCTTTTTTATTTGAGATTGACACATGTCTAAAATTGCTTAGATTTTGTGTTGTGCTCTTAATACTTGAAATCCGGCAAATGAAATTCTATGCCACTGTGCATGAACAATGCCTTACAAAAAAATCTTAGCCTGGGGGTTCGACTGGAGGATTGGAGAAACAAAAAGTGCTTTCACTACTATTGCTTCAAGTTGGGGGAATAATTACTTTGGTGGAGGAAAAGGGAGGGCCGTTGCTAGCCCCTTGGAAAAATAGTATGTTTGTCAGCCCTTAAACTGGATCATTAAATTCAAGAAGGGTGTCATATGTGGATACTGGGTCATGTCAGCCGAATGCCTGCCTATGTCATGGTGAGGATGTGTTAGTCGTCATTTGCTACTCGTTCAGGGGAATTTTTTTTTTGTTCTTTTTTGTTCTGACATGCCTGAATAATTGTGGTAACACTGATGAACTCTCCTTTCTATACCTGAGGATAAACTTCCTCCAGTTTAGTTTCTGAAAGCATCCTTCTGCCTTCTTCTTTGACTATAAACATAGTTGTATTTTCTTGGGATTCCCTCAAAATAGCATTTTAGTCATCAAACATTGCATGATGCACTTGAATGCCACCATGTGATTGAGGGAGATGGGGAGGCTGGTCAGAGTTGGGACTCCCTGGATTGGTATGGAAATCAAATCTCACTTGCTGCCTTGGTCTTTAACACCTGACACCCGCAAAAGTGGCCGTATATCATGCAACATTTGTGTCTCAATATCAACTGTTGGGAAGGAACAAAAGGGCTTTCTCAAGATTAAAAATCTTTGTTCAATACTCACAAATCAATCAATGTGATATACCATATTAACAAAATGAATGATAAAAATCATAGGATCATCTCAATAGATGCACAAAAAGCATTTGGCAAAATTCAACATCCATTCATGGTAAAAAGCCTCAACAAAGTAGGTTTGAAGGAAACATCCCTCAATGTTAATGAAGGCCATATATGACAAACCCACCACAAACATCATACTCAGTGGTGAAAAGCTTAAAGCTTTCCCTCTAAGATCAGGAACAAGACAAGGATGTTCACTTTCATAATTTGTGTTCAATTTGGTATTGGAAGTCCTAGCCACAGCAGTCAGACAAGAAATAAATAAGGGAATAAAATAAGGGAATTAAGAGGCATCCACATTGGTAAGAAAGAAGTAAGCTATCGCTGTTTTCAGGTGACATGACACTATATAGGAAAAACCCTGAAGACACTACCAATAATCTATTTGAACTAATAAATGATTCCATAATGTTGCAGGTTACAAAAATAATACACAGAAATCTGTTGCATTTGTATACATTAACAACCAACAGGAGAGAAATTAATAAAACAATCCCATTTACCATTGCCTTGAAAAGAATAACATACCTAGGAATAAATATAACCAAGGAAGAGAAAGACCTATACTATGAAAACTATAAGACATTGATGACAACAATTGAAGATGGCACAAATAAATAGAAAGATATCGCATGCCCATGGATTGGGAGAGTTAATATTGTTAAAATGTCCATACTACCCAAAACAATCTACAGATTCAATGCAACACCTGTCAAAATACCAATAGTATTTGTCACAGAACTAGAACAAATAACCCTAAGATTTGTGGAACTGAAAAACACCCCAATTAGCCAAAGCAATCTTGAGAAAGAACAAAGCTAGAGGTATCACAATCCCAGATTTTAAGCTTTACTACAGAGCTATGGTAATCAAAACAGTATGGTACTGGCAGAAAAACAGACACCTAGATCAATGGAACAGAATAGAGAGCCAAGAAATAGACCCACATCTATATGGTCAGTTAATCTACAACAAAGAAGGTGAGGATATCTAATGGTGAAAAGATAGTCTCTTCAATAAATGGTGTTGGAAAAACTGGACAGCTACCTGCAAAAGAATGAAACTGGACCACTTTCTTACACCATACGAGAAATAAAGAAAAAGTGATAAACTCAAAATGGATTAAAGACCTAAATGTAAAACCTGGAACCATAAAAATCCTGAAAGAAAACATAGGTGGTAAACTCTCGGACATCAGCCTCAGTGATATTCTTCTGAATCTGTTCCTCTGGCAAAGGAAATAAAGCAAAAATAAATACTCGGAACCGCATCAAGCGAAAAATCTTTTACACAGCAGAGGAAACCATCAACAACATGAAAAGGCAAAACTGAATGTGAGAATATATTTCAAATGATATATCCAATAGGAGTTAATATTCAAAATATATAAAGAACTCATACAATTCAACACCAAAAAAAAAACAAACAAAAAAAAACCCGAACAAACAAACCCAAACAATCCAATTAAAAAATGGGTAAAGAACCTGAACAATTTTCCAAAGAAGACATCCAGATGGCCAACAGACACATGAAAAGATGTGCAACATCACTGATCATCAGGGAAATGCAAATCAAAGCCACAATGAGCGAACAACTCATACCTGCCAGAATGGCTATTATCAAAAAGACAAGAAATAACAAGTGTTGATAAGGATGTGGAGAAAGAAGAACCCATATGCACTGCTGGGGGGAACATAAACTGGTGCAGCCACTGTAAAAAAACAGTATGGAGGTTCCTCCAAAGACTAAAAATGGAAATACCTTATGATCTAGTAATTCTACTTCTGTGCAATTATACAAAAATAAAAATAAAAAAAGAAACTATTAATCAAAAGGATATACGTACTCTTATTTTCATTGCAGTATTATTTACAATAGCCAGGATATGGAAGCAACCTGTGTCCATCAATCGATGAATGGATAAAGATGTGATATAAATATTATATGTATATGTATATATATACATATATATATGACATATATATGTATATGATATAGATGTGTATACATCATATATATGTATATATAATGAAATATTACTCGGCCATAAAAAAGAATGAAATCTTGTTATTTGCAACAATGTAGATGGACCTTGAAGATATTAGGCTAAGTGAAATAAGTCAGATAGGAAAAGACAAATATTGTATGATTTCACTTACATGTGGAATCTAAATAACAAAACAAACAGAAAAACCAGAAACAGGCTCATAAATACAGAGAACAAACTGGCGGTTGCCAGAAAGGAACAGTAGGAAGATAGACACAATAGGTAAAGGGAGGGGGAAGATATTAGACATCTTTTTGGACAGTGCTCTGGATTCTACTGCAGGACAATGTGGGGAGTGTGAGAAGAAGGGGAACATATTCTTTAGGAAGGAATTACAATCTTTTCTGCTTTTCTTCTCAATATCCATTATCCTAGCCTCCAATGCACAAAACAGCTGTCTCGGGTTAGTTAGCATTTCCCCGATAAACTGTTTTGTGTCAAGCTTCCATGCCTTCATACAGGCTGTTTTTGCTATCTGGGGTGCCTCCCCACCATCTATCCCAAAAGTCCCCATCCATTCGTTCAGAACCAGCCCCAGAATCTCTGTGAGATCCTTTCTAGGAATTAGCATCCACACTACGCTTGACAGACAATGAACCTTCTTAAATTCTTTAGCTGTTGTTCGTACCTCCTCAACTTGTTGCATCCTGAAGGCTGAGGCCAATAGGAACTGACAGTCTGGAGCTGTGTCTATACCGTAGGCTCCAGAGTCAGTGCCTCCAGGAGTCGCACCATTCCATGTGTGTCATCAGAACCGTGCCGTGGGCTAGTTATCCCCCTTGTTCAGGTGTGAATCCTGAGACCCTGAGAAGTTAAGTAACGTGCTGGTTTCACATAGTCAATACATCACAGATCCGGGGCTCTGGCAATGAGCCTGACCCAACTGATCAATCATCACTTTAAAATTTTTTTGTTTTCCTTAAACCCGGTACCATACTTGATCTATAGCTGGTGCTGTGATGAATGAGCAGATGTTTGAATCATAAAGTCATTTGTTAGGCTCTAGTCCCTTGTACATTGGTAGATGAAATGTAAAATGATGTACACTACAATCTGTTATAATGGAGACCGCTAATACAGTGGCAGAGAAGATATTGACAAAATAATAACTATAACAATGGTGATGATAGTCAACATTTTACATGTTTTCTCGGTGCTGGGTACTGGTCTAAACACTGCCTGATGACCTGTGTATAACAGCAATCCATTCTATAGATGAGACCCAGGAAAGATAAGGGATGCATTGAGGATCCAGGACGAGGTAGAGTTGGGGTTGGTCAGTTCTTGAACCCCAAATTATTCCAAGGCCAGTGTACTGGAAAAGTTACACAGGCACAACTGGAGACAAGCTGCCGATATAGACCATAGGTGTTCAACACGCTCCACTCTGACAATAGAGAAACAAGGTCCTCTGCCGGCAATCTGGAAGGCTTGGGTTCTCACCTTACCTTTGCTGCCCAAGACTTAGGTGATCTAAAGCAAGCAAATGGTCCTTGTCGGCCTTGGGTTTTGTACAAATTCCTTTCTCATTCTGAGAATCGGGGAGCTGCTAGTAAGCTATGCAACGGCCTGCGTTAGCCGCTGGGCTCCTTCCTCTTTCCCCACTACAAGCCATTTGATCTCTTAGGGACTTGGCAAGCTGGCCCTGGCTTTTCCTCTGCGGGCTCACCCCCCCCAGGTCTCAGCTCAAATGTCACCTCCTGAAGAGATCTTCCCTGACCTTCAGTTAACCTCTAACGCGCCTCCCCACCCCCTTCTCCTCCAATTGTTTCCTCCATAGGATTTGCAGAAGCTGAATTGATCGTAATTATTCATTTATTTGTATGGTTTTTTTGGTTTTTTTTTTTTTTTTTTTTCTTTCACCACGAGAACGGAAGACCATGTGGGCAGGGCTCTGCTGTCTTGTTTGCCGCTGTCAACTCTTGCCTCCAACAGTGTTTGGCACATCATAGTAGGCACTTAGTAAACATTATCGTTGTTGTTTTCAGCTATTCTAAATAGAATAAATATTTTTATTGTGATCGCTTTTAGTGATTCTACGGAAAATTACACAGATTTTAGTGCTTCAACCCTCTTTGTTAAGTTCCATTTCTCGCTTGTACGCTCGTCTCCAAATACCTCTAATTACCTTTCCATTCTTCCCCATTCCCAGCCCTGAAAACATGGTCCTGTTACTCCTTCCACGGGGGGGGGGGTGGGGGGGGAGGCAAATGGCTGACCGATTAAGCAATTAGCCAGGAGAGCGATTCTTACGTGAGCAGGTGAGTCACTGCAGACTCAGAACCTGTGCATTCAGACTGGAAACCACCCAGGCAACTTTGTTCTGGAATATCCTTGCCTAATGCGGTTTAGTGCAACCTTTGCATCGCTTTTAATTCCCTTTTAAAGTAGCGCATACCATTCGATCAGGGCTCCCTCCCTTTCCATTGTGAGAGCCACGGGCTATTTTATAACACATGAAGAGACAAGAAATGTCAGTGGAGTCAAGCCCTACTAAAGGGTCCTGCTTATCCAGCCGGGTCTCCTTTGTTTGTGGAACTGCATTGTTTTGTTTCCGCGGTTATATTTAGAGCAGCGTCCCGAGATGAAAAAGGGGACAAGAATGCATGACTTTACAAAGATGTTGGTGATATAATTAAAAGGGCAGAAAAATGCCATGTAAATAGATAACGTGGAAGGAGGGAGCGCAACTCACCTGAGAAAAGCCTGAGGGAATTCAGGCAGTGGAGGGCTTCCGGCAGCAGGCCCAGAGCACCGGTCTGCCACCAAGCACTGCCAAGGGTTCCAGAAACATTTCCTACACCGCAGGCAATTATCAGAAGACCCACCTGGAATTTTCTCTCATCACTAGAAGGAAAGAGTTTCTCGAGGATACTCTGGACAAATCCTTTTCTTTTTTTTTTTTTTAAAGACAGGTTTGTTTTTCTTTTTTTAAAATTGTTTTCAAAGCTAATAGGCTCTTTGAGAAAGCAGTTGCTACCATCTATTAAAGGTTTGCGGCTCTAAGTACTTACATGTAGCTGGTGTAATTCACACAGCAGCACTCTGAGCAAAGTACTCTTAATATACCCATTTTTCAAATGAACAAATTGAGGCACAAAGATGTGATGGAACTTGCCCAAGGTGAAACAGATGGGGAGAAGCCCAGCTGGCTCTCGAGGTCCTTCTCCCTGGTTCCAGAACCCATCATTTTAGCAACCTCCCTCCACCGCCTCTCCAAAACTTTAACTTTGCTCAGATTAACCATATGAAATTGCCAATCCTGAGTCACTTTCTACCTACAGACCTTGACAGGTTCCCAGGGTACAACCTAATACAAACTTACAGAAAGCAAAATATGAAAGTCCTCTTCCCCAACGCTGCTTACAGACGCTCCTAGGCACACACCTATGTTTACACACACAGCCACGTGTGCATAATTTTATAGTGTGTTGTATATAAGATTGGGAAAATGCGCTCAAAAAATGTCTCCTGGGCATCACTGCACAAGTGTCCTGAGCCCTTGTGTTACTAGTTCCAGGAGTGGGAGGTGGATGAATAAGCTTTTCCCATAACGAGCGGCAGTTCCTCTATTTCTGCCCTCCTTGGGTCCTTCACCCAAGTTTCCAGGTGCCAGGCTCATAGCACGAGTGCCAAGATAGTCGAGCCAATGAAGTACAGATGTCGGATGCCCCATTGGAAACAGCATGAGGTTGACCCAGCAAGACTTTTGAAGATGTAACCCCAGCGCTGACCTTCAGTCTGGCCAGAAAACATAGATATCTCAGATTTATGAATATTATTTCCTGCCTCAGAGAGGCCAGAGATCACTGTGAATCCCTGCTTTGTTTCTTTAAGCCCAGAGAGATGCGTCGAAGAGGCGGGGGACGACCTCAAGGGTCTTTGCTGCCGGGAGATTAAAGACCAGTGAAGGTCAGAGACCTCTGTTAAGTCAATATCCTACTCGTGCTCGCTTTGGTACTTTGACCCTAATGACTCAGCCGCCTGGAGGGTCCCATCCTCTGCAACGTTGGCTCTTGGCTCTTTGATGTTGCTTTGTCTTCGTTTCCTGGTTCTCTTTTACCTGGTTGATTTCAGCCTGTCCGGGGTTGCGGCTGCTACCCCTTTGGGTCCCTTGGGCACTTATTTCTGACCCTCGGAGCTGCACTGCCTGGGTGTGTGGAGCCCTCTGTGGAGGCTGACTCGCCTGCACACCAGCACCAACCTGCTGACCTCCCATCCACCGCACATAACTCCAACCCAGCAACAGAGAGATTGTTTCTAAAACCTACATTCAATACCGTCGCTCCTCTGGTTAAAGTCTTTCATTGGCTTCCCATAACATGGGAATAAACTATCAACTCCTTCCCATAACCTATTAAGACCTTATGTTATTTAGCCCTTGCTCCTTCCCAGGTCCCACCTCATACCGCTTCTGCAGAGCACATGGTATGCCAGCCCTATCCCTTCAATGCGTCATGTTTATTTCCCCTCAAAGACTTTACCCTACCGTTCCTTTCTTTTGGAAAACCCTTCCTTTAATTTCCCGTGGATGGTTTCATCTTGTCTTCACAAGAATTCTCTATCTTTTTTTGTTTGTTACTGTTTCTCTCTTACCCCTAGGAGCAGAGGCATCTTTCTGTGTATTTCACCACTGTGTTTGGCACACAACACTTCTTAGAAACCAGCTAACTGGGGCGCCTGGGTGGCGCAGTCGGTTAAGCGTCCGACTTCAGCCAGGTCACGATCTCGCGGTCCGTGAGTTCGAGCCCCGCGTCGGGCTCTGGGCTGATGGCTCAGAGCCTGGAGCCTGTTTCCGATTCTGTGTCTCCCTCTCTCTCTGCCCCTCCCCCGTTCATGCTCTGTCTCTCTCTGTCCCAAAAATAAATAAATGTTGAAAAAAAAAATTAAAAAAAAAAAAGATTAAAAAAAAAAAAAAAAAAAAACCAGCTAACTGTCTGATGAAAAAGCAGACAAACAAATGAATGATTCTTGGCTTTCCATATGCAAAGAGCCAGTGGTAACTATTCAATAAAAGATTTCCTTTGGCTGTGACTTCAGCTAGTGTTCAACAAGCACATTGCTGGGTTTTGTTAAATGTTTGTTTGTTTGTTTGTTTGTTGTGAGAGAGACAGAGACAGAGAGACAGAGAGAGAGAGCACAGGAACAGGGTAGGGGCAGAGAGAATCCCAAGCAGGCTCCACGCTGTCAGCATAGAGCTGGATGTGGGGGTCGAACTCAACACTGGTGAGATCATGACCTGAGTCAAAATCAAGAATCAGATGCTTAACTGAACCCCCCAGGAGCCCCCCAAAAGCACATTGCTTTACAGACGGATAAAGAGGAGGTAGACAGGCTTGTTGGCTGGACAAAGTTACATATTCAAAAATGTTTATCAGCACTTCATATTAAAGGGAAGGACACTGTCACTTCTAGGAAAAGCATCTAATACTGTCTGGAACGGATTACCTGGCCTGTGCCAACCAGAATAAGGTTACCCATAAAAGCAGCCAAGAAATCGTGAAAATACCTGTGAAGATAAAAAGAGTTAATTTCAGAACAATGTGGTGTTACAATGTTTGTAATGATAATAATAATAATAATAATAATAGATTTGTGGGGCGCCTGGGTGGCGCAGTCGGTTAAGCGTCCGACTTCAGCCAGGTCACGATCTCGCGGTCCGTGAGTTCGAGCCCCGCATCAGGCTCTGGGCTGATGGCTCAGAGCCTGGAGCCTGTTTCCGATTCTGTGTCTCCCTCTCTCTGCCCCTCCCCCGTTCATGCTCTGTCTCTCTCTATCCCAAAAATAAATATTGAAAAAAAAAATTAAAAAAAAAATAATAATAGATTTGTATCTGCATTAACATTATAAAAGAATATAGGAAAAGGATATCTGAATAACAGAAACATGTTTATTTTCTGCTTTATATGTTAATTGTTGTTTGAAACAAATATGTATTAATGTTCACTAAGTAGATAAAACACTGGAAGGTTATAGAAAGAGCCACCACAAATTCAGTCTGGAAAAGGAAAAGTAGAGAAGGACTATTTCTAAAGCAAGTAGAAACAATGACTCATAAGCTGGGCAATGGTTAAAAAACGAAACAAAAAACAAAAGAACACAACCCACTGGGCTTAAAGGTGACAGGCTGATCAGACATTCCAAATCCGTCAGCCCCTGGTTCCGCACAACAGCCTTTGTGGCTTAACGGGTGCTCAAGACATGCTTCCTCAAGCTAGTGTTAAGGTTCCCCTCCAAAAAGAACACCGAGCAAACCAATATTTCAACAGTAAAAAAAAAAAAAAAAAAAGCCTCACTCACTCTGGAATCTTCCCTCTGAGTGTTATTAGCACCCTGGGGTATGCATCCTCCCTTTGTCTTGGAGATTTCCAGTAGGATCTCACCCACTTGCCTCTTTCAGAACTGCCTGCATTGTTATTCTCGCTTCTCCTTTTCCCCATGGGAAATGGACTCTTGTCCAGTTTTTCATTATCAGCCTCTGAATTTGGGGCAGAAGAGGTAAAGGCCTCAGAGAAACCTGAAGCCGGAGGGGCACTTCAAATGATGAGAGCACATTTTACAAGGGAAACCGGACTGAAAGAATCAGAAGGTATGGAAATAAAGACAGCGCCTGTACTTGGTCACCTTGCTCACGTGATGATAATGCCAGTTGGCTGGGAAAAGGAGCCCGTTTTCACTTCTCATTAACTCGTCCAATAGAAATGTATGGAGCACAGGATACGGGCCAGATACCGAGCTATCAGACGGGGATACAACCGCAAGAAAATAAATGTGGTCCTGGCTCCCAATGAACTTGGACTCGAACGGGGGAGGTGGCCGTTCGTCACAAAAATGGAAAGCAGGATTGCAAACTGTGAAGGGCTGTGAGGAAGGAGTATGTACCACGTGAACATGTGGCTCGTGTCTTCTAGCCCAAGGGGCTAAGGAAGGCGTTCTGGAAGAACCGCCGCTTGAGTTGAGGCGTGGGGGTAAGAGTCAAGACTGGGAGAAGGCTGGGGAAGCCACTCGCAGAGCAGGTGCCCGAGGACAAGAGCAGGGCTTGCGAGCATACACTGTGAGATTGCCCAGGCTCTCTCTGGACGGCGAGAGAAAGTCCGAGTGGATCCTACAGCACTTCCTTCTCATCTCTCCCTTCCTTTGCTCTCTCATCCTCCTGAAAAGGCAGCCACCTCCCTTCCTCGGTTGTCTCCTACTCGCACCACCCAGAAACCTCGGCCCTTCTCCGTTGAACCCGCATGTGCCGCGGAGGATACGGAAGAGCATACTTCCTACTACTCACTGAAGGGTGCTGTGCATCTCACCCACTTTTTGCATACGTGAGAGCTCAGGGGTGTAATTCACATGTGTCAGTGATCTATTGAATGTTTTCCAAGTGTCAAGAATCAAGCCGGATCCTCGGAGCAGGATAAGACACACGGAATCCTTGCGCTCAAGGAGTTTACTGACTCCTTAAGTGATTTCCAAATTGTGGCATCACCGTGACTTAGGAATTTGTTTGGAATGCAAAAATGCTCGTTCAGGTGCACTGAGTGAGCGATTCTGGGGTGGCACTCAGGAACCTGTGCATTTACAAGGCCTCCAGGGAATGAGAATGATGCTAAAGCTTGACACCCACTGGTCTGGTGGACCTTCACAGGCACGATTTCCTTCAACGTTTTGATTTAATTAGTTGAGCCTTTAAATAGAAGATGCTTAAAACGTACAGAAAGTAAGGTACCGATGTGTACCCACTTCCCAAATACAATGTTATCACGCTGTCTTTGGCCTTCACATGTCATTTTAATTTTTGAAAGAGACGACAGTTTTCAGATTTAAATAAAAGCCCACTTCCCATTCCTTTCTCACCCCACCTTGCCCAAGAGATCACCACTCTCCTGAAGTTTTCAGCTAAACCAGCATGGGTTTCCTTTTGGCAAGTCTGACGAGGCAGAGCTATATTCACATATCAGAGTTGTGTTTCCTATTTGGTGGTGCCACCACCCAATCCTTTGACAGTCAGATTCCAAAGACCTTGTGAATGAGACCTGAGAAAAGAGTAGACAGAGGAACTAGAAATGGGGGAGGACGGAAAGCGAGGGACAGAGGCAGAGACAGAGGATGCTGGTTACACATGAAAGACCTGGCAAGAAATGAATTCCGGGGAGAAACGGAGGAAGGAGTTACAGCTGGTGGTGATAAGAGGCTGGGCGTTTGTCAAACAGGCGATTCTGAAGCACAAGACAATTGGAGAGCAGAAAGACTGGCTTTGAGGAATGTGGTTCTTTTGTTTCTTTTTTAAATGCTTCTTTCTTTATTTTTTGAGACAGGGCAGGGGCAGAGGGAGAGGGAGACAGAGAATCCCAAGCAGGCTCCTCACTGTCAGTGCAGAGCGTGAGGTGGGGCCCAAGCTCAAGAACTGAACAGTGAGATCATGACCGGAGTTGAAACCAAGAGTCGGACGGTTACTCGGCAGCTTCCCAGGCGCCCCTACCCTTTAGTTTCTTTGAAAGACCTGAGAAAAGAGCGGATTCTTAAAATCGCTAATGGGTGGCAACATTGCGCGTCTTTGAATAAGCTTCTGCGAAGGGACTAGGCCAGCTGGGACCCAAGATTTATTGGGTTTACATTAAATACACCATTGGCATTAAAGAGTGCGTCCGTTCCAGTGTTAGGACCTGGTCTGTTTAAGCCAAATCTGGACACACGCTTTCATGTTTGAGTTGCTTTGGCTGCTTTCAAAGGCCACAATGGCCATGTTGTGCAGTTTCAACAGAGACAGGGTGGCCTACAAAGCCTGAAATATTTATTGTCCGGCTTTGTACGGAACGTACATTTTGACCCCTAACGCGGCATCTCACCTTCCTCTTCATATGGCTGGGTTTGCACAGGAGCCCGTGGCCTCAAATCAGGCTAATTCAGGCAGCGAAATCCAAACCTGGGATTTTTGTTTATCTTGATAATTTATCTTGAAGTAGACCTCTCACCCCTGGTGGATAGGAACGAGCAAACTTGAAGCTCTGGACCCCGTTGACACGTCACTGTGAGGGAGAGGTTGCCTATGAACAGGGAAACACACACACAGGACACAGGGGCAGAGAGGAAAAGCCTGGGCGCCAGATTAAAGCTCATCCCAGAGGCCCCTGGGACTTCAGTTATAGCAGCAACTTGTTCCTTTTGTTGGTTGTTGTTCATATCTGTTAAGATACGGTTTCTGTTACTGGAAGCCTGGTTTCCATCTGATTCAGAGTCTATGATTTTTTTTTTTTTACTCCTTTGCCCTAAATGCCTGCTATAAAGATCTATTAATCAAGAGGTATTTCCTGGGCTACAAGCTACGTGGATTAGCTCATGGAAAGCGAGAGCAAATGCAGAAGGAAGCACACCGAGCAAAAAAAGAAGCAAAAACTCAAGAAGAAAAACAGAACTAAAGGAGAGAAGAAATGAGATTTCCCACCCAGGGGACATTCTGAGACGCTCACCCTTTGGAGAGGAGCACTCTGGTATGGGTATATCAACAAACACCCAGACAGTCAGATACGGAATAAGTGCAAACACATTTACAAGGACTATAACGAGGATCCTTGGAAATAGATTTTCTCAGGGAGTCTCAGCTGCGTGGCCTCCCGTTTAGACCACGCATCAGAATGACCCGTTTTCTGTTCTCGGCTATGCTGGTACTGAGCCTTGTAAGGAACATGCCCATCTGTGGATACCATTCATCATTCAATCGTTACTTATTGAGCGTTGCTATGAACGGAAAAGTTCCCCCCAGATTCATTGAGGCCCGAACCTCCTATGTGGCTGCATCTGGACAGGTCTTCGGGAGGCAATTAGAGTCGAATGAGCTCATGAGGGTAGGGCCTCAATTCAATTGGACTGCTGCCTTATAAGGAGAAGCAGATCTCTCTTCTTCCCCTTCCCCCCTCACCCCACCAGGAGAGGACACAGCAAGAATGCAGACTTCTACAAGCCAGAATGAGGACATTCACCAACCCTCCACCTTGCTGGCATCCTGATCTTGGACTTCCAGCCTCAGGAACTGTGAAAAAGTTGACTTCCATTGTTTAAGCCCCCCAACACCCCCGCCCGCCCCCCCCCCCCAAGCCCAGGTCTGGGATGTTTTGTTATGGCAGCACAAGTAGACGGACAAAAGCACCTACTCCAAATAATAAGCACTCTTCTAAGTACTGGCCTCAGTTTCTCCATGTGTAAAATCTGACAGCACCTTCCCCCTCTTGCCTTTTTAAGGGATTGTATCTCTTAGGCTTAGCTTCAAATCCTCCCAGCTGCAGGATCTTGGAAGAGTCCTTCTCTCTCTCCCCGTATCTTAGTTTCCTTTTCTGCAAAATGGAAATCATGATAAGTATCTCTCTCACTGAGTTGCTGTGGCTTTTGAATGAATGAGTGCATATAATGAATGCACAGCAGTGCCCAGCACATAGTAAGTGCTGTGTAAGCGCCAGTGGCTATTAACGTGATTGTCATCATTATTATTGCTTAATAACGATTTTGGAAACTAAAGAGTTGCTTTTGCAAACGGGGGTCACTCTATATGTTACAGTGACCGGGCATTTCTTCACCTCGGCTGCTGCTGCTGCTCTCACTCTGTTGAGCACCGTCTTTAGAGAGATAAACAACAGCATTTTTAAAAATACCGCACTGGTGTCAAATTGTTTCCGTGGTTTTCCAGATGGGCATTTATAGACACTCTCCATGTTTGTCCTGGGCATGATACCTGTGACTTTGCCTTTTCATAAAAGCAACAGCTCCAGGGGCCATTTATTCAGGTGCTTGCCGCGTGCCCAGCGTTGTGTTAGCAATATATGCAGTGAATCACTCTTCACAGCAGTCCTGTGGGACGGAACAAATTATTTGAATCATGTCGTAAAGAAAGGAACTGAGGGTCAGAGAGGACCGGCCACACAGCTGGAAAGTGGCAGAATAAGACAGGGTCCACGTGCGACTCCTGGGCTCACACTGTTAACCTGTCGCAACATACCAGCTCTTATTCATTTATTTACTTGAGAGCAAGTGAGCAAGAGAGACAGAGACAGGGAGACAGAGAGCAAGGGGGTAGAGGGGTAGAGGGAGGGAGGGAGGGAGAGAGAGAGAGAGAGAGAGAGAGAGAGAGAGAGAGAGAGAATCTTAAGGAGGCTCCATGCCCAATGTGAAGCCTGACACGGGGTTCCATCTCACGACCCAGGGATCACGACCTGAGCTAAAATCAAGAGTCATACGCTCAACTAGTTGAGCCACCCCGGTGCCTCTCTATACCACCTCTTAATTCAGACTACCAAGATGAATGACATTTAAAGTATCCCTTGCCCAAAATGCCCTTTTCTGTAATCTTGGCTCAATTAATCAAATAAATTGCATATGAAGAGCCAACCTTACTAGACACATTTATCTCATTTTATTAAAACAATAGATAGAGATATTCCCGTACAAATAAGTGCCTGTAACTTTTCAAGAAATTTTGATTTAGATAGGAGTCCCCCTCCTTCATTTGTCAGTTTACGGATCGTTAACTATTTAACGGAAAGGTTGGAGCTGGAAGCCACTGTTAATTGATGATCAATGAGAAAGAGCTAAAGCAACCTCAATACTATGGTGGAAGTCAATGGAAAGATGGTCTGAGAGGCTAAAAGTTGGTTGACTCGCAGCGTTTCGGTATATATTCTGCAGAGAACAGAGTTCACCTAGGAGAGATCAAGTTTAAGCCAAGTTGCTTCCATTTGATTTGATTGAGTGAAACAAGACTTTCTGATACTATTCTTTCTTCCACTCACTCAGTACCTCTTGCCTTCCGTGTTGGGGAAAGGTTTTTTCCAGGAGTATCTACATCAGTCAAAGAATACACCTTTCTGGAAGGCTGTCTACCTTCATTAAATGGCTTTCAGAGCACACAATGCAACTGAAAGAGCGTGCATTATTCAAATGGTTTTCAACGCACATGAGGAAAAGGAGGTGCGCTCGGATGGGAGCTACTTTAAGTAGCTCATCGGCACCACAGGAAACTCATTCCCCCTTTGATTCTTATGCCACTTCACGAGATGTACGTGCATTCTAGTCCTTGGGTAGTTTGGGGGGGAGGGGCTTTCCGCCACCTAAACCAGAGACTGGTGAATAGTCATCACACTTTTGA
The DNA here is from genome assembly GCF_007474595.2 of Lynx canadensis. Lineage (NCBI taxonomy): Eukaryota > Metazoa > Chordata > Mammalia > Carnivora > Felidae > Lynx > Lynx canadensis. Next base: position 9,093,869 of record NC_044305.1, on the reverse strand, counting down.
AAACACACACCAAATGCCTTGTAATTTTCCAGGAACAATACTTTTTATGCTTCTCCATTCTGACTCAAAGATACAGTGAGATGTTTTTACTAAGTGGGCTCATTTTCTCCCACGTGGAGTTTTAGACCCTGTGACAAATGTCATGAAATCTGTCGGTCTTTCCAGCTAGACTCGGAAAACCGGGCGCCGTGTTCCTCTGTCTTATTTGCCAATATTAGATGAAGAGTGGGGCGGGGGGGAAGGGTGCTTTTAAAACAGCTTGTAACCTCAGAGCTTGGATTCGTAGGCATGTGCAGTCTCCGAAGAGATGGATAGAGTGTATGCGGGAAAGAGGAAGCCTTTGCAAAAAGAGCCCCCGGAATCCTTCTTGACAAGCGTTTTGCATGCCGTTAAATAGACAAATGTAGTCTGCTGCCAGGATTTCACAGGAATCACACTTGACGCCTGTCACCAAAAAGATTCTTGGGCACTGGTGGAGTGACAAACTATTATGCCTTGGAGCAGTGCTTCTCGAACTTGAGCGTGTATCAGCCTCACCTGGAGGGTTGGTGGAAACACCGGCTGGCGGCCCCACCTGCAGAGTTTCTGATTCGGCAGGTGTGGGTGCGACCCAGGTGGTGCCGATGCCGCCGATCTGGGGACCGAGGCTTCTGAAGAGCCACTGCCTTCGAGTGACCGGAGGGGGTGAGCCTGGAGCCGAGGGTAACGTTTGCCAGCCGGAGGCTCTACCCAAGGAAGGACGTGCGCTCTTGGGATTACAGATGCCACGAGCCGTGAAGCAACATGGCACCCCCAGAAGCAATCGGCTTCGGGAGAACTAAGGGGAAACTATTTTCTCTCATTTCTCCACCACTCCTGGCTTCCTGGACGTACCTAATGGGCATTGCACTTTCCAGTTCTTATTTTTGAAAACTGCACCCTCTGCACTTCCCATCCACCTTTCCATCTGATGGAAAAGCCAGCAGCTCCACAGTATGCATTACGCAAGCTAATGCTTCAGGCTAGAGGTACCAGAGGTGATTCAAGTGGATGAACAGAGCCTCCATTTATGATACCCGTGTACACGCTCCACCGATATATTCTTGGTGCTGGCAACTATTAACATTTTCTCAGCATTTCGGGGATTTACACTTGACCCCCAAAGTGAGGCAGCTTGGAGCTCCACGGATCCATAACGTGCATTGTGTACCATTGCTAATAAACATTTACAACACGGCATGCGCAGACCCGGCTCCATGAGGCCCATTTGCAAGAGCACAGCCACTGATCCTGTATTTAGGCCAGCATCTCCCCACATTAAATAGATTGGTTTGTTCTTATTACGTGGCTTTGTCGCTTACATTTGCATCTCCAGTGGTTCCCCACACCCCAGCGCGACAGTTAAGGATGCTGAGGTGACCAAAACTTTTCCCGGTCCTTGACATACAGAAGATGCACGTCGGTCTTGCCAAAGTCTGAGTGGGCAGAGAACTCCTCTCTGAAATCTTGACCCTTTCCTATCCGCTCCGTCAAGAATTGGCATCGCTTGGTTTAAATTTTGGCTGTGGTACTTCATGGTGCAGAAGCCTCTCTACATATGTAGAAAGGGTGTGTTTATGAGCCTACACCCACTGTGCATTTGTCTATTTTTATATATGCATATTGCATAGTAATAGGGATTTTATGCATCGAATAAAACTATTTCCCCCAATTTCACTCGGTTTATCGTCCTGCTGAATAATTCAGCTACTCTATGGACTTCATGGACTTTTGCTTGATAAATCCACTACTCTGAGATTTCCCTTTCATTGGAATTTTTAATCAGATTGAAACCCATCACATTGAGATCAAAGCTGGGAATAATGATGGTACCAATCTATATTTTAGCCAAAAGATGCTCCTCGGAGCGCACGTCCTCAAATCGCTTAGGCGCTTTCTAAAGTGTAAGAGAATTTATGATGCTAAATAAAACCAGGGGAAAAAAAAAAAGATGTTTTAATAAGATGAAAATCCAAATGTTAAAATAATGAGCCATCTGCATGGGTGGCCCTCTCTTGAGAGAGATGCCAAGAGCTTTGCCATCTGTGAAACATTTACCAGCTGTGCCCTTCCCTTTTTTGTGAGAACATAAGAAATCCTTGCAGTTGGTGTTTCTAAGTGATACATCAGAGGGAAGAAAACAGGTTTCCCAACTTCGGGAAGGGTGGACTGTGCCCAAATAATACTTTGGGCAACTGCAGAGGGGTACCCCGGCGTGCTGCCGTTCTTTCCGCATCCCTCCCCCCACCGCCCCACCTTTTCTGAACCCCAGCAGAGGGCACAGGCGGATGGGAAGGGAACGGGAAATGAATAACATCCCACGAGGTCATTTAAAACTGAACGTTTTCAGAGAAGAGTCTGCCTGTTCACTCGACTGCCTGCAAGCTGGTTTTACCTTCTGAGTATTCAAGCAAGGTTTGGGCTAAATTGCAATCCGGCTGAAACAGGAAAAGGTGTCGAAAGCAGTACAAATATTTTTGAACACGTCTCTCCTTCTTCTTTCTCTTCTCTGATCACGGTTTCACATATCTGCCAGTCAGCCCCGTATCCCTACCGCTCTGGCCTTGACAAGCACCTTATCTAGCTCGGCTGACTTATGTATGGTCTCAGGATCTGAACAGAGTGCCAGGCATGAATTTAACTTTGCAGCCGGCTCTGATCCGAGGCAGTGTCCCTGGCAATAAAATACTCACAGTGTGGGGTGCTGATCTATCAATCCCTCCCCCAGGTTCCCGCTTTTTCACCTCCCTGTTCTATCGCCAGAATCTGACAGAATTTTATTTTTTCTCCGGCTGCCATCTTTTCTCCTTCATTAACTGTCAAATGCATTTCAGGGAACATAACCTAACAAGAAGGTTTAGTTAATGAATGTGAAGTCTTTCAGATGCTCCCCTCAGGTGTCATTCCTGAGGATTTTAGGAAAGCTTTAGGTCATTTTTCAAAAAATAATTTTTCTAAGGCCATATGCAGTGAAACAGGGGGGAAATGAATCTGTGGGCTACGGCCGCTCCTGCACTAGTGTCTGGGTGTTCAGCCAGACCTTAGGGGAAAGAAAAATCAAGACTCATGGCTTCTTTCTGGAAAGCCCAAGAGTTGTAACAGCAGTATTGACTGCACTCTCTAATGGGTGATTTCACATATCAGACTGCAGGGATGTGTGCTGTGAGAATCACATTTCACGTAAAGTAAGGGCATAAAGGAATTTTCTAGCTCACTCAGCGAAGCAAAGTTATCCTCGCTTTCCAAGCCAGAGGAAATTTCCGAGTGCTTCATCTTCAGTCAGCCAACTGCTTGCTGAGATCCTGCTGGACCCAGGTAGCACGCCCACGTCTGAGACCGAGCTCTGAATGCTGTGGCGGTCCCCCTACGAGAATGAAGCTTTTAGAGCCAGGGAGACAAGACTTCCAAGAAAGGCTAGTGCTTCCCCCCCACACCCCAGTCGTTTTCAACCAGGGGCAATTTTGCTCCCTGGGAGACAGTTGACAATGTCTGGAGACATTTTTGGTTCTCACAACGAGGAGAAGTGCTATCTGCGTCTAGTGGGTGGAGGCTGAGAGAGCTGCTAAGCATCCTGGGAGGCACAGGCATCCCCTACCCACCCAACAACCCCCCCCCCCACCCCGGCTCCAGGCCCCAACAACAAAGATTTGTCCAGCTCAACACAGTAAGAGTGCCACAACTGAGAAACCTTTACACAGATACGGGCAGATTCCTGAAGAGGGATTGGGGATCAGCCAAGAGAAAGGGGTAGGGAGTGGCCAGGGAGACGTGGAGAATGGCACAGGCAAAGGTCATAAAATTTACAGGGCGATCAAGCGATGTTGAGCTTCTGGGACAACCGTTACGTTTCGCGTTTGGAGGGCTGCGTGGCTGGGAGAGAGAATCACCCAGAGAAGGGGTCCCCGCCTTGGACCACCCCAATCAAAAGATTTGTACCGCCCTTGCTCTTTAAAAACAACACCTTCACAACCCTCAGTCACGCATCCAATGTACCCTTCCCACTGTCCTGTAGTCTAGATTTAATTATGCCCATTTTCCAGTTAAGGAAGTGGCAGGCAGCATACTCTTACCCACAAAACTGTTGCAACCACCTGACGACAATGTGGCCCAAGACTTACATGCCGACCTCCATTTCCAGGCGGGTGAATCTAGATGCATGTTTATGTAAGTTCAAGTAGGTTACACACGGGTTATCTATGTACGTGTAATTATCCTCCCTACAGTAGTACCTGGAGTGGGGTATACGGCTATATTTTATTATGTTTACTAATGGAAATGAGCAGTGGCACAAAGCCCCTAAAGTTATTTTTTTTTATTTTTTTTATTTTAAATTTTTTTTTAACATTTATTTATTTTTGAGACAGAGAGAGACAGAGCATGAATGGGGGAAGGGCCAGAGAGAGAGGGAGACACAGAATCGGAAGCAGGCTCCAGGCTCTGAGCTGTCAGCACAGAGCCTGATGCGGGGCTCGAACTCACGGACCGTGAGATCGTGACCTGAGCGAAGTCGGACGCTCAACCGACTGAGCCACCCAGGCGCCCCCTAAAGTTATTTTTGAACCCAAACTTGTTTCTCTTAAGTTTGGGAGTGATTTCCGTGACATTACCACCCATCCTTCCCAGGAAACGCACCTTTCTGATGACGTTTGGGTTACCGAGTGTTTTTAATCAGCGCATACTCTCGTGGCAGAGGTAATGCACACAACAACTAAAGGTCACACCCTGGACATCCAGAGTCTCTTCTGTCTGTCCCCATCTTCTTCCCACACTGGGAACCAGCAGGTATTTCCTCCAGAACATATGAAGGGAAGGGAGGAGACTTTAAGGGCGAGCAGATAAGGGCTCACGTTGCAGCCAAATTAATGGCTGGGTCGTATCTGGCAAGTTATTTAACCTCTCTGGGCTCCAGGTTCAACACCTACAAAGCTGGGGTAACGATGTATTTCTCACAGGTTCATCTGGCAGAGTCGATGCAATTCCACAGGTTCATCTGGCAGAGTCGATGCAATTCGGCATGCAAAGCCCGGTGCCTGGCATACACAAAATCACTATTCAAAACCGTTGACTATTCTCATGCATAAGCAAACCTTTAGGAAATAATATAGGGAACAGGACGCAGAGAGCTAACGCTTTTCTGGTTTAGCCTCTTTAAGGCGGGCAATGTTAATTCTTGGAAGGATGTAAGTAAACATTTTAATTCAGTCTTTCACGACTACCTGCGAAACGGGGGGAGGGGTGTAGTTTTAAAATGCTGGCGAGAGATGGAGAGTAAAATCTGAACTCAAACTTGAGGTGAGCCATCTTGGTATTTATGTCAGACCGGGCGGGCTTTATCCGAGTGCCAGCGTCCTTCCCTGCACCATGCCTTCTGCACTTATTCCCCAGGTCTGGGGAGAGGATGTGATAGGAAAAGTGTGTGTTGCCCTTCCCTGGGAGAAACTGCTACTCTCCCGTCAGGCTTGGTCAAGTGACTTGCTTTGTCCAATCAAATGTGTGCCAAAATGGCAGTTGTCACTTGGGCAACATCTTTGAAGAGCTGGCTCTTGTATCCCTCTGCTTCTCCCTCAGCCTGAGTCTGAGTCAAGGGAGTGGGAAGGGGCTGCAGCTGATCTATGGTGGATAGAGAGCATGAGCAAGAGCTTAACCTGTGTCGTAGCCACTGGGAGCACAGCGTCCTGTGTCGCTGGCTCCTCGATCGCCCCTTCACAGATGGGGCATGTAGGCGAACACGGTGACCAGTAAGCTGATAGGGAGGCCATTCCCTCCTCCTTCCCTGCCTCGCAGAAGGACAAAAAGAAAACCTTTTCCAGTGCTCCATTGCTTCTGCCCTTCTGCTTTCTCTATTTGAATAATATTTACAGTATTTGCCCCTCACGTCCCCAGCGCCAGGCCCTCTCGGATTCACAGCCCAGGTGCGGAAAGGATGGGAGCCCCCCGAACCCCCCTCTCCCTGCCCCGCAGGCCCCTGAAAGTGCAGCCCGAGTCTCTTCCACACCCGCATCCCTTCACATACTGCAATCTGTGCCAACCGGGGAAAGCAGTTTGAAGTCATGAACCCCCTTCGTGCTCGCAAACTTCTGCAGAATCGCATTCCATCATGGCCGTCCTCCAAACGAGAACAGGTCCTTTATGCCACAGGTGCACAGGCAAAGACTGGGGCTGCCACATAAAACCCGCTGGGCTCTTCCATCTGAAATCCCAGTGCCCACAGTCTGAGCGAGAAAACTGCTCCCATTTGGTGTTACATCTTGCCTTGCTTCTCTGCTCCTTTCTTCATTCACACGAGGTCAACAATAACAAATCCCTCCGAGAGATATTTTACCAAGGGAAAATCGGAAAGTAAGAGCAGCAATCCACTTATGCAAATTCTTGATAGATTTTCACATTTAAGCAAGTGATATAATAAGTGTTGTGGAAACGTGCATCCGAGCTAGATGGGAAAATATCAGGGCTTTCTGCAAGAGGGAACACTTACCTGGGCTTCCCACTACAAACATCAGATTCCTGGCTATAGTTGTCTATTGCAAGTTTTCAGCAAACTTTGTCTGGAGAGGGCCAGAGAGTAAATGGTTTAGTCTTTGTGGACCATCCCGTTTCTGTAGCAACTACTCAATTCTGCCCTCAGAGCAAAAAACAGCCATGGACAGTATGTAAACAAATAGGCATGGCTGTGTTTCAATAAAACTTTATTTACAAAAACAGATGGTGGGCCAGATTTGTTTGCTGACCCTTGGTCTTTTAGACCCATGTTTGCAGGTGTAGTTTGCTGAACCCTGGTCTATTAGATCTACCCAGGACAAAGATAAGGCAATATTTGTGAATGATTTAGAGCAATATATGTAGTTTAGAATTCTTTTAAAAATTTTTAAATGTTTTTATTTATTTTTGAGACAGAGAGAGACAGAGCATGAGCAGGGGAGGGGCAGAGAGAGAGGGAGACACAGAATCCAAAGCAGGCTCCAGGCTCCGAGCTGTCAGCACAGAGCCCGACGCGGGGCTCGAACTCACGGATCGTGAGATCATGACCTGAGCCGAAGTCGGACGCTCAACCGACTGAGCCACCCAGGCGCCCCCTATGTAGTTTAGAATTCTAATCTTCATTAAAACGACATAAGCGATTGAGAGTAAATGTACAAAAAATTGTAGAGAAATGTCTAAACCCTTCACTTAAATATTACTATAATTAATATATGCATATATATTTATATCAAACTATAAAAAGTTGTAAATGACCTTTGATAGGAATGTGTAGCTCCTCATCAGGAAATGGTAAAAATCCATGAGGAGACGTGATATCATCTACAAGTTAGGATATTGTCTAAGCTGCTGTAACAAAGAGACCCCCAAATCATAGTGGTTTTTCAGAATAGAAGTATATTTCTCTCTCTCGTGATATTTAACATATGGCAATCATCTCTGGCTTGACCACCTATAATCATTAAGAAAAGGAGAAAGAGGGAAAGGGAAATTCTACCCAATTCTTTTTTTTTGGGGGGGGAGGGTGCATAAGCTGAAGGTAGCACATATCACCTCCGTTCACACCCCACTGGCCAGAATTCACTCACATGGCCACAACCACGCTACTAGGGAAGCTGGGAAATGTGGTCTCAAGCTAAGCAATCATGCTCTCCGCTAAAATCTGGGCATTGCATCGTCATAAAAAAGGGGGGGGGGAATGGAGAAGAGTACGTAGTGTTATATCCAGAATTATGTATCATATAATTTTGCTTCGCTTCCTGCCTCTGTGGCACACAGGACTTGTTCCCACTTGGAGGAAACTTGTATACATCACAACAGAAAAGACCTTGAGCTGTGGAGTCAGACTGATCTCATTTCAACTCCCAGCTCCACTGTCTACTAGCTGTGCGTTCCTGGGGATTATTTAGCCTTTTTGAGCCTTAGCTTCCTCATCTGTAAAATAAGATTAATAATACCTACTCTTGACCCCCCCCTTCTTATAAGTTCTGCCTACGTCTCAATGGTGCTATTTAGGAAGAGAGATCAAAACAGTCAAGGATATATATTGCTCCAACTGTATCCTATCCCAGATCACCAAGGGAGTGACCGTTCAACGTTGCTCGCCCCTGGGTCTAACAGAGAGAACAGGACACACGGCTTGGTTTTATGACCACCCCTGGCTTGTATTAGAGTCAGTGGGGAAAGCAACAGCTCTATATTATGGAGAAGCCCTCTTGAGCATACTACCATCAAGTTTTCATAATGATTTTCTTTGCGATGTCGTCCCATTTTTACTTGCACAAAACTTTGCCAAACACCTGTGGACCTTTGCCCAATGAGGAAATAACTAGATCATGTGTGGCTCTGTCTCTTAGCTCTTTTCTTCATTTGTGTGTGTGTGTGTGTGTGTGTGTGTGTGTGTGTGTGTGTGTGTGTTTCTTATTGCAGTGTCATTAACTCAGGGAAGGAGCCCTGTGGCAATGATCTTGGAAGTGGAGCAAGGGAGTGCAACCTTACTTGAACTCTGGCTCCATTCTGTCATACTTTTTCCTTGGCTCAAACCATTTTGCAATCACTGGAATGTAAATCTTGTGGAGTTTCTCCCCCTTGTTTTGTCTTTCTCTCCACAAGGTCTTGGTGACTTCAGACATTCCACTTTTGCTAATAAGACCTAATACCCTCTCCAAAACAATAGATTCCCTCCTCTGATCAATACTTCCCTTTCAACACCTGCCTTTGCAAGTTGTTACAAGGATCTAATTGAGCCGATGCACGTGAAGTGCTCAGAACAAAGCCTAGTACAGAGTAAATGATGTAATAAAGAGTTGGATATGCCACAAACAGCACAGAGTGCAGTGCTGATATTCACTTCCAATTCATCCCCATGAAGCAATGGGTCAAACCACTATCCAAATATATCTAATGGAATTATCCTGTTCTTTGGCTTAAATTCTCCATTATCCAGTCATCCTTCTGCCGTGCCAGAGCAGTCCACACTGAAATATCAGAGGACCAATTACGAATATCAGGGAACTCCCTGCCTGCAGTTGCTCGAAGGACACACCTTAAGTGAAAGTCCAGAACAGCTGTGCAACTGAAAAAAAAAAAAAAGTCATCCCGAAACATGCTCTGCAAAATGCCTACCATGGCATGAATGGCTTTTTTCTCTGTTTCTGTGAGAAAGCGAGCATCTTTCTCTCTCTCTCCCTGAACATCTTCTCTCTGCTCAGTTGCCTCTCCTAAGGGAGTCAAAGGGAGCGTTATAGTCCTCTTTTAGTAGAAAGAAATTTCCAGATTGAGACTGTCTTCCATTGGGCAAGACCACAAGAATGATGACGCACCCAGTGATGTTCTGGATGTGTTCCTTGTCTCTGCAGAAGTCTGGAACGCTGCGATTTAACACTTTATGCATAATTGGGTATGTGCTGCATTACAATATCTGAAAGTCGGTATAAAAATTAGAAAGAGTTGCTGTGCAGTTGTAGGTTCTTTACAGTAATCCCCAAGCTAATGTCAGAGCCTCATTTCTTACCAACCTACTAGGAGTTTCCGGTTGAGCCAAATTCATCTGGACATTCTTTTTTTATTGTCATGCTTTATTCCTTCATTCAGCACTTTTAATAACTGCTATTGTTAGCCAGTCATCGTCAAAATAAAACGATGAAGATAAGCAAAGCCTTTTTTTTTAAATCAATTTAAAGTTTGTTTTCAGCGTACGAGATCTTTTTCTGCTTCTCTGTACCAGGGGTTCAGTGGAAAACAGCTTGCTCTCTACCTCTGCAAAGGGTACTTACTGTCCTTACACTCTGTGGAGCCTTCCAAAATTATTGTGCCCCTGAGTGAGCAGAGAACCCTTTTTAGCTCATGCCTATGCCAATTAAAAACTTCAGGGTTATAAGTTACACACAGCAGAAATCAATTCTGAATGTCTCAAATTAAAAAAAATAAATTCCTCTGAAGTCTATCAGGGAGACCCCAAATGGTAAAGTGAGTGAAGGATCGGGTTAGAACTCAGGAACAGCCGGGAGGAAAGAGTCCTAACATCCTTCTTTTAGCGGGAACCATTCACCAGTGGTGAAGTGAATGGCTTCCATGTGGGAAGTGAGGGCATGATCTCCCCCATACTCTACATGCACCAGAGGAGTCCTCCGAATATAGAAAGGAAAATTAGAAGCTGGACCACCAAAGAAATGACAAGGTCTCCTATACCAACCATGACTATATTGCGGTATCTTTTTAAAAATACCATTATTATTGCCTCCTGTTCCGTCATAGGGGCATTGTTTATTCTCATTAAATGGATCTAGAATTTGTTGCCAACTCTCTCCCCCAACTAAATTCTTTAAAAAAATTTTTTAACGTTTAATTTTGAGAGAGAGAGCTTACAAGCGAGAGTGAGTGGGGGAGGGGTAGAGAGAGAGGGAGACACAGAATCTGAAGCCGGCTCCAGGCTCTGAGCTGTCAGCACAGAGCCCGACGCGGGGCTCGAACTCACAAACCACGAGATCATGACCTGAGCCGAAGTCGGACGCCTAACCAGCTGAGCCAGCCAGGCGCCCCCCCCCCCCAACTGAATTCTTTAAGACAAGAACCCTTGTTATATTCTCTGCATAACCTCATAGTGACTCGCTTATAGCAGGTGCTTGTGAGGTGATTTACAGCCTAACAAACGCTGGGTGTTTATCTTATTGGCCCTTTCTCCAACATTTCGTGCTACCGATAATGGGGAATTTGAGATTTCAGAACAAAATTCCAAGGCATTTTATAATTATTTAAAATTATGTCTATTTGACAACATATCCTGTGTTTACTTTTAAACAGGAGGAGGGTGCTTATACTTAGAAACAATAGAACAATTAGGTATTAAATACATCTTGCATCTGCTGTTTAGCCACTTGAGGGGAAACAATTTTCTAACAAGTAGCAGTGGTCAAGGAAGCTAGGAAATTTAGGCCAGTTGTCTCAGCAAAATAACTTATTAGTTGCTAAGCTACCAATCCTGAAAGGAACTCAATTAGGGCAGACAAACAAGCTTAACTAGACCCGCTCCACTTGAGAGTAGAAAGTTGTAGCTGTCAGGTGATTCTGGTGGACGTGTGGCAGGAAAAATGATTGACAAACTGGTCTTTGCTTGGTATGAAATTTGGCTTTGATTTAGCGAGAGACTGACAGGCTGGTGTCATCGGGAAATGTGGATTGTGTGTTGGAGGGGCTATTTTGCAACAAAGTGATTGACACATTATAGAAATTGTCCCATAGATGGAGAAAACCAAATAGAGATTTGTTTTGACAAGCATTTCCTTTTTACCTGTTCATTTTGTATACAGAGAAGAGTGGGGGAAAGCCCTGATGAGTGCTAATTGATTTATCCAGTGGCTCTCAGAATGACGTTGGCCACGGGGATACATGGAAAGAGCTTGGGAGGTGAGGAGGTGAGACGCAGGTATTCCCGTCCAAAGTCACCCGTGACTGTGCTCTCCGGAGAAATTAACAGGGCAATTTGGGCTCCACTTTTGCATCTGCTAAGTGAGCGGCTTGAACTGACATTATTTCCATGCCCCATTTATGTGATATTTACAAGTCTACATGGTTTTTTTTTCGTGGACAAATATTATTTTGCCACATCTTCATTGTCATGCCACAGGCTATGGCTGGCCCATCAGATCATCCCATCTCTTAAGCCGCCAAAGTTGGTTCATGGATGTGCGCATGACCCAAATTGTTCCAGGGGGCACAATCCTGGGGCGAGGCTGCTACGTTAATGGAGTAGAAGTCGGGAGTGCTGGCAGCCATCTTTCCCATCTCGTGTGAATGGGGTTGCCAGGTGAAATGCAGGATACCCCATCACAAATGAACTAATAACTTTAAAGCATAAGCGTATCCCAGATATTGCATGGAATATAAACTAAAAAATTTGTTTATTATTTGTTGTTTATCTGAAGTTGAAATGTGTCCTGAGTGTCCTATATTTTTATTTGCTGAACCTAGCAACCCTATATTTAAAAAATAAAAATAAGAAAACCTGCTTGGGAATGAAGCCAGCACAAGCAACAGTGGGACCAAGAGGTGCAAAGAGCAATTCCTGGTGACATCATTCAAGTCCCTGGATCCAGCCATGCCCAAAGCTGGCTCTAGCCATGCTCTTCCCAGATGCAAAAGCAAAGCAAAAGCCTCGTCTTTCGCCTTTTGTTAAACTCATTGGAGCTTGGCTTCTTCCTCTCTAACAACCAGAGAGCTCCCTCACCTTCTCCCATTCCGTACTCTCCTCCCTCTTTAGCTGTTGGGTGAGGTCGCCATCAGAGGAAGCATTATTACATCTTGTTCAAGGTGAGGCATTTGCTGGGGGTGTGTCTTACTCCCATCAAAATGGTCATTTGTCTTCTTGAATTTCAGTTAGTTTTTCTGGTGATTTCTTTTTATTATTATTATTATTATTATTATTAATCATTATCATTATCATTATTTTAGAGAGGGGGTGAGAGCAAGAGCTCCAGCAGGGCACAGGGGCGGAGGGGGACAGAGAATCTTAAGCGGGCTCCACACTCAGTGCAGAGCCCATTGCAGGCCTCGATCCCACAACCCTGCGATCATGACCTGAGCTGAAATCAAGAGTCAGACACGCAACTGACTGAGCCACCCAGGTGCCCCTTTCTGGTGGTTTCTATCCTTCTTCCGTCTCTAACTTTCTTGACCACTACCATTATTTGTCCTAAAATTAACAATTATAAGTTGCAATAATTTTTTTAAAGAAATGAGAAGCCGAAAGACAATTTCGAAATTTTTATTGTCATTTGTCACTAAAAACGTTGAATAAATAACTCTTCTTATTTCTTGCCTTTTGCCAAGGAAGTTGGCCAACCATCTTTCTGACCATAGAGTTATTTATGTTATTTCTAAGACACATTGTCTCAAAAAGGATTTGAATCTGCTCTGAGCAGTAAAGATTTGGTTGTTTTATTAATCTGTGATTTTAGGGGGTAAGAACAGAAATCAATTTATTTAGCTGATGCAAAATGCCCATTTATCTTTTGTACAAGGGTAGGGGTATCTCAGAGGGCATTAAAAGACTAGGGTGTGAGCCAACCCTCCCAAGAGACGGGTTCAGTAAATAGAAAGCCATCGAGGTATATTTTCTCTCTCGCTCACTCTCCTTTCCTTTCCTTTCTACTTCACTTGCTTTGCTCTAGACTATAATCATGAAAGACAAGTTTCCTCTGAGCTACATCTGTTTGGTGGATGATGGTCTCCCCAGCTGTTACATGACTCGGGTTCTGTGACCGTTCCCGGAAGACAGAATGTGATTGGCTGACTCGAGTCATGTGTTCTTGCCCTGTCCAATAGAGGACAAATACACACAGCACAAAAGTGACTGCCAAGGGCCCATCCCCGTGGACTGCAGCCCCTTCCCAGAGTTAAGAGAACTTCGGTGAGCTGCCAGTGTGCTAGTTATTAACTTATTGTTTCTCAGCTCCAAATCCCTCACCTAAATCTGCTCTGTGGAGCAGGGGGGTGGGGCCCTGCAAATTACGTACCTTCTTGGCCAACTTGAGACAAAAGGATGTCTAAAAGAGAACTCCAGCTAAAGCCAGCCTGGCCAAGCTTGGCTGTGAGAACTAGGTGGGTAGTTCAGATGCCTAACACCGAGAATGCCATGCAGTCCCTTGAATTCCAGGTCTAGACTATAGTCCAAGTGCCCATCTATTGGCTACTGAGGATAATGGACTAAGAAGAGAAATTTTAAAAACCTCTTCTTTGAAGAAATCTATAAATATGAGCTCTTTAAATCATCCCAAAGCAACTCTAATGTCGCCACATTTGAAGAATTTTATTTTAAGAAATCACTTCAGTAGGGTTTGTTTCGGAGGACTCGAAAGGCAAGAGAGGGACAGTTGCATTTGTAGCTTCAAGTGCTGTAGGAGTCAACACAAGGTAGATGATAGTGAAGACTAAAGCCCTTTGGGCAGAGGTTCCAGCTGTTGGCTGGCTAGGATAAAATCCTATCGGTGCCACACCATAGCCCTGCGAAGTTGAATAAGCAGTGTAACCTTGACGTGTCTCTGTTTCTTCATCAGCAATGTTGAGCTTATGAGTGTAGCTGCCATATACAATTGTGAAGGTTGGATGGGGTGGTCCATTCAAAGTGGCCAGCTATCTTGACCTGGCAAGTCTTAGGCCTGTACTAAAGTAAGTACTCATTAAATGAATGCCCACATTATCCTACTTATTCTTACTGGCCTTTTGGGTTCTGAGGTCCTTTGAATTTTATCCCAGAGGGTATGGGGGGGCCACTGGAATGAATTAAGCCATCCACATTAAATTCCATCTGTGCACTGAGTGACTAGGAACCCAGAGAAAAAAGAGAAAATTATGTGGACACCCTAAGCACAGAGCTCAACAAAGTATGATGACTTTGGCCATAAGTGCTGCTTTATGGCTATCTGTAAAGCTGCCCATCAAAAAGCTCCTGACAAATGACCTGCAGTAATGAGAGTATGAAGGGAGCAGCCCTGCAGAACATTCCACCTGACGGGGACACAGATCATGGGAAGGGCATTCTCATAAAGCACAGGGTGGCTTTCTATTCTGTCCTCCTCCTGCTTATCCCCTGGCCCAGCCCTGTAACTCTGTGGCCTTGCCTCTCAGTTTCCAGCTCCCATTCATTCATTCATTCATTCGTGTTTTATTTTATCATGTATTCATTCAACTATCCATTCATCAATTTTTAAACAACTCATATAGCCAGTATTAGTAATCTTCTAATAACAGAAGATTCGATTTATTGGGCTCTTTCAATATGGTAGATTCCTTGATAAGTATAATAACACTAATAACAACAGCAGCAACATTTATTGAGCATTTATTCTGTGCCAAGCACCATGATAAACGTTATATATGAATTATCTCATTCTATCTTCACGAAGTTGCCTAAGACAAGATGTTATTGTTAACAATATTTTTACAGGTTGGGAGAAATGTCTTAGAGAGTTTAGGTAAATTGTCCAAAGTCAGATAGCTAGTAAATTACAAAGCCAGGGTTCAAAATCATGTCTGTGTAATGTAACACATGTGCTCTTAGCCACTACTTGGGGCAGCCTCAACAGAGATAAAACTCCAGTGTTTATAATTCTTGCTCAGTAATTAATACATAGGGAAGGCGGTACTTGATGAGCGTTGTAAAGTGTGGACAGGGAGACTAGTAGGAAAATGATTTAAGAAGGTAAGGTATCCATTTGAAAACAACACACTAAATAAAACAGTGAAGCAGAAACCCATGGTATGACCCCATTTTCCCAGGATAACTCACTGAGAGGGTAGTAACCTGTCATCGATTTGACAAAACCAAAATTTGAGTTAGAAGCCCCTCTAATGAAAATGGCAGGAAATCCCACTCAAAATGGTTGGAAGAATAATGTGATGTGTAAACTTGCATCACTGAAAAGGCCAGGGATGATGCTAGCTTCAGGAACACTTTGATGTAGTATCATCAAGGACCAGCTCTGTTCCTCTCCATATTTCCTTCTGCCTTCTACCTTCCGTGGTAGAAGCCATCACCTACTTCTTCAGGCCTCACACAGGTTCCTGTTGGCAGTTCCGAGGTCTTCCATGTTAGTAGTAAAGAGGCTGTTCACATCTTTATATCTTCACACTATGCGGACCACAGAAGGAGTGGCTCTCAAGGGGGAGAGAGACCCTTAGTTTTTCCCAGAAGCCCTGGAAAACTTCTACACAGGTTTTGTTTGTTCTGACTGGGTTTCTGCCATCATGAACCAAATCATGGTAGCCAGTAGGATGAGATGGCATAGAATAGGATAGGCTTTAGCCAGTCAGGGTCCATCCCATAAGCTGGCGCAAAGGTCAATACTGCAAAAACAACATGGCTGACCATGGGAGAGAATCGAACTCCAAGTGGTGTTATCTGAATAAGGAAGACAAATAGAAGTTAGATAGCAAAAACAACTGGAGTCCACTACACCAAACAATTCAATTACTTTGTTTTACGATTTAGTGCCCCAAAGTATCTTCCTGCAGCATATAGCAGCTCAGTTTAGGATTGCACCTAACTTAGAAATCTTGCTTTGCTCATTATCATCTTGGAAGCATTTTTTTTTTTTTACACTAAATGCAGAAAGATTTCTTTAACATGAGTAAATGTAGTATTTTTTTCTTCCCAAAGTGCTTCACAACTCCCAACTTTTTAAGTGCCTGGAGTAAGATTGTTGTCACTCCTCTCCTTTATACCAGCTTTGTCTCCTGCCTAAACAAAATGTTTCAAAATATGATATTTCAGTATTAAAACCAGATTAAACCCTGCGTTTCTGTACAGGAGGGGTATTTCTTTTGCAGTTCTTTCTATGTTGTTGATCAGACAAATGTGTTTGGCATGTGTAAATTGTTGTGATCGCTTTGCTTTTTGTGACATTTTGGGAAGGGGAAAAAATCATGCTCAGTAGATGACACGGTTTGCTATAGCGGCAATATAAAAATTTGAAATTCTTAACCAATTTAGCATTTCCCCTTGCAGCCACACCATCTATCACAGAGAAGTGATATTCTGGGGGACGCAAGCCAATCAGAGGATTGGAGTGTAATTTTTACAAAACAAATGTATGTATAAATTATCACTCTCTTCTCTCCTCTCCATAAATAGCGACACTAATAGATCCAGAGCGTGAGATACGGGAAGGGATGCCTTGTTCTACAACAATTCATCTTGTCTGGGAAAAGCAGAGTTGAGAAATCCGATCACTTAAGATGTATGGCTCAACCTGAACATTGTCCAGCATCTTCTGACTACGGTGTGGAAGGAATGTATGGTTTTTGCCTGGAAGAGACAGTGTGGCTGGATGTGCGTGTGTGCGCGCATGTGTGTGCGTGTGTGTGTGAAGGGAGAGAGACTTACAGTCTAAGGCATGATTGAGCTACAACCATGTTTTACTTGGTTTGCACAGAATTTATAAAATTGAACACTTTTTAAAAATTATTTTCTAAAGATCTAGAGATTTTTCCTAACAGGGAAAACAACAGACTGGAATCCTATATGGATTTTGTAGAGAGGTTGCCTCCTCTTGACAGGGCATAAGCTCTCCAGTATGCCTCAGTCCCACCATTCCCCATTCCCTAGACCCAACCCATTCCATGTTGGAAGTTTCCTGGATACAACGGGCAGTTGAGTTCGTGGGCCTTAATCTAATGAGAGCCACAGGGCTCAATAATCCAGTGACTTTTCAACCCTCTGTGCTTTTAAAATTTGTCCAAGATTGGGGCGCCTGGGGGGCTTAGTCGGTTGAGCATCTGACTTCAGCTCAGGTCATGATCTCACAGTCCGTGGGTTCGAGCCCCGCGTCGGGCTCTGTGCTGACAGTTCAGAGCCTGAAGCCTGCTTCGGATTCTGTGTCTTCCTCTCTCTCTCTGCTTCTCCCTGGCTCACGCTCTGTCTCTCTCCCTCTCTCAAAAATAAATAAACGCTAAAAAAACATTTTTTTAATTTGTCCAAGATATTGCTAGTGAGGGTGGAGAAGATCTGATTTTCTTTTAAGACTCCCCCCCCCCCACCAGAAGCAGAACTACTTACAATTTGCTTGCATTGGTGGAAACAGAATCAATATATTTTTTAAAGAAGTCAGACAAAATATATCCAACTTTTCGGCAGTTTCAGTTTTTCTTCGGCGTTCTATTGTGACTTTTGTGAGCCGAGCAAACTTCTTGGGAGGTATATTAAAAGGTTTAATATTTGCAATATAAATCACATCCCTTGTAAATCACAGTACACCACACATTATGTGCTTCCGGAATTTCTGCTAACCACGACTGCCATCTTGGAGCTTAACTACTTTGTATGTTCGCAGTGTATGTTAGTTACAAAAATCCTCACCAAAAATATTACAGGGCTAACAAATGTTATATTTTTGTGTGTTTGCCCGTTTCACCGTACAGTGGTCTATTTTTCTGTCAGAGAAAGGCAAATGTTTATTTTCCCAACTTCCCCCGTTAAGCTCTTTATAGATTAGCACCCCGGGCAGCTGTCCAGGGGACCCGCCCCTCAATTCACTTTTGTGGGAGGAAAGGAAGAGGGGATGGAGGAATCGCTGAGTCACAGGACGTGTGAGCTTAAAGACCTGGCATTGGGAAATCTGTAAAGTAGACTTTTGAGAGATTTTCCACATTTTAATGAGTGTATTACAAGCCACAGTCGAGTGCCCATTTTTATCGAATACTCGATATGTATATCTAGTTCAGGAGTCAACAAGTGAAGTGTGGCCCTTAGGCTGATCTAGCCAGCTGCTTGTTTTTGTAAATAAAGTTTTGTTGGCGCACAGCCACGCCCACTCATTTCCATATTGTCTATGCTGCTGTCGCAGAACACCAGCAGAACTGAGTAGCTCTAACAGAGGCCTACAGGGCTGCAAAGCCGAAATATTAACTGTGTGGTCCTTGAAGAACAATTTTCAACCTCTGATCTAATTCTCTAACATGGTAGAAATACGTTATTACTTGTTAAGTGCAGTTTCTTTGAATGATCAGTTCCCCGTGCTCCCTGTGCTTCCTCTGTGCTCCTTCTTCAGGACACATGTGACACTTGCAATTATTGTTTCACTGGACATTTTCATACCACAAGCTGCTTGGGGCACCTGTTGGATCTGAGTGTATCAGTTAGGAACGCATTTAACTGCAAGGAACAGAGCACTTTTAACTGTGGTTTAAACAATGAAGCTTTGAATGATCTCACCTAGTAAGAAACCTGGACGCATATGAGTCTAGGTTTGATATAGAGACCCCGGGATGGTGCAAACCATCGTGGCCCCACGCTGTGACTCTCCCCCCTGTCCCTCCTGTCCCTCCTGTGCTCAGCTTGCTGACCCTTGATATATATCACCCCCTGGTTGCAAGATTTTTTGTATCAACTCCAGGCATCACACGCCCCATTCCAAGTAGAAGAGAAGAGACGTGAACACAAAACATTCTTCTATCGAGCTTCTGGCTTTTTAGCCCAGAAGGAAAAGCACCAGCAGACATGCTCCCCCCCCCCCGTCAGATTTCATTGAAGAGAGTGGATCTTCCCATCTCTTTCATTAATATGATCCTAAGTGGATAGTCAACCAAGGTTTGTCAAATGGTGGATGTATGTATCAGTGATGACGGATGAATGATAGACTAAATCTTTTAAATTTTATTTAATTTGGTCTCCACCATGGGCAGCAGAGGATAGCAAGTAAGAGGGTTCTTGGTGGTAAAAAAACATTGTGGGTTATCACTTTCTCTCAACTCTTCATTTTACCAATGGGGAAAGTGAGGCACAAAAACACAAAGTTAGAGGGGCACCTGGGTGGCTCAGTCAGTTAAGCACCAACTTTGGCTCAGGTCATGATCTCGCAGTTTGTGGGTTCGGGGCCCATATTGGGCTCTGTGCTGACAGCACCGAACCTGGAGCCTGCTTCGGATTCTGTGTCTCCCTCTCTCTCTGCCCCTCCCTGCCCCTGTCTTTCTCTCTGTCTCAAAAATAAACATTAAAACATTTTTTTAAAAAGTTAGATATTATAGTGAATTTTTATACCTTCTGATTGTCCAGCATCCATGCCTCACCCTTCTGGTAACAACTTCTTAATTTTTCTTGGAAGAACCCATTCTCTCAAACAATGTGATTTTAGTGAGCCAGGTAGCATCCCTGGCCCCGAGAGAGGGTCAGCAGTATTCCATCCCCCTGGCCTAGTGGTTAGTCTGGAAATCGATACATGTCCTAAGCTAATTCAGCCAGAATGAGTGCAAAACCTTCCAGGCATTTCCAGAAAAAACAACGTGGGCCTGAGGTTGCTGGTGGTCAGCATGGGAAGAGCCAGGCTGACACGGAAGCCCACACAGAAGGAATACTGTGCAGAGATCTTTGAGGTCATTGATGAGCACTTGGATGTAGCTGTTTCTGAACTAGATGTTTTAATTCCAGGACTCTCTCTATTTAAAAGAACAGAAAACCCAACTTAAATGGTTCTAAGCCATAAAGGGCTTTTTTGCCTCTTTTAACTGTAAATCTAGAAACAGGAATAATTCATTCGAGAGTGCGTTATCCGATGGATGGACAGTATCATTCAGAACCTAGGTGTTTTTGCTTTTTTCTTTCCATCTCTCTACTACATTCTGAGGCAGGCCTCCTCATGGTTACACAATGGCTGCCAGTGACATTTCTCCCCTCGTGGTATCTTACATGAAAGATCCCAAGCAAAATTTCAGAAACTCAGCTTCATTGGACCCTTCGCCCACCTGAGAACCAATCACTGTCATCAGGGGAGAATGGAACGTGCTGACTGGCTCATGCCCTGGCTTTTCAGGGAGGAGGGGGGCTGCTTTCCAGAAATACACAGATTAAACAGGGAAGAGTTAGATACTGGTGTGGAAGTCGGGTTGTGTCCGAAAGGATGAATGGAGCGAATGACGGAGGACCAACAGCAGTGCCCATTACAGCTATTAACCCCTGGACTTCTGAGTTGCGTGCAGTCGAAATTTTTCCTTTTGTCTTTAGGCCAGTTTGACTTCATGTTCTATCCTTTGTGAGCGAAGCATGCTTATCAATGGTGCTATTATTGTTGGGGATGGAAACAACGCACATCACCTTCTCCTCATGTTTCTCCATACCACTTTTCACCTCCTAATTGATATATTAGAGAACGTATCTTCCTTTATTTTATCTTGCTCTTGTCCTTAGAGAATAGGGTTCGTGAGAGCAGGGTTTTGGATCCGTGTATCCCTGCCCCCAATATCTCTAAGGGTACTTGGGTACCTGCTCCATGATATGCGCTCAGCAAGTATTTTCTGAATGAATGAATGAATGAATGAATGAGTGAGGGAGTGGACATAATGAGGAAATAGTATCTTCCTATGTCAGAAAAGGAAGGGCCCTCAAAGATTGGCAGGGCCATTCTCTACAGAGCACTAAAATGCCAGGCTCCTGATAGAAATCCAGTGCGTTCTCTGTTCCTCCGTCCCGCCCCATGGCAATAGGAATTCACAACCTTTCACCAACCAGTTTCCGTCTCCATCAGGGGTACCACTTATTTTCCTCCGTTCACCTCTTTTATTCAAGTCCCTGAGTGTTTACATTCCTTGATGTGAATCTTGCCTGTGTGTTTGAACTCCACTTCTTTTCATTTGCAACTAAATGAGGAAGGTACCCATGACCCTTTGCTGGATTACTTTACCCACTGAGGGACTTTGGGCTTTATCTTGGTTTTGTGCCTGCATCCTCTGCCTCCATTCCCGTCTTTCACCAGGTGCTTCTGGAGGTCTCTCTTCTATGTTCCCAAACCCTACCATGTGAGCCAGAGCTTATCTTCTTCTTATTCTAGATGGGCGCCTGTACCAGTGGTCCCCTGGGCTGGTTGGTTGGGAGAGGCTCACCTATACAGTGGGAAAGGCTGGGTCTTAGGCATTCAATGGAGACATATCCAGGACCCTCGGATGTCCAGGTGGGCTGTCTTTTGAGAGTCCTCTCAGGTCAGAGACCAAGGGGACACTGGGCCTCTCAGGCACAGATGGCATCCAGGTGTGGCTTACTCAGCTGGGCTCCATCTTGAAACTCGTAATGAGTTCTCCAGCTGGAGTGGGTCACAGCCCTCGCATTCTCCTGCACCCCAGCAGAGGTGCTGAGGGTCTGGGTGGTTAAGTGGCGATGATATAAGTACTTGGTGCTCCTCCTAAAAATGTTCCTGAAATCCTCTCCTCCGAGGGTATTATGAACTGCTTTGTGTTGCGAAACCTCACGGGTCAGGATATTTAACTCAAACAAGTAGCTATCCAAACCATTGTGCACCACGAATTCACACATCAGCTGTGCATTCCAAAGTTGGATAACAGGAAATTTGAAGTCACATGGGTATTTGTTAAGAGTGCATTTTTCCATGTATGCAAATTTTTAAATTTGAAAACTCACTCTGCCACCTACTCATTGTGAAACCCTGAACAAGTTAATGAAACGAGCGGTTCTCCAATATGGCCCCCAGCAACAATAATATCACCCAGGGAACTTGTCACAATAAAAATCATTGGGTCTCCACCCCATACCGCCCCAGACCTACTGAATCAGAGACCCTGGGGATGGGACCCAGCAAGATCTGTTTTAACAAGCCCTGCAGGGGTGATTCTGATGCACACCGCAGTTTGAGAACCATTGGCTTAAAGGATCCAGTCGGAATTTCATTATATGTAAAATGGGAGGGATAATACTTGGCCCCAAAAAGTTTTTGTAAGGATTAATCTCAGTAGATTTTGCATGTAAAGCGTTTAGCACAGTATCTGGCACTTAGTATGCACTCAATATATGACAGCTACAATTAATGTTATTATAATTATTGGATTTCTTTTCTGGGTGGCCAATGAATCAGTCTATGTCTCTGTGTGTCTACCTGTGAAATAGTAAAGAGTGGAGATATTTTAACATTAATCATTATAACAATAGCTAATTTATTGAGCTCCTATCCTGGCCCAGGCCCTTGGCTAATTACTTCACAAACACTGCATTCAATCCTCATTTAAAAATTTGCTAAGAGATGGGGCTATTATTGTCCACCTTTTATAGGTGAGGAAGCAGCTTAAGTAACTTACCCAGAACAACACAAGTAGTGAGTGAAAAGAGCTAGAAAAAGAATTTAGAGCGTGAGTCTCCAGAGCCTGGATTAGTTAAACACATCACCAACCGCCACTCCAAAGTAGTTTGCGAAAGGAACTATAGCAGTGGCTGTTTTCATCCCTGCAGAGTTATTTTGAAAATCAGGTATTCCCTATAATATATACACTGAAATGATAGCTATTAATTAATTATAGAAGATGACCCTTGATCAGATTTTTGCTTGAAATGGGTTTTTGGTTTTTTAAGAGGCCAGGGGCAAAGGAGACCCCCATGAAGTCCTCCGTGAAGTCCTCCGTGATTCTACATTTCTGCCAAGTGACACTCGTCATGCGGCCACGACGGGGAATGATTTGCTGCAGACAGGACTAAAGACAGCCCCGTGTCTGTCACCCGAGCTGTTCCTTCTGGGCCATAGTTTAGGGCACTGATTACCTGAGCCCAAAGAATACATTCAAGTGTCCTTTAAATAAGACGATCAATCAGAAAAAACAAAAAAATGAAAAACGCTTCCTTTACCTACAGAAGGCAAAGCTTCAGATGAAGATTACTAAGAGAAAATGTGAAATTGACCTGTAATTACCGTACCTGTTAATATGGGTTTGGGGCCCGATGAGAAGTGCCAACGTTCTACCATTTTTCAATACAGCCAAAAATTGAGGCACATGAAATACCAATGACATCCTAGAAACCATTTTAAGATGGGTCAGACTATACGTATATGCAACGAATTTCAGAACAGGCTGCTGAATTTGTAAAACAAATATATTGAAACACCCATCAAAATGATGGTCCAGGGTAAAATATACATTTATTCACCGCAGTGTTTGCTTCATCCAAGGGTACAAACGGGCCGGGAATGAAACCCTGCAAGGTTTTCTTTTTTGAGTGAAGCTAAACTTTGTGCTTCCTGGGAGAGTTTCTGCCTAAGTCTTCAAAAGCTGGACCTCGGAGATATTACAAGGCGTGCAGCACAACGTAGAACTTCCCCGTGTCCCTAAAATAACAGTCTCAACAATAGCACCACCGAACACACACTAGTTTTGGCTTCTGCCTTTTATTTTATTTCACTTTACTTTTCCCTCCTCTGAGCTCCACCCCAGCTAGCTCTTGAAAGGCCTTCTGTTCTGTCAGCCATAATGACATCTGCTGGCGGAGACAGGAAGTCATAAATCTGTGGGTCCCCTCTCAACCAAACCTCGTTAATGCTGCCATTTATCACAGGGGCCGGGGTGCCATCTCTGGAGGGCTGGACGCACAGAGTCCATTTTCTCCCATACCCCTTTCCCAAGAGAGCAACCATTTCAAAAACAGCCACTTTCTCATTTCACATTTGCAGACCTGAAAGTCAGGCGGAGGCAGACCCCACCGTCAGCACGCGGCTCTTGGAAAGAAGCCACGATCCCGGGCAACAATAGACTCGATTTGATGTTTGGGGACCGAAGCGAGGCGCTTCTGACCACGCTCTGTCCTTCCTCATTTTAAATCAGCCCCTAACTGCCTCAGAGAGAGGAATGGAGATTTCCTTCCTCTGAGCCCTTCTGCCTCCGTGTAGGTTTTTAAAGGCCAAAAATCTTGCTATGGGGAGCGGGGGGTGGAGAGGGAGTTTTAAGAGGATTATTGAAACTCAGAGTTCCTTTTATTCCAAACTAATTTAGGATGGTGTTCAGGTTTCTTTCTTAGGAGTTCGCTGTGTCCTCAGCTTTGATTCCAGACCTGTGCCTGTACGAGGTGTATCCTGGGTTTTGCTGCTCAGAGCATGTTCCCTGGATCAGAGCGTCTGCAGTGTCTGTTTGAGCTTTTTGGAAATGCAGACTCACGGGTGCCGCTCTAGACCTATTTGATCAGAATCTGTGTTTTCAGCGAGACCCCCGGGCGACTCCTCTTTAGGTCCCAATTGCTGAGGCTGGGCTACCTACCCTGGCGTTCTCGGCCTCGGCCCAGTTGACGTGTTGGGGCTGGATTAGCTTTGTCTGCGAGGGGCCTTGGCACTGTGCTAATCTGGCCGCATTCCTGGCCTCTACCCACTAGATGCCAGTAGCCACCCCCCGGACTGTGACGACCTCTAGACATCGTCACATGTCCCCTGGGAGGAAAAAACACCACCCCTGTTGGAAACCGGGCAGCCCAAAACATGGGGTCCGTGGAGCTTCGGCATCGGTGCCGTTTAGGAGCTCGTCAGGAATACGCGTTCTCAAATCCCACCAACTTACTGACGCAGGATCCCTCGAGATCCTGCAGGGAGCCCAGGAATCTGTTTTCACTCTGCAGGAGAAAAGTACGCAGGCTAACGTCGAAGAATTCTGAAACTGCAGAGCAGAACAGGGAACGTAATGGGACGATCAGCTGGTGACAAGGCCACAGCACCACCGAGAGTGAGTCACGCGTGGCCACTGGTGGCCCTCGGCTGGAGCCACACCTGCAGGGTCTGAACCAGCTTCCCCACTTGCTGCCTCCACCACCTTGGATAAGTTGCCTGTCCTCTCCGTGCCTCGGTTTTCTCATACGTAAAATGGGGACAACAAAAGCACTTGGCCTCATGGAATGGTTTTTTTATTTTTTATTTTTTTTATTTTTTTTTTTAAATGTTTTTTTTTTCAACGTTTATTTATTTTTGGGACAGAGAGAGACAGAGCATGGACGGGCGAGGGGCAGCGAGAGAGGGAGACACAGAATCGGAAACAGGCTCCAGGCTCCGAGCCATCAGCCCAGAGCCCGACGCGGGGCTCGAACTCACGGACCGCGAGATCGTGACCTGGCTGAAGTCGGACGCTTAACCGACTGCGCCACCCAGGCGCCCCTCATGGAATGGTTTTAAGGGATTGAGAGGTTCCTATTTGAAAGCGCCTAGAACAGGGCCCAGCACCACGTGCTTCCTGAGTGTTAGCAACTTTTACGATCGTTACTGTCATTTGCTGTTCTTGCCCTAGATTCTTAAGTTCCTTAGGAACCACACAGGTGCCTTGTTCCCTGCCGCATCCCCGGTACCCAGCCCAGTGCCTCGCCTGGATTCGCTTTATCCCCCAGCACAGATTAGATTAGACCTCAGATATATCTATATCCGAAAGCACTCTGTGAACAATAGTCGGTCAGCGAATACTTATGATGAAAAAGCGAAAGACCCGGGAGTCCTATCTATGTGCCGGCGTCATGCTGTGGATTTTACATTAGTTTAAAATTCCTCTCTGTGCCCCTGAATGGAATCGGTGGCACATTTAATTGTCCCCATTTCACACATGGGAAAACTGAGGCTCAGAGAGGCTACACAACTTGCCCAAGGTTGTAGTCTTAGCAAGTAAGTAGCAGAAGTATCTTTTTCAAGTGCAGGTCTGATTCCAAATCTACACTTCTCTTTCTTCCTGGGTGCCCACCTGGTGTCCTGCCCATTTCTTCACACCCCCATTGAACCACCCGCACCGGTGGCTCTTAGCCTGCAGGGAAGGCCAGGAACGACATCTATGCAATGACTGGCAGGCACTGACGGGTAAATACCCCAGCTCTCTCGCTCTTCGAGAGGGACATCTCAGAAGTACATTAAGCTCCACTGACTCCCCAGCAGGACTAAGGTTTGTTACCCACAGTGATCACCTGCTTGACCACACACTGCATGTTGGTAGCCTTACTGTGTTCACTTTCCTCCTTTCCTACTGGAGTTTTCTAAGCTCATGTACCAAACAGACTGCTCGCTTTCAAATCTTTATCTCAGGGTCTGCTTCTCAGGGAACCCAAAGCAAGACAACACAGGCCTTCTCAGCAGAGGATTTGCAACAGGCTTGAACTATTTGACCATTTTAAGCCCGTGGGTTCCCTCGCTGTGTTGGCCTTCCCAGCAATGGTTAAGGAGAGGAGACAAGTTGTATTAATGGGCGAAAACAGCATCCAGGACAAGTCACTTTGACATAATCCTAGCAAGCAAGGGGAGAATCTCATGAAATTTTCAGGACAATAGGATGCCTAATGCCTAATCATAATAGATAAGACATGCTCCGGATAAGACAGAAAGGTGTTCTCAGAGTGAATTATATCATTCTCTATTTGCTTCTGAGAGTTGAGGGGTACTTTTGGGCACACAGTTCTAATGAGTCCAGGAAGGAGAGCTTGATGCATAGTCGAGGTGGCATAAAATATACCGGAGCCCAGAACTTAAAGGCTCCTCCTCACATGGTTTCCAGGCTGTTCTGGTCCTTACATTCACTTAATGTCTTCCTGTGGTTAATGAAGTCGAGCAATGGAGTACTGGGCCAGCGACGCGGTCTGGATCCTTCCGCGCCAGCAAAAACACTGTCACCGCTGCAGGTAGCTGCGTCCAAGGGAGAAATGTGACGTCTGTTCGATGCACCGGCTCCTGTACTCCCGGCCCGCCCACTCCGCGATGGGCCCACCTGAGAAACACACAGTGCTTCATCGTTGTTGTGAAATTCTACGCCCAGCCAAATCCAAACAGTGTTCAAAACGAGAGCCCACCAACTTTTGGAGGCTATTTCCTTAGAAGCAAGCTTGCCAATGCCTGCCTGTCTCCAGACTCTACTGTCACCGGCCTTGACGGGTTTCAGAGAGCAAATTCCCACCAAGCAGAACGAGACAGATTCTCTTCCGTGTTGGTTGAACAAATCCACTCTACTGGGCTAGCTGTTTCGGGATGTAAATGAATGAACGGGCGTTTATCAACGGCAGAGAATAAAACTCATACTTGATATTAGGACCCATGATATCCCCGGTGACCCAGCCACACCCCACTTCGCCTACATCCTTTCTGCTCCCCTCTCCCTGGCTGGCTCTCGAAATCTGGACCCCTATCGCTGAATCCTTTGTGTTCTGGAAACACAGAAGTCTCTTCTGATTTCAGGCCTTGGCTCCTGGTCGGCTGCCTTGTGTATTCCAGATTTCTGTTTCAGTGTTCCCTTCTCAGAAAGGCCCTCCATGACTCCCACTCTAAATTGTCCTGCCCCAACCCCTTACCCTCTGTCCCAACACCCCCACCTTATTTTCTTCCCATTGCTTTCCATGATCCATCTGGTACTTCCTCTTGTCTGGTTCTCCCCACCGATATGATGCCTTACCAGGTGTCGTGGGAAGGAAGAAAATAACCCAAGACTGCCACCTTAAAGGTTTTACAAAACAGTACTGGTAAGAGGGATATCCTGAATGAGTTAAATGACACAAGAGGAAAGCAATGAATTATATCCTCAAGGGCAAAATCGTATGGTACACTGGCTCTCAAACTTGGCCGCATGTTGGAATCATCCGGGGGCTTTAAAAATACTGATGGCTGGATCCCGCCCCCACAGACTGATGTAATGAGTCTGGGGTAAGACCTAGGCATTGAGTTTTTTAAATCACCCCAGTTGACTGTGATACACAGCAAAGTTTGAGAACACTGCTTTTTTTTTTTTTAATTGAAGCATTATGTACATGTATAGAAGCACATAAATCATAAGCATGCAGCTGAATTAATTTTTACAGAACGGACACACTCAATAACAATCATCCTGGTTAAGAACAATGAAAGCCCCCACCCCACCCCCAGTAGCCTCTTCGTGCTCACTTTCATAGGTGAACGCTACCCTGATATCCAAGCATAGATTGGTTCTGTCTGTTTGTCTACTCATGTATTTGGAATCATACTCTATAATGACTCTTTGTTTTAAGAAGACAGGGATAGAGAAGTTTGAATCACTTGGAGCCCACCCGGGAAGCCTGCCTGAAGGAGGTGGTATTTAAGGGGGGATCTGAAGGAGGCAATAGACAAGAGAGAGAAAAGGGGAAAAAGGGAGGGAAGTTGGGGAAGGGAGGACAGCATCACTTGGCAAAGAGGCGCACAAGCTGAAATGCTCTATACCCATGTCTAATGAAGGCCCTACAGTGGGCCCAAATCTTTTTTTTTTTTTTTTTTTCCTGTGCATCCTTCTTCGCAAGAATGCTCCACTTGGTATTCAATCGGTCCACAAATTTTCACTGAGCACCAATACTGTGCTGGACTTGAGGATATAGAGGTGAACAGAACTTACATTTTAATTAGGAAAGACAGATAATACATAGGCAAGTATATGAAGAAGATACAGATGGTCATAACTGCCATGAAAGATAAGACAAAGAAAGGCACAGATGGCCGGGGCAAAAGGAGATGACCTCTGAGTTTAGAGTAAGGAGGAAAAACAGACCTGGGGGAGGGCTCTTTCTGGAAAGAGAAGACGCAAAAGCCCCCGAGCTGGGATAGGAGGTGTTGCGTTAACTGAGGCATTCTCCCTCCGCTCCAGAATCCCACGGGCTGCCCCAGTGCCCACTCATTCAGGAAGTGCCAAGCTCAAGGTAGGCACGTGGCAAGTGGTGGTTTTCATTGCATTGGGTTGGAGTCCAGTGATAAGACAGGCAAACTAGCAACAACAAAAATCAGTAGGATAGAAATCTGCTTTTAATGGGGGCGTTCACAGGGTCCACGGGTGCAGTGAGAGGGCTCCATAGCCGCCCTTTTGTGTGAATCCAAGAACAGACACCCTGGTTCTTCCTTGTGTGCAATGACTTCTACTAACTTGATTCACTTGTTACAAAATTCAGCTTCTGCAAAGGGGAAGGTATCCATGCCTGGCACCTTACCAATATCACCTGGGAACTTTTAAAATTTCAGATTTTCGGGCCCCACCCTGGGATCTAATTCAGTAATTCTAGGGTGGTGCCCCCGCTTCTTTATCTTAAGAAAAAAATCCCCAGGTGATTCTGACATTGAGCCAGTGTGGGAATCCGTGTTCTAGAAGATACGCTTGCCTCATTCCAATCAGTTCATGCCTTTACACATCCCAGAGTCTGAGTGTTAGATCTGAGGATGCTACGTTCCCTGGAGACCCAAACATAGCATTATTCTAAGCCACCAGCTCTTGGAAGAAGTTTCCAAAAGTGCCAGAGTCTGTGGTTTAACAAAGTATTTTGCAAATTCTAGTCAGGCCTATACCACCTTTTTCGCATTTTGCAATCTCCACACCCCCTTGAACCATTATTTCTTCCCTCATTCCTTAGCTATATTTATTTTTTAAACCCATAAATTATATCAAACTTCAGATCGCTACCATAAATGGAGAGCAGTGTCTTTCGCTAAGATAGAAGTAAAAACTTAGGGTGACTTCAATAAAAACAAACCACTTTTTTAAGAGTCTAGCCAGGTAACTCTTGCCCCTCCCAAGCTTCTAAGCCTGAGATCTGTGGTTTCTTGGTTGAGAAATAAAAGTCAGCAATTGTTAGGCATAAAAGTTGCACCTCGCACCAAACTGAGACGTTCTCGGATTGAAAGAGAAACGAAAGGGAATAACCTTTTCGCTGTGCGATTCACGTTTTCCAATGTCATGTCTATGCCACTGAACAGTATCTGGGTACCATTGTGTTATGCATCCACCTGGGGTAGACAAAATCTTTCTTGCTGATAACTAAGCTAAATACTCTACAACAGTTGCAGTAGGGCGAAAAATACAAATTAAAGTAAGAATGTAAGTAAGAATGTAAGAGACGAACCCTGGAGAGAGGCGGGGAGAGATTCTGTAGCCCAAAGTCAGTTACTCTGACCCATTTCCCTCCTCATCCTCTCCAAGGGTGGGTCCAGCGCCAAGTCTTTGGGAGGTCATTTTAACAGAAGCCTTTTGAAGGCAGGGATCCTATCTTAAACATCCCAGCCTCTCCTGTACTTGGTGCAATGCCAGGCACCTAACACAGTAGACACCCGTTAAATGATTGCACATAGTACCAACACCCAGTCAGCAGGCATAGGGCTCCTCCAGGGAGGATTCACGGTGAGCTCGCTGAAACTGCGGTCTTTTCTTCTGCTCAGGCCTTAGGTCTGTATGTCCTGATCCTGTAACTGTGGTCCCTGGCCAGCGGGACTGGGGGTTTTACTCAGGAAGCTGTGGCCCCTGGCACTCCTTAAAGGTGTGGGAGGGAATTAGAATGAATTAGCATTAATACCCCTTTGCTGACATTGTCAACTAGGCAGAAGGACTTTCTGTGCCTCAGTTGCCTAAGGGCTAGGCTGGGATTGGGTGACAGTTGGTCATGGGTGGAGGCCAGTTGGGTGATTTAGGGCAGGCGAGTTACCTTGTGCCACCTACATGAAAGGGATAAATGAGCATGTGCCTCCCCCCAAGTGTGGATGTTAAGAATGATTCGACAACAAAAAAGATTAATCAGCCCTTTACAAACAGTGACAATGGCATGTGACTAGTAGGATGGGGAAAGTTATGTTTCCTACAGCCCCTAAAAGAACCATTCAGAAAAATATCTGTGGAACAGGTCACCCTAGGTCATTCCCCACAAGAGAGGGCAAAGTAGGTAGATGGGTTTAAGGGCTGGGCATCCCTATTATACTTGATCGAGATGGGTACGTGGTTGGGGGGCGGGTAGTGAGGAGTAGACCCAGGTGAAAGAAACCTCATCACAGTGACCACGGTAATGGTGCCGCGCCTTGAAATCCTAAGTTATAAAATACCTAAGCCTGAGCTTGCTTTATAGTCATATAATATCGTATACGTATTGTATATTGTAACATAATATATTACAGATAATATATGTTCCAGTATATAGTTGTATATACAATATACAATTGTCCTTGTATATTGTAACATATATTATCTATAATGTATTATGTTACAGTATACAATTGTATAGTACAATATTGTAAACATATTGTATATGTCTGGCTCCAAAAGAACAAAGGCTATTTTTAGCAGAAGTTCTCAAACTGGAGTGAGCAGGAGAATCACTTGTTCAAAACACAGATTCCCTAAGCCCTGTTCCAGAAGTTTCTGATTCAGAGGGTCTAGAGCAGTGGTCCTCAACCAGGGGGCGATTTTGTCCCCTGGTGGTGGGGGGGGGGGGAACACTGGACAAGGTCTGGAGACAATTTGGTTGGCAGGACTGGGGTGGAAGGGTCCGGCATCTAGTGGGTAAAGGCAGGGGTTCCTG
The DNA here is from genome assembly GCF_007474595.2 of Lynx canadensis. Taxonomy (NCBI): domain Eukaryota; kingdom Metazoa; phylum Chordata; class Mammalia; order Carnivora; family Felidae; genus Lynx; species Lynx canadensis. The sequence goes on along the minus strand of NC_044305.1, from coordinate 9,062,338 downwards.
CCAAACGCTGATATTGTACAGAACAGCTTCCACAACAAAGAATTATGGCCCCGAATGTCAGTGGAGCTGGGGTTAGATCATCTTCTGGGGTAAGGCCTAGGAATGTGCATCTTAACAAGGGCCTCAGGGGATTTGGGTGCAGGCAGGCAGAGCCCTGTCTGGGGAAGCCCTGGACAATGCCTGCTTTCTTATTCAAAGGCTTTGGCTGTCTGAGTTCCACTCTGCCCCGCTCCTTCATATTTAGGAAGCAGCTTAGACTTAACTCTCCCCATGAAGCTCTTCCTCATAAGCAAACTCTCTTCCCCCAAGTCCAAGTCTATTGCCCTCCTAAGTATACCTCCTGCCCCACACACATCACTTGCCTCTTTAATCGTCTCTCCCATGGGAATGAGAGTTCTTGAGGGCAGGGTCCAGGTCAGACCTGTCCTCAGCACCTAGGCAGGGGCCTGGCCCACACTGGGCTCAACAGTCACATGTTGGCTGGAATCTGTCTCAGCTCTAGTGACATCTCCCGCATCGAGTGAGTCTAAAGCTACTCCCTCTTTCAGACACTGTCACAGACCCTACTTAAACATGTCCGTGGAGCTTATCGCTCTGCAGTTATCTTGTGTGTTTGCCTGCTTTTCATTCATTCAACAAATATTATATTGGGAACCTACTATATGTCCTGTCCCTTCCCATCACTGGGGATGGAACAGTGAACAAAAGAGGCAAAGTCCCTCTTCCCAACAGAGCCTATATTCCAAGAAAAGAACTAGGACAATAAACAAAATAGAAACCTATATATAATATATGTGATGTTGATATGACCAGTAGAGAAAAATAAAAGAGAGAAATGGGACACTGTGTGTGTGTGCGTGCAAGTGAAAATTTCAAGTAAGATGGACCTCTGGGAGAAGGTGACATTTATGCAAAGACTGGACATCTGAGGGTGACATTTCTGCTCCCCCACCAGAATATAAACACTAAGAGGCCAGGATCTTCCCTTTCTCTGTAGCTTCTGTGTCTCCAGAACAGGCACACACATAGTAGGTGCTCAATAAATACTATGTAAACAAAACAAAGAGAATATGGGATTAAATTATCAAGGAGGCAGATGGGAGATTTTTTGCTTTTCTGACCATCCACGGAATAGAAGGAAGGCGGGAGGGGCGGGGGCGTTGAACTTGGGGTGGGGGTGGGGAGTACATCTTCGCGGTCAGATTAAGAGACTTGGGGGATGGAGGTCATTGCTGGATAAGGCGCCGTCCCCCTTCCCCGCCTGCCCGGAGCCTACCTAAGTTCTCACCTTCCGAATAAGTATTGTTAACGGCCCTGCAGGTCGGCTAACCCGCCCCCCCCCCGCCCCTCGGCTCCCTTCCCAGCTGCGGAGTTTGGCCCTCACCCTGCCCCCCTTTCCTCCCCGCAACCCTGCGGGTCCTGCCCCCTCCCCCGCCGGTGTCCCCCGCGCCGGGGTGGGGGGGGCAAGTCCTCGCCCCAGCTAGGGGGGCGCCGCGAGGAGCCGCGGGCGCGCGGGGTCCCCGCCCCCAGCCCCTCTCCGCGGCGGGACACTGTCCCTTTAATAGACTCCCTCTGCCTGGCGCTCTGCGGCTGGGGAGTAAATTTCTCCCTGTCATCAGGTCGCGGGGAGACGAGGAGGAGGAGGAGTTTGTTAATGTTCAGTTTGTTCAGCGGGATCGATGTTTGCTGGAATCGCCTCGCCCTGTCTTGTGTGTGTGAGTGTGTGAGTGTGTGAGCGTGCGTGCGTGTGTGTGTGTGTGTGCGCGCATATGTGGGGGGTGTGAGTGTGTGAGAGGAAGCGCGAGTGCGTGCGCGTGTGTGTGCGTGTGTGTGTCTGTGTGTGTGTCTGCGTGCGTGTGAGTGTGTGTGAGTGAGTGAGTGAATTCCAGATTTTCTGTCTTTCCCAAACCCGCTCCTGTCCTCTCGCATATCATTCACCGACGGGAATCTGACAGCGGCCGCAAATCTACAGTGAGTGATCTCTCTCCCCCAGCGCGAATCCGCCATAGAGACCGGCGAGGAGGAGGAGGAGGAGGAGGAGGAGGAGGAGGAGGAGGAGGAGGAGGAGGAGGAGGAGGAGGAGGAGGAGGAGGAGGAGGAGAGGAGGAGGAGGAGGAAGAAGAAGAAAAAGAAGAAGAAACCACTACCTTCCCAGGATTGCCTTTTTTCCCCCTTATCTTTACGCGCGCGTGTGCGTGTGGCGCGTGTGCGCCCCTCGTCCCTTCCATCCGAACCCGGTCTTGGATGTTTAATAAAGAAATCAAGTGTCTCAACAGTCACCAAAAAAAAAAAAAGAAAAAGAAAAAAAAAAACCAAAAACCAAAAATTTCCAAAAAAGCAAAAACAAAAAGAGAGAGAGAGAGAGAGAGGAAAACAAAATCCAAAACAAACAAACAAACAAACACGGCAGAACCAACCTCTGCTTCAAACCAGCCGGCACAAGCCACCCGTGTCTGCCGCCCGGAGAGGGGGGTCTCTGGCCCGTGGTGGAGGAGTTGCAGGGGGGATCGCCAGGGGGACAGAGGCCGAGTGACGCCCTAGGAGCCACCGGGCAGGAGGCGGAGGACACCCAGAGAGGCGAGCGAGCAGCGGGCCCCCGCGCGCGGCTCGGGGCTGGGGCGCCAGAAGTAGGACTGGAGCGAAGTAGAGCGATGCCAAGGAGGAAACAGCAGGCACCCAAGCGGGCGGCAGGTAAGAGACTCGGCTCCGCTTCGGGGCTGCGGGGCGCACCGAGCTCCTCGCCCGCCCTCCCAGCCCCCGGGTGCCCCAGGACGCCACCCCCTGAGCTGTGGGGGGAGTTCGCGCCGGGCGCCCCTCTCTGCCCCGCGAATAACCCCATCCCCTCTCTCTCCTTCTCCCATCTCCCAAATCCTCCCCTTTGCAGGCTCCGCTTGGGTGGGGGGGAAGCTGTCCCACCAAGCCTTCCCTCCTTAAACTTTTTTTTTCCTCCACCCTCTACCCCACCCCTAACTTTCTCCCAGTCTGTTTCTTGCCTCTCCGGCCAAAGTTGGGTTGTGGATTTGGGGTGCCGGGTAGGGAGACAGTCCTTCCACCCCCGCATCCCTCCGCGTGGTCAGTGCCAGTGGCTTCTGGCCTCGAGGGACGGCGTCTGCGCTCGCTGGGGTTTGGGGCGCCGAAGTGTGAGGCATGCCAGAGCCCTGGGCTGCAGGCTGGCTTTGGGGCAAGCAAGGAGACTAACTTTGATCGCCAAGGTGGAAAAAACCCACCCCAGGAAAGGAATGAACCTTCCAATGTGCTTTCTAAATATGCTTGGAAATCTAATCACTCTTTCTCTTAAAAAAAAAAAAAGAAAGAAAGAAAGAGAGAGAGAGAAAGAAAGAAAGAAAGAAAGAAAGAAAAGAAAAGAAAAGGGAAAATGCCCAATAGAACATTGAAACAGCTCAGGATTTTCTTTGCCCAGAGAGAGTTGCAAACTTTGTAAATTGATTTGTAGGGTATCCCGTCTGAATCTTTCCTTACTAACCCCTTCCCCTCCCCCCAGAAGAGGAACAGGTTAATGGATCAGTACAATAGACCTTCTAAAGGATTTTTTTTTTCCTTTTGGGTTGCTTAATTGCTTTTTTAATAGTATGCTGGGGTTTTGTTTCTCGGAAGTGTAATATGAAAGTTCATTTTTCTCCTGCCAGACCCACCCACTGAAAAATCAGCTTTCCACTTGATTGCTAGTTTTGATTTGACATTTGATTGATCACCTGTCATCTCGCTGCCTTTGATCTATTCATTCTTGATATATATCAATAAATCACTCACCATGGTAACTCAGAGTACCAGTGACGCAAGCCTTGCCCTCTAGATTCAGAGCCAGACATGCACAATTATTATCTTGTTTGGCTTTTAATGTGGGCGTTTTTATTTCTTTGTGTCCTTCTGTTGAATCAGGGCTTTAGCAAAAAGCTGAAGTTCTTACCGCCCCCCCCCCCTTCTCTGTCTTTACTTTCATGCTTTAGGGGACATCAGTGAAGGCTGGTGTTCGGCAGACCCAAAACACATTTCCTTCTGTTGTAACGGGAGCGAAACATTAGGAAGAAGTTCAGTGGAACACTTTTGTAAACTTTATAAAGCCACCCTTAGAATAAATCCAAAGTTAGTTGCAAATCTGAGCAAAGTGGGTGTTTGCGTCTGAACAGCCTGGACCACCAAGTTCATCCTCCACCATGGCTTGGTTCCAGCATGAATGGCAGTCCATGTGCTTTGAAATGTCCCCAGCTATCTTCCCTCCAGAGCGCAGAATTGCTTCCGTAACCACGCGTAGATTGGGTCAAATTGCGTGTGGAAATATCATGTATAAAGCTTTGATTCGTGTGTTTTCCAACTGTTTCCCAGAGAGCAAAATAATTGCAATATTCTTAGTGCCATATAACTCTGGCTACCTCTTTTGAAAACCGTTTCTCCCTCCTGCCCCTGTCCGTGTCTACATTTCAACCGCTTATTTGTTAAAACTTAAGATTGTTTTGCAATCTGACAGCATTGGGGTGTGCACTGGCCTTCTAGACCCAGGAAGAGTAAGCGTGATCCTTCTAGCTCTAACAACCCAAGTTTTCGTGTAGCTAGATGATTAGAGATAACGTCCTTATTGTCCCAAAAGAAAACTCTGGGCAACAGTCCAGCAAGAAGTGATACTGCCCTGAAAATTACTCTTTTTTTTCCCCCCTTGTTGTTCCGGTAAAGGCCATCAACAACTAGGCAGTAATTTAAATTACCAGAATGACTGGACATGTCTCCTTTGGTTAGCTCATTACAAAAAGTGCATTGCTCAGAATTGCACTACTTTGATTATAATTATCCTCTGATCAATGAGGATCCAGGTGTAGTAACATAATGCTGTATCACATTATTTAAATTAGATCCTTTTCATTAAGCTGGTATCTATTGGAACTGGCTTGTCTATTTACTGTAGTGTGTGTGTGCGTTTGAAAGTTATGACTCTAGTTTCAGTTCACTAGCCTATTGTATTCCTGGTGTCTTTATGTTTGTTTTCATGGCTTTATTATTTTCACTGAAGAAAGCAGAAACCCTTGTCAAGCTGAAAGGGAATCATTCCTACTGCATGCAAGGAGGCCCTTCTTAGAGTATTTATTTGCTCACATATGAATAAAACAGATTTTTTTTTATGCGATGTTTCTTTCCTCCAAAGTCATAGGTGCTGTCTTCCGTTGTAGCTGAGGTGGCGATCCATGAGCAAAGTTAGCCACTTTGGGATTCTTTAGGTAGTTGGTCATGAAGGGAAAAGAACAAGGTGGGTTCCAGGATTGTGTCCGTACTAACTTTTATCGCTGCCTGAAATTAAACGCAATGCACAACTGTAAGTAATTACTCCCATGGACTGATGTTGAAAGCTTGATTTCTAGCTTGATTAATGAATAATGTAAGATAGAAAAAGCCTGTGAGTGAATCAGAGCTGAAACTCTTTCCCAAGAACTGTTCGAGGCAATTTGGTTTCTTTGCATTATTAGTTTTAAGTTCCATGGTTCAGGGAATCAGTTACAGAACTTTCTAATAAAGCAGGTATGCAGATAGAATGAACAAGATGATATTATAAGTGATGGGGAATCTCGGTCTTTATTTGTTTTGTTCTACTCACCCCACCTCCCCCCCCCCCCCACCGCCTTAAAAGAAGGGATGTGAGGTAGGCAGTTCTCTTTAAGGAAACAGCTAAGTCAGAACATTTCCCTCTGTTTCCCTCTGAAATGTCATTCTTCCTGGCTTTCTAAAGCTATGCTTTTCCACCATACTATTACTTCGGGCAAGAAAAAAAAAGTTCAGAAAACAGCCTATGGTACCCCAGGGGTTTGTGTATGTGTGAGTGTGTGTGCTGGCTTCCTTGGATGTATATTTCCCTCACCACTAAAATGCATCCACTTTTACCTGAGACTATTGTGGGATTTTCTATCAGCATCTTTCCCCCCTCTCCATTTTAGGGCAGATAGAGAAGATGGCAGAAAGGTAAAATAAAACAGAGCAGTGTTTTGATTTGTTTGTATTTTGCAGGATTCAGCGTAGTTAAAAATTTTAAATTGCAGACTTACGCTGCAAACCCTTCTATTTTCTACAATCTGTCATAGCCTCTGTACACAGACATGTGTACTACGTATATTTTATTTTACCACCCTGAACTATTGTTTTTATGTAATGCCAGCCAATTGTAGTCGAATGCACGATCTTTGGGGCTTGTGAATATCGAATGTACGCGTAAGTTGCAGGATTCTGCTTCTTCCAGCCCAAAGAGATTAAATGTCTCCTTCTTGCTGACTCTCCTAAACTATCTGATAATCCAGAGCTGAGGAAAGTCTCGCAGGGAAGAATGGCTCCCTCACTTTATTTTGTTTATTTAATATGGAGATGAATAATGCAGATTTTGTTTTCATGAATGTCCTTGTGTGGCAGTAAACATTAGACTATTAGCAATCATTACTTAAAAGTTACAATTTGCACCTTAATGGCATAGCTTATTTACATGGGAAACATATTCATCAGGGACAGTTCTGAATCCTGCAGTGGAGCGGGAGTTGACCCCAGCGATAGCCTTTTCAGCCTACTGAGAACTGGTGCCTGGGTGAACCCACTGAGGTCCTAGCAATCTGTACCAGCAGGGTGGGGAGGCGGCAGGCCACTCATGGCGAAGTTCACGTTTAATTTCCTGGCAAGTGGGATGGGATTCCAGGGAATAGGAATCTGGGTAGAGTCGGGACCCTGGCACTCTCACTTTATTTAAACATACTTCAGAAAGACAAGTTCACATCTTGCAGATTTAAATACTGCATGCTATAGACCCCATTCACTTACCCAAACAGCACGTTTTTAACAGATGAATGGAAAAAATAAACACTCACACCCCCAGAGGGGCGCAGCAGCACGAACTGTTGTGGCTCTTCTTGTTATTTAAGACAGATCCCTGAAAAAGGAAGGACAGGTCCCACGGAAAACCGCATCCTGCACCCGAGCGTTTTGGATGGAAATTGATTACTTAAGTGGTCCCTTCCCCAACTCCCTTCCTGATTTCCTTCTCCCACTTCTCACCTCACCCTTAAAGACCCAGATTGAATGGGACATCTCAAAAGCCCATTTGTTTTAGGCATTTATTGATTTCATTTTTAATCTGCCATATCAGGACACAATACATTAGCCCTAATCAGCAGATTGCAAGTGACAGGGAGTTCTAGTGGAAGGTAGGGAAGGGGGAGGGGGCTCTGAAGAAACTTCTGCAGGATGAAAATCTTCTTGAGGCTTGGGGGTTGGAGATTGAAGGCTACTTTTGAGGAGGGTAGAAACGTTCCTCGGAACTACCATGCATTTATTTTTCTGCCACCTTACACTGATTTTTCTCCCAGTCACCTCGGTTCTGTTGCTACCGTTTGGGAAACCTTCACATCCAACAAATACCTCCTAGGCATCTTTAGCAGGTCTGTGCCTGGAAGCACCCTGCCTTTTGTCACATTCTCCAACAGAGGCTTATGCTTTCGTTTCATCCCAGGTGACGCGTTTGACGGAATTTCTCCAAGCGGATAATGTACCTGGGTTCATCTATTTCTCTTCCCACTGGCTAGGGGATTCTTCTCTCACTTGAGCAGGTTTTAAAGGGGCACTGCGCCTGGCATTATTTAAGGCCATTGAAACGATACACTTCTGCTCCTCTGCAGCTCAGCTTAGGAAAATCAGCCAGGAAGAAAACCTGTTCGTGTTGGTGCTGGGTCTGTAATTAGCTAACATGAGTTAAATGACCAGACTAGATCTTCCCTTCCGTCACTGTATGCTTACCATCAATTTTATTTAGGTATGTCAAGGTCTGGGAAGACTGTGCCACTATTTCAGAGGCGTGTCTGCGCGCACCCAAGTTCCCTTTAAAAAGCACAGGATGGCCTAACAAATTCTATATTAAGACCAGGCATCCACAGAGTATCATTTTTGTTTGATGCAAAGTCAGTTGGAAATACATTAAACTAACAGAGAGGGTTGTATCGCTTCCCTGAAGCACTGCTTTTTCATTACATATTTAATTACAATCAAATCAAGCGACTTTTATAAAAAAAAATTACAGTGGTATTAAAAGAAGCTTGGCACACAAATAATTTTATTGCTTCGCAAGTTGAGACTGCACTTCTATTTTTATTTACGTGGGAGAAATTTATTTTCATTTTCTAACGTGACAAATACATAGTATATTTTCCTGTCGTCTGTATCAGGGAGATCCAATTCTCCTGCCTTCTTAGAGCCTGTTCATCCTGGATGTTTTTACATCCATTTTTCAGTAATTGGTAACAATTTGTATTTTTTTTTATTATTTTGAGTTTTATAAATTCCATTTCAAGTTAGAAATTCTCCTGTTCCTTAGGGTGACCTTTGGTGAGCAGCTCTTTGATTATAAATGAGCTTAGTCATTCTAGCCACATAAGAAACAACCTCATTGAGAGGGTTTGCTTGATTGCCTGGATATTGCAGTAAGAAAAAACAAAACAAAACAAAACAAACAAACAAAAAAAACACCATATATTTACCGGCCTGTATCATAGAAGCCGATTTTCACTGGATTTACCATTTCTTTCTTTTTTTTTTTTTTTTTTTTTTTTGGTATTACTGACCTTTCAGTCACTCGTTCGTTTTAGGTGTTGCAATGCTAATTGAAAGGTAGTTTCGAGAAACACTGGTCTCTAAGAAATGGTAATAAAAATTCGGTCCTTTCACAGCCCATATATCCACTTCCGGACTATGCGAACTCACGGGAAAGTGTCTCCGTAAACACATGGTTTGGGGTCTGACTTGGACACCAGTCTGGAGTGTCCCCAGTGGGGTGGTTTCCCCCCCTCACTTCAACAGGGAGACCTTCATGAGGGTGTAGGACTTAGGTCCCTTCTGAAGACTTTGTCTGCATCACAGACACACAGAATAGGAATCTGAGAGGCCAAGTGGGAATTGCTGATATGTTTGTTTCCAAAGCAAACTCTGTGGGTGAAGTGATAAAATAATTTGAAGAGACTTGAAAGTCATTAAAATGGTTCTGTAGAATTTTCATGTGTTGCCTCTGAACCTTTTGCATTTCCTCTGCAGAAAGAAAAAAAAAAAAGATGCCCTCTGGGCATCCTCCAGTACGCCATGATGCCAAAGCGAGGCCTAAAATTGGTTAAAATTTTAGAAATTAAAATTCAGGAGGCACGGCCAGATAATCCTGTTATTAATATATCGGTATTTTTAGAGGTAATGAATTTAGAGAAATTACACAGGGAAAAAAAAAAAACCTGGATCATATTTGAAAGCATTTGTCTTGAATTTTTCTAAGAGTTCCCTTTCTATCCGTGTTGTTTAAAAACAACAAAAACAACAATTTCAGTATCGTCATACCTACTCCTCAACCTTAAACAGGGTCTACCTAATAAAGTTCTCTCTGGATGGACCAGGACACAGGACACCGTAGCACACGTCCCTTTTTGCAAAATAGCTTTAGAAACCCAAACGTGGGCACACAAAATAAAAGTAAAATCTCGACAGGTTATTCTAGCTAGCTCAGGGTTCAAGATCGAAAACTTTGTTCGGCAGGGTAAGAAAGAAAATAGCAGTGCATTTTAACTACACATCTCCCCTTGGCACATGAAAAGTTGCAGAGCAGGGAAGATTTTTAAGGAGCTTTTTAGCTCTTTTGCATCTCTCTCTCTCCAAAGACTAATTTAATTGAAAAGCTGTTGTGTCCATTTATGCTAAAGGAAAAGCCTCATGTTTCCATAAAGCTGCCATAATGCTAAGGTGGATTTAAAAAAAAAAAAAAAGACATCGTTCTGCAGTTTCTGTTAGTACAGAAATTAAGATCACGGGTCTTAATTAGTTGAGTGCTTTCAGAACTGAATGAATACTCTGAAATCACCCCTGAGCTTTCTTCTTAAAGCTCCATCTAAGTCATTTCTATGGAAATTACCCAGTTTAGATATTAAGGTGGGCAGAACACAGTTATTGTTTTTAATGAAAATAGTTGCAAAGGGCAGAAGGAGATCAAAGCTGTTGTCAGCGGTCATTCTGTTTGTCATGAATTCTGAAGAAACTTCCCAAATGCTTTCCTGCATCACGAAAAATCCATGAAATCTGGTGACGCAGACAATTCAAAAAGGACACGGAAGGTCAAGGTGTTCTATAAGGGAGAAGTGACTTGGGTAAGCCAGAGCAGCGGCATGTAAATATTTCTATACAAACTGCAAAGGGCTTACTTTAAATCACTTGAATTTATCAGATTCTTAGAATTTTCTATGTATTTAGAAGCCCCTTTCTCATAGGCCGGGGGAGATATGAATAGCTTCTGGGCCAAGAGGATACTGTAGAGAAGAGGTAAATCTACTCTAGGCATTCGGTACCGTTTGGTACAGAAGAAATTCCAAAATGAAAAGCTATAAGCTTGTTTTATATGAGAGCTGCCTTCGGCTGGTTTCCTTTATTAGGAAGTTGGGTCCATGGCTTTGTGCTTCTTTTTGTTTTCCCTCTTGAGGTTAGGTTTGAGACTGTGGATGGGGCCTTAGAACAGGAGGAAGTGACTTGGGTAATGGTTCCAGCTTTGCCCACACTCATTGTGCGGCCCTGAGCAAGCTCGAGAGAGAAACCTTGTTTCAGGGGTAAGAACGTGAGTTCAGGAGTCAGAACAAACCCAAGTTCAAATCCTTAGGTCTATTCCTTTTCTTTGCCTTATAGATTTGGCCAAGCCGCTCAAATCTCTGCTCCCCACCCCCCCCCCACACACACACTTTTCAACCTATAAGATGGGGGTAATCATAGTTCTTCTTAAGGCCCAGGTTTTTTGAAAGGATTATATGAGACTGGGGCTGAGAAAGTGCACTGAAACTATTAGGGGTCAAACCTGACAGTAGTGTATCTTCACCCTGAATAGCCAGACCATGAAGCATTTACACCAGAAAGGAAATGAGCAACCAACAACTATCATGAGACTAGGAGGCCGGGGCTTGAAAGAAGTCAGACATGGGTGCATTTTGGTTTTTAAAACTGGAAATCCAGTCACTGAGTAGGGTTTTAGCCTTTTCTGAGAATGAAGAGGGAATGGTTGGAGCCCCGTGCCAGCTCAAAAGAATATTTCTTTCCCAATAGATAGTAATTATAACACTAGCAGCAACAACTATAACAACAATGGCAATAACGATACCTCCCACTATGGAGGTGCTTATTATATATACCAAGCACTTTACCAAGTGCTTATATTTCATTTATTTAAACAGCAGTTGGGGCGCCTGGGTGGCGCAGTCGGTTAAGCGTCCGACTTCAGCCAGGTCACGATCTCGCGGTCCGTGAGTTCGAGCCCCGCGTCAGGCTCTGGGCTGATGGCTCAGAGCCTGGAGCCTGTTTCCGATTCTGTGTCTCCCTCTCTCTCTGCCCCTCCCCCGTTCATGCTCTGTCTCTCTCTGTCCCAAAAATAAATAAACATTGAAAAAAAAAATTTTAAACAGCAGTTATTTCTTGAGTCCCTACTATGTGCCAGGTTCTGTTCTGGTCACCTGCTTCCCGGGGAAGGAGGCAGGGGCAGTGAATAGGATGAATAGGGGATCTTACCCTCCAGGAAGGGGAAGCAGGAGAACATACAAGTAAATTAACAAAGAAAAAAAAAAGGTAAATTTCATATAGAAAAGAAACTCCATGATGACAGTGGTTTCATAAAAGCAAAAGTTGAAGAGTGGGAGTTTGGCAATACAAGTGTGGATGGCCAGGGGAGAGACCTGTCCCAGGGGGGACGTCTGAGCCAAGTTTTATCCTTCTAACATTCTCATGCATTAGATGCCAGTGTAATCCCTATTACTGATGGCGATCTGAGAAACCTGCAGAGCAGCCCGTTCAAGGTCATGCAGTGGCCAAGCTGGGTTTTAAACTCCCTGCTTCCAAAGCCCATACACTTAATCTATTGTGATATTTTATCTGGAATAGCTATAGTCATTTGCCAAGGAAGGGCCCCGTTCCTATTATTCTTTCCTTGCGTCTGTTGTGAAGTCTAAGCCTGCGGGGAGGGTACTGAGAACATTGACGGAGGATGCTGCCTTCAGTGGCATCTCCAAATAGAATCTCGGGCCCTCTCCCATATATGAAGTCGGTTCTTTCTTGAGGGTTCCTTCATGTGTATGGATGTGCATTTGTGCATTCATTCATTCAACAGATGTTGACCTGCTCACCTACTGTCTGCCGGGCATTGATCTAGGGGCTGGTGTATCACAGCAGAAAAGCCCATGCCCTCCCACAGATATAATTCTTTTAAGACCAGAAAGCTAATACACAGATAAATATATAATACAACATTAAATAGTTCTAACTGCATTTCATAAAAATCCACTAGCATTAATGGAATGAAGAGGGATGGGAGGGTTGCCTTTTTATACAGGATGGTCAGAGCTGGTATTCCTCAGGTGCCAACACTTGACCAGCCCTGCACAAAAAGCGAGGAACCAGCCGAGCACAGATCTGGGAGACATGTTTCAGGCAAATGAAGCAATAAGCACTTATGACCAGAATTGACTTGCCTCTTTGAGGAATATGTAGGGGCCCAGTGGGGCCAGGGCAGGTTAAAATGGGGGAGGAGGTATAAGGAAAGAGGCAGGGGAGGTGGGCGGGGGCAGGTCTGGTGTGGCTTTCCCTATATGGGTCTCAGTGTGAGGGGAGGGAGGGTTTCCAGAAGGGAAGCGATGTGATCCATTTGGGTGTTCAGCAGAACGTAGGTACTTGTTGTGGCCAGTGGATTGGGTTCAGTTTGCCCCCCTGGCCCCTCAGTGATGGTGAGTGGGATGGTCAGAACCATGGAGGCAGCACATGGAGATAAAAGCACAAACCCAGCCTTTATGGAGGGATTGCCCGGTGCCTGGTCAGCCAAACGGGGGAGGCTGTTGAAAAGTAAATGTTAAGAGCCAAGCCGATCGGGGATGGGGTTGCAGGGCTTGCCTATTTAACTGGCCAGCAGTGTTTGAAGGGAAGCTCCTTAACCTTGCTGCCCTCCAAGTCCTCATCTGTCGAGTGGGCACAGGATATCTCTCGCCTCCCGTTGTGGTCAGGACGGTTAGGTAATGCGACGTAGAGAAAACCCTCGGTGCAGTCCCTGGCACGCACACAAGATCTTTTTCCTAAACGCTCATGTTGATTCTCCTTCCTGTTGTTATTTTTTGTCTGTAGGGATTCTAGGGGGAAAAAAATCTAGGCTCTTGAATTAGTCCTTGGTACCTATTAGGCACTAAATAAATATTTCCCGATGAATGAATAAATGAGGCTGTAAATAAAGGAATAAATACTTTAATTAGTGTACTACTTTGTATACTAATTAATTACTTTTGAGTAGAAGGATCTCTTTTACACATCTAACATTTTTTTTTTGGCAGACCTAGGTACCAATCATGATCAGAACGGCACTCTGAATATTTATCAGTTAAAAAAATACTAATGACAAAAAGACAGTGATTTTGGTAATGAACTTGCATTTTGTTCATCATGACATCATCTGCCTTCGCGCAAAGAGCAGGCATTTCGCCTTTTTGCAGTAAACAGTACGTATTCATCTCGTGCACAGTGCTTGCTGCCGATATGGGTTAGTAGCCTTCCTCATTAAGCCAAGACCCTCAGAGGGAGGGTCCCTGATGTTGGTGAAGGGGCTGGGGATCCTCATTTCTGACCCCTGAGCTGGACCTCTCCCTCTGCCCTCCAGGTGCGCAGCCTCCCAGGGTTGGGCAACTGCCCCTCCCCCAGGGCAAACCTGTGCTCATCCCCTCAGGCCCCAGGAGAGGCGGCAAAGCTTAGGGGTTGTTAAGCTAATGGGAGAAGGCTACAGGCTGTTTCCTGGTAACGCCTTCTCCACTTTTTAATTGTCACCTTCAGATTAGTGTCTGGGAGAGGGGAGAAGGGAGGCTGGCTGGTGCCTGTTAAGGTGTATCTCAGGACAAAGGGATTTGGGATCTCGGTGGCGAGCAGGTGGGAGTTTGGGCTGCCTGCCTTGAAATCTTTATTTAACCGATGTTACTGACGGCACCGCGGGAGGGGCTGGAACCGGAGGCTTGAAGGAAGTTGACAAAGGCCTGCCTTCTTGAAGCTTCCATTTAGTGTGGCAGACAGAGATCCCAGACAAGTGAGCGGGTGCATGTGGTCATATGCCAGTGTGTGGCGTGTGCCCGAGAGAGACCCAAAGGCGGGCAGGGCGTAGGGCACCAGGGGAGGGGGCGCCGTCTTGGATGGGAGGGCCAGAAAAGGCCTCTCAGTGCAAGTGACACTGCAGCTGGGTTCTGAGGGACGTCGCAGGGAGAGAAGCGCCCCCCCCCCCAGTGCCCACTGGGAACACATGTGACCTTGTGGGTCAGGAGCAAGGCGGGGGCTGGAAGGCAGCAAGGTGGCCAGGGTGGCGGAGGCTGGAGGAATGGTGCGGGGTCCCCACAGGAGGACAGGCCACCGCCAAGCCTCTAGGACCCAAGACCTCTAAGGAGCTGTGCCCTGGGGGGGCGGGCGTGCTTGGGAGACAGGATCTGGCTTTGGTTTTTACAGCGTCCTTCTGGCTGCCTTGTGATGTATTAGAGAGCAAGGCTGCAGGCAGGTTGACCGTGTAGGAGGCCCCTGTGTCAATCCGGTCCAAAGCTGCTGCTATCTTGGACCCGACCGATGGTGGGGAAGGTGAGAGACTCAGTCCAAAGTTGGACAAGATATGCAGAGGATGGCAGGTGGCCGTGGCGTATCCTGAGAGGTGTGTCTGAAATACCGACCTGGGTTTATCCTATTAATTCTAATTTCCTCATTCCTTCGTTTATTTCTCCCCTGTAGTTATATACCAGGTTCTTACTGAAAATTGTCAAGTCTATCATTCTCTGAGCCAGACTGGAAACGAGGGAAAACGTTTGAAGGTGCATTGATTCTAGAATTGACTGTAGAGGGGGAAAGGGCCCTCTTCCAAGCACATTTCGTGGAGTCCTGGAATCGCCTTTCCCCAGCTCCACACACCCATCAGACGACACAGTGTCAGGGCAAGGGGGTGACCCTGGAGTCGATTTCTCTCCAAAGGGTCACTTCCTCCCTGTGTGACCTTAGGCACTTTTACCTCCCGGACTTCCAATTTCCTCATTAGCAGAATAGACCTGATAGAAGAACTCATCTCATGGGGTTTTTACAAGGATTCACCGAGACAAATCAGAGGGCGTGCTTAGCACAGTGCCCTGTACAAGGTAAGTGGTCAATACATTTTAGTCATTACGGTAACAAGTTAATAAACCTCTCCATGCCTTGATTTCCTTATTGGTAACGTAGCGATCATACAACCTCCCCCTTGGGTTGTTGGGGAGCACAGTATGAACCCCTGCAAAGCAGTTAGAACAGTGCTTCACACATAGTAAGTGCTCGATAGTCATGACCGCGAGTCTGAGCTCATGACCGTGAAGGGACCTGCCTTCTGTCTTACCTGCCTCCCGTCCACAAAGCCTGGCACGTAGCTGGTGCTCAATCAGTGTGATTTGATAGAATGAATGATGGGGGCATGGTGACTGGCAGTCACAGGGAGAAAACCCAGGAGACAAAATTGCGTCTCTGTGGGGAGGGGCCAAACAAGACCCCTGACTGGTACCATGGCCTCCTCTAGTGGACGCTCCAGATGGCCATCTCCTCTGCCCAGGCCTGCCAGAGCTTTCTGCAGGGTTTCAGTGAGCAAAGCAAGCCTATTCCTGAAGGCTTTTAAAGCCAGAGCTGCTCCGTTATGGGCGGCCGTACCACTGGTGGTAAATAGTTTTAAGCAGCACGGACTCACGCACTAAGTGCAAATGATGTTCCTTTTCCAACACTGTTTTCAACCCCTCTGATTTAATCAAGAAGCAAGTCTTAGTTGGTGTTAGCCTGCCTTAAACAGCTGTCTCATGCCCCTTTATCAGAGAGGGTAGACCTCGAATTCAGAGACTTTTTCAAGTAACGCTTGGATTTTCCTTTTCTGATCATTAACGGCAAATGATGCTGGGTTTTCACGGACTGTGGGGACATAAATTTTCATTATAAAATAAAATTACATGAGGACATTAAAGAGGGAGTCGCTGTAAGGAAATATATAGAGAAAGCAATAGTTGGGGGCAGGGACTTGCACAGACCGTGAGGATGGGGCAGAATGACTAGCTGGGAGGACCCTGTGGTTGCCCAGGACCCGGACAGGGCAGGGGATTCATGACCCAGATGTGCCCAAAGGCTGCCAAGTCGCATCTGGGTGAAAGGAACACCCGGAAGACAGAGGCTTTCAGTAAAACTTCAAAACACTTTGAACACCAGAAGGAACTCCTCCCCCCCCCCCGTCAGAACATCAGAGAGAAACACTGGAGAGCCTTTACTGGCCGAGGAAACTTTGCAGATACGGAGGAATTGGGAATAACGTTCTGGTTTGGCATGTGGAATAGAGGGGTGGTTCTCGCCTTTACTTGGTGTCGTCATCACTTGGAAAACCGGCGAAAGTGCAACCTTGCGGAGTCCCAGGCCGGGGCCAAGTAGTTCTCATTCCACAGGATGGGGCGGAGGCCCATGAATCTGTATTTGAAGCACCCACCATGGCTTTGAATTACAGGATATGCGGGTCTCTAATACATCACATGGCAGCCAGAAGGATGCTGTAAAAACCAAAGCCAGATCCTGTCTTCCCCCCTCTTCCTTTTTCTACTCTCTTTCTCTCTCTCCCTCCCTCCCTCTCTCTCCCAATTCGGAATGCCAAAACATTTAAAAAATTATCCAAGGGGATCCGTATCCACTTTTGGCTTTTAGTCAACAGAAAATATATAAGCACTCTCTCCTTTCAGTCTCTTGTGGCAATCGCCTAGGTTTTAGAAATGGGGGGACCACTTTCCCTGATGCCTTTCAACAGAGAAATGCATCCATTCGCTCATCTATCTACCTAGTCATAGCACGGAACATCAGAGCCCAGAGAGTCCTTCAGCTAAGTTGAAAGACAAGCAACGCAGCCAATATAGAACAGGGGCCCTGTCTGCCCGGGAGTTGGCCGGCACCCTAGATACCAGTGTCAAGAGACAAGAAGGAAACACAAGGAATCGCCCAGAGCTTGATTTTTTTTGTTTCTTACAGTCTCTGAAATTCCCGAAACGCTACAGAATGGGAGGGCAGAAAACCTAGCTTTTTTCTTTGGTGCCTCCTTCACCATCTCGTTCTGTTTCATATTTTCTCCTACTTTCCTCAGTGGCTCTTCTCCTTCATCAATTCCCTCTTTTTTCTTTCCCGGTTCCTCCCAACAATGAGATTTCTGAGCCCTTTCTGTCTGTCATCTGGGCTTCCGTGAGCAAACGGGACCAAAATGATGATGGCGGAGACGAGGAAGATGATGCCAGTCCTAACTGTCGCTGTCATAATGCAACAGTGACCGTCAACCTAGTCAACATCATACCGTCAACATAAAACACCGCTTGTCGACCCGCATGATGCCAAACCAGAAAGTCTACCCTTACTAGTTAACATTTACAGAGCATGGACTTCATGCAGGCCATCTACATAAAGTCTCTCCCGATGACATCCTGAAGGCCAGATAGTGTTATTATGGGCCCATTGAAGAGATGAGAGAATTATCGAATGACAAATAGCTTGACGATCACATAAGCTTCCAAACAAGACATTGAAACCCGGCTCTGCCTACCAAAGGCCGAGTACTCAGACACTGTGTTTCGTTGCTTCTCACGGTATTTAATGCTCAATAGCTGAGCATCACGTAAATAAACGTCCCCAGGCTGGGAGAGAGACGTGCAGCCTAAGGGCGCGAACTGAAATTTAGGGTTTCTTCCAGGTTGAAGTCAGTCGGTCGTGGCAAAGAAAAAAATAAATAAATGGAGGGCATCATTCTGCTTATCTCAATCCAAAGCACCACCTTTAAAAGTTGAGCCTAGGGCGCCTGGGTGGCGCGGTCGGTTGGGCGTCCGACTTCGGCCAGGTCGCGATCTCGCGGTCCGGGAGTTCGAGCCCCGCGTCGGGCTCTGGGCTGACGGCTCGGAGCCTGGAGCCTGTTTCCGATTCTGTGTCTCCTGCTCTCTCTGCCCCTTCCCCATTCATGCTCTGTCTCTCTCTGTCTCAAAAATAAATTGGGGCGCCTGGGTGGCGCAGTCGGTTGAGCGTCCGACTTCAGCCAGGTCACGATCTCGCGGTCCGTGAGTTTGAGCCCCGCATCGGGCTCTGGGCTGACGGCTCGGAGCCTGGAGCCTGTTTCCGATTCTGTGTCTCCCTCTCTCTCTGCCCCTCCCCCGTTCATGCTCTGTCTCTCTCTGTCCCCCCCCCCAAAAAAAAAAAAAAGTTGAGCCTATGAAGATGAAAAAAGAAAAGTATATATATATATATATATATATATATATGATTTTTGAAACCTCTTGAGCTTTCCACATGCCACAATGGCATTTCGTGAGTTTGATTAAACAGAAGGAGGAAAAAACCATGAAAACCACGATCACAGAAACACGAAAACCACGAACACGGTCCATCTGGGGTGTCTCAATAAGTGATCGTGCTCGTCCACTTCCTACAGCATCTTTGCGGATGTGTCCTGAAATCAGACGCTGCTCATCTGTTCTCCATAAATCTCTTGTAGGCCCCATGACTCCTCCTGGCCATCAAAAATGTGGAATACGTGCAATGATGCTGGCCCGTTATTTATTTTAGCAAATGAAAAGCTGGCCTCCCAGATTTCCCGTTTAGCGCTCCTCATAATATTTATGGTCAGGGTCTCTAAAGGTGTTTCTTACTTGTAAGTATTTAATTATAGGTGACATTTAAATGATTACTTTGAAGAATCTGAAAAAGAGATGATTGTGAAGGTCGAGGGGCTTGGGTCTAAGAGGGAAAATGTTGCTTACAACAGAAATCATGATAGGATCTTTCTTAGGGGGAAAAAAGGAAACCCCTAACAATTATTTGTAGTTGTTGTTGGTTGTAGGTTTTGTGGATCTGTTTGTTGGTGGTGTTGTTTAATTTTTGAATGCGGTGGCATTTTGAAGCAAGTCTTGTAATAACACAGTTTGGCAAACTGCCTCGCTCTCTGATTTGAGGTTATTTTAGTAAGTAATGGAATGAAATAATCATCTTCTTCTATTGTCTTTAATGTAGACATTTTCATTATTAATATTGGATGGGGATAGTCAATCGTAGAGAATAAAAGGAAGAGCTGTCAATAATAAGATGAGCGTTTTTCACCTGATGAGTAAATTTCGGATAGAAAGGAGTTAAACTTTACAGATAAAGTTATATCACTTTTGAACACCAATCTTAAAATTTCTGTGCCTCAGTCCTGTAAATAGGCATAAAGGAGAGCAGTGACTTGTAAGCACCATTATGAGGATTTTTAAAAGTAGATCCTTGTTAAGTACTTAGAACAGTGTTCCATGATAGTAAGTGCTCAGCAGATACTAATATTTCCCCCCACCCTCCCTCTCTCCCCAGAGGCAGGCACTATTCAGACTTTGGTGGGCATATCCTCCATTGTTTATAATTCTGCCTGCATATATATGTAGCGAGGGGCATTATTGTCCTTCTGTATATGTTTAATATTTTTATGCAAATATTTTTTACACTATGTATTGCACATTGATTTTTAAGTCTGTGTGTAGACTCTATCCAAGAATGTAGATAGGCAGCTAAAGAAAAAAAGAGGGAGACAGAGAGAATAGATTTAAAAATACAGTGAATTCCTTTTCATATGCTTTATAATATTCTACCATAAGAATGTGTATTTTTACACACTTATCAACTCCTCTGTTAATAGACATTTAGCATATTTTTAAAGTTTTCATTATTACGTACAATCCTGTATTGGATATTCTTAAGAATTTTTACAATTGTCACATAAATAGTTGATGCAGAGAAAAACAGTTGTGAGAATTTTACTGCATTTAGCAAGAGATTCAGTTGATGAAAGTAAACGTTATGGAAACAGCTAGTATTTCTTACTTTGAACCTTCTTGGTGTCTTTCCTGAAATATACACTTACCTTACCAAAAATTTAACTGGCTCATTTGCACCTAGTAGGCGCTTGTGAAATGTTTGCTTGAAGCAAGTAAACTGAATAAATAAAATACGTCAGTAATCCCAATAATGCGCGAGACTCAACCATCAACATGGCTTGAATCTCAGGTACATCCAGCATGAGAGCATTCGTCGTCTTGGGGTGGAGTGGGGAGCACAGAGACGTTAAAAGGGAAGTGTGAATAGCATAAAAGAAATTGCATTTGTCCTCAGGGGGTGTAATCGATGGAGCTTCGAGTCGGACAACCATTGCCATCCAGATCCTGGAATCCATGGGGTGTTAAACATGGGTGGGCTGGGTTAGGAACGGAAGGACCCTGGGATTTTGTTTAGAGGTGTTACAAGGTGAACCTTAACAGTAGCCAGTTCGGCCGTGTGGCATGTTAGGCAGTCAGACTGACCTTTAATGCAGTTTAGCAAACATGTAGCGAGGCAAGCTGCTCAGTCCTGGGGGGAGAAATATTAATAAGGTAGGACCTCAGGATCTGGAGGGTCGATGTTGGTACCAGATGCTTTTCACAACCAAGATCGGCATCGTCCTTAGAAGTGTGTGCTGTGAGCGTGTTTTCTTGTGGGGGTGAGTTGTGATTGTGTGTCTTTTGTGTGTGTCATGGGTGTGTGTTTCACATATGGCGGGATCACGTATGCTTTGAGTGTTAGTGTGTGTGTCTGGGGGTAAAGAGCGAGTGTAGAAGGACCTTATTGTGCATGAGTTTTGTGTTGGTGGTGGACCTCGTCAATGCAGATGCTCACGCCGAGGCTGACCTATTAATGGAATCAACGACAAAGCTCTTGGGGATTTTCCCCGTGAACGTGAAGCCAGCATCACAGTGTTATTTCCCCAGGGGTCTCTCTGTGGCAATTCCCTGGGGGTTCTGAGAAACAGAACCATAGTTACACCTATGTTGCCTGCACAGGAAAATCAGCACTAAATTTGTAGGGTATCAGTTGTGGCTGATGCAGGAAGGTAGGCTCTGCACGGGGACCATTTCATTTACAGTGGGTGTTATTGTTGAATACCCGGATGAGTATTGAATGAGTGAATTGAATGAGTGAATTGAAGAGTCATCCAAGGTTCCTGGAGCCTTTGGAATATTTAGATACCTGCACGATTTGCGCCCACAGGGCTGAATATAGTGGATTCTCAGTAAATGTTGAATGGATACGCGAATGCACACACATCGCACATGTGAACGTTTGCTTATCTCTGAAGCAGGCTCGAAACCGTAAGAAAACAGTTCCCTGGCAGGGTTTTTGTTCTTCCTCTGTTGGTCCCACAGAGCACTTTGTCTGCTGTCCCTTTGGTTTAATTATTGTTCTTTGAGATCGGCACGACAGCCCTTCTGTTTACTGTCAAACTGCAGCCACAAATGGAGAAAGAAAGAACGAGGTGGGGAGGGGGGGAGCAGTCTCTCCAGTCCAGGTACGGGAACCTCCCCAAAGATACTGTCCCTTTACGGAGGCAAAGGGAAGGCTCCGAGTTTCAAAACTTGCCAAACCCATAAACCAACAAAACTGCATTGCTGCTTCCATAAATGTTTCATAAGTTTTATCATCTTGTGACGACGGTTAAGCAAATGTGTGTCCTTTGAGGAATTATTTACTGGAAGCAAGGTTATGGCGTCAACATCTGTGTTTCCAATCACTTAGATGAAGAATGGATGAAATAAATCACGAGTAAGTTCCACAAAGTAACTTCTGTGTTATTATCTTTGGACAAGCAGAACATAAGTAACTCTTTTAGGTGCCCTCTCTTTTGGAATTTGGACTTTTTAGTTGTGAGGCTTCTCTCTTTTTTTTTTTTTTTTTTTAATTCATTTCACGATCTTCAAAGAATATGTCTTCACTTTTTTTTTTTTTTTTTTTTTTTTTTTTGGTAGAAAGTTACCATAAAAACATCCACAATACAAGTACTTAAAAATTTCTCTCAGGGAATCTGGCTATTTCAGCCAACATTCTCATTTGGGAATGGGCTAACAGTTCCAATATATAACATCCATATAATTTAACCTCATAAATTTCTTTTTTTCACAGTGATGTAATGGGGGGACTGACCTGGAGTTTGTAAACGTTCCCTGCTCACGGCATTCCCCCGGGCAACATAACATTCTAGACAGTGTTTTATGTGCCCTGATTAAAATATAACGTATTCTTGCATTTCCTGTGGACTGACCTGTTAGTACTCTAAGCAGAATATTTAAGGAACATGGAGATGTTTTCAAATGTGTAACAATGCACGGTATGAGGTGGGTTTTTTTTTTCCTTTTTCTTTTTAAAACAATGATCTTATTTTCAATTTAGACCGTATTCCCCTAGGCACCCACTCCGCAAGAAAAGTTTTGTGCTCTGGTTTAACTTTTGAGTCTGCCCCAGCACTCCGATAAACAAACAGAAATACTTGTTTGTACCTTCGGTTTGAATGCTGGGGCACGTACTGTGATCTGCTCTCCTGCAGTAGGGAAGGACTCGGGCAAGTTAGTGGCGAGTCCCCCAAGATAAAACAGTAGCGACGGAAACTTACAACATTCTTTACGAAAAGAAAAAAAAAAAATAATTAAAATAAGGGGAAGGGTTTCCTAGGGTTCCTGCATCATGAAAACAGCTGTGGCAGATAAACCACTCAGCAAAACCATTTGTGGCTTGAGGTGTTTTAATTTTCTAGGGGAGGAACATGGGGTAAAAATAAAAGGCAGTTCTTGTTTCCAGAGGAGCAAAGGAGAATTTGTGGGGTGAGGGCTTGAGCGTGAAACTTTGCTGGTGGACATTGATGTTGCCTGTAGGTCTTCCAGGGCACGAACCTCGATCCGGGAATAACCTGAAAGAGACATGGAAACGACACGAGGGAAGGAGGGCTGGTTGGATCGATCAGATTCATGGAAGATAAGTTCATGAAAGGGGTACATGTATTTGAGAGTCATTATTTTATTCATTCAGCAGGTATTTATTAATTTCTGTTGTTTTCAAGACCTTGTGCTATGTGCCAGGACTATGAGGATAACAAAGGCATAGCCTCTGTGTTGACAGGTTAGTGATAGAGTACCCAGAACAAAGCCAGGGAGTCTGGATGGATGGATGGATGGATGGATGGATGGATGGATGGATGATCTATGACTCACTAGGAATTCAAGCTCATTTCTGTGTGTGTGTGTGTGTGTTTACTTCTGGGTCTAATTGTTGATCTGTCAAGATTTTATCCCAGGCAGCCCCTGGCACTTCCATCAAGGATGGATAACCTCTTCCAAGGAACCATTCCTGAGCCCAGGTCCCTTCTTGCCTGCATATCCTCACCCCTACTCAGCTCTTAGGGCAATAACTTTCTGTAAAGGTTTTTGGATTTGCCCTAGTTGGCTACACTGGATCTTTTTCACTCCTCACCATAAACTTTTCTCTGCTTTGTTCTCTGAAAGATCATAATCAGACTCGTTAATATTTACTAAGCCGTGCCAGGCACTGCCCCAGATCCCTTACACGTACGACTTCGTTCAGCTTTCCTCTCAAAACTAAGGAGGTAGGCACACTGCTCATATCCCCATTTTCCATGAAAACTGAGGCACAGAGCTATTAAGTGATACACTAACATAGCAAATATATAGTGCAACTAGAATTTAACCCCAGGAGTGTTTGCCTCTAAGGGTGCACTCAGCCAGATTTTTAATGAATCATGGACTGGTGATAAATTATACCTCATCTGCATGACTCAACTGAGCCTCAGCCTTGGCACCTATAGGTACAGAGACCCAAGGGGTGGGATTGGGACAGGTCTATCTCTGAGACTCTTCCTTCCTTTTCACACACGGTGGTCGCAATGGAACGCTTTCCTTCAGAGGACCCCCAGCGAATAGGCTCCAGGGTTTACGTTGGCCCACATGGGTTTGCATAGCCTTCCCCCAACCAATCACTGGCCTCTGACTGGCCAGCCTCGCTCATGTAGGCCCCCAGTGCTGCAGGAGCCAGGAGCAGCTGGTGGCCAGTCACCAAAGCAAAACCAAGGTGGTATTACCAAAGTAAGGGAGACTGGATGCCGGGCCAACAGAGTCAAGAGCCTCATGCTGTATGCTCTGAAGGGTTACACCCCATGGCCTTGAACTCAGATGAAGATTCAAATCGAGGCTGTTTTTTACTTTCTGTCTGACCTTAGATAAGCTATTAACCTTCTAAGCACTAGGTTCTCAGTTTTGAAAATAATTACCCTGATACCATGTGGGGTTGCCACGGGGGTTATACAGATTGAGTACATAGTGTGTTTCATGCACACATGGCACATAGTAAGTGCTCAATAAATGTTCGTTAATGTGATGGTTATGGAGGTAACCATGAGAACTACCAGAATAATGTCTTTGGAGATGTTCATGCTTCCGGGCACATCGTGTAATAGACAGGCTTACCTAACATGGAGTTGGAGGTGAGCTTCAGCCCCCGGATTGAAAGAACCACATTGTTAAGTCTCGCTCACCATAGCTTCCTTTCAGTTAAGGCCAAAAGTCCTTGGCAACTTTCCTTTCCTTTCAGGTGTTGATTTATTTATTAATTGGGCAAAATGGGAATTGACGAGCCTGAAACGATAAAGACGCCCATGATTTTCCTTTTGTAAAAAAATGTTTTTGTACGTCAGGAATGAAGGATGTGGCGAGGTTGAACGGGAGAAAAATGACTATGTCAAAGCCAGCTGGGGTAGTGTCGCTTCCCCGCTTTCCCGGGGTAAGAAAGGGGGTCAGATGCGGGCATTCTGCAGTTGAGAAAGCGAGACTCTGCCTGCCTTCTTCTACTGCATTTGGGACTTGTTCAGAGACTAGCTGGTTGGATGGCAAGTTGCCTTCTTGCAGAAAAACTGACATAACAAACAGGCACTGTGCGTTCAAGGTTCAGAGAAGCCTTTCCTCCTACTTTATTCTCCTGCACCGTGGTGTTTCTGGGCTGCTGACGTAGGCGAAGGAATTGCTGTGTTTATGTGAGTATGTGATGCTCTACCAGCAGCACATGTTTGCTCGTGGCTGAGTTATACGTGTATCCGAAGCTACGGGTCCTGGATGCTGTTGATTTAGCCCAAGGCATATATAATGTCCTGTAGAAACCATCCTGCTTAGTGGCCCCTCACTTACTGTGTTCTACAAGCTGCTGGCAAAGGTAATTATACTTAATAGGAGCCACCTTTGATTTAAAGCTGCAGAGGAGAATCATTAAATTGAGCGGCAAGCATGGTGGAGGGGTGGCGTGCAACCTTTGTTTGGGGACATTCGTTCGGAGCAGCTGGGATTGCTTACAAGGGCAGTGTTCCTCGGGCCCACATTTGTCACCCAGATTGTCTTGCAAAGACAATCAGCGGGCCTGGGAGAGAGCATCAAAGGCGGCGTGCAGGAAGCTGCTTTCCTGGTTCTCGCCTCTCCAGCCTCGTCCGTCCTGGCTCATGTGCTTGCCAACCCAGGTGGGTTCAGCATCCACCTGCCCACTGGACCGGCGGTCCTGAGATGTCTAATCCCACGGCCTCTGGAGGGAGAAGTCTGGGTCTGCCCGGGCACCTGCGCCGACAACAAAAGCATCCCAGCCTCATAATCCTCCGATGATTTAATGTGAGATGATTTAGTGTCTTTAAGATTTCATTTCAGTCCTTCGTGTGGCTTTGGTTACATTTCAAAGATTGTCTATAGACGCGTGTGTATATGTGTGTGTGTATACGTATATCTGTATCCATACGTTTTTACGGCAAGCCTAGTTTGGTTGAAAGAAAAAAAAAAATCCATGTGTGCGGTCACTCCTCAGAGTTTCCGAATTGCAACACCCAAGCGAGGGAGTTTGTGCCGGGCGGAGACAGCCTGTTCTGTGAGGATGCCACGTAGAATTGGGACGGATACAGGTGTCTGCAAAGTCTCAGCAAGGGAGTACCGACACCAGCTGAACCTTACAGGCTTCCAGAGGGTTCCCGGGCTGCCAGATGCTTTCACAGAGTCCAGAGGGATATCAGGAGAACCCCCTCCCCTAACCTCACCCCTGCTCCGAGGATCGAGTCATGGCCTAAAACTTTCGTACTCACGGTGCGGTCTGGGGGCCGGCGGCCTTGGCGTCTCCTGGGAGCTTGCTGGACACATGCAAATTCTCAGGCCCTGCCCCAGCCCTGCTGACTCAGGGACCGCATTTTAACAAGATGCCCAGGGGACTTGTGAGCGCGTTATGTCTGAGCAGAGTTCGCCTACAGCGCCCTGGAAGGCTGGCTCTTTTCTGGCAGGACACCCTCAGTGCTCTCTCCTCCCGTGCTCTGGCTTTGTCCCGTTCTCCTTGTCGCCCAGCTCTTCCCTCCACTCAGTTTAGCCAACACCTCACGTAGTTCGGGTCTCGGCCTGAGTATCACCTGCTCAGGGAAACTGTGATGCCTCGGATTATATCAAGCCCACCCCCGTCCCCATTACTGGCCGGAAAGTACCGTGTATCTCTGCTTTGTTCTTTTCAGCATTGACATTTTACCATTCTTGGCTTACTTGATTCTCATCCATCTCTCCGTGCTGCCCACCCCCACCCCTAGACGGTACGTTCCATGAAGGCAGAGGCCTGGCTTTATCGTCCCCATGTCCTGAGGCCCCAGCACTGCGTCTAGTATATGCTAGAAGCTCAAGAAGTACTTGTCCAATAATCAGATGCACGTTCACAGGCATATCCTCTCTTGAGGACTAGGAGATGCGTGTGACTTGCTACTCAGTCTGTCTCCTTAGAAATTGTCAGAACATTCTAGAACTGTCTTCTGTTGAGTCATTTGCAGGTGATGAGGCAACAGAACTGCTACTTGTTAAACCTCATCCACATACTGAGCATCATTCTATTTAATACCTCTTACCAGTCATGAATGAACACATGGATCAACTATGGCTTAAGGCAGGGATTTCAGATCTAACAGCCAGGAGGGGGCCGGACAAGAAAATATGCTCCACCCTTAACTCCAGCAACCAAGGAGGCTGAGCACACGCTCTACCTTGGGTTGGCCATCGGCTTGGCGCTCGAAGAGGTGCGGAGTTCCCTGTTCTGCCTGTTAGAATAAATCTTTATTGGTCACACTCACTGTGTGCTAAGCACAGCTCTAGGCTGGGAGGGGACAGTGGAGACAATATATCAGGTCCCTCCTCTCATGGGGCAGAGCCAACATACATTTAAATGTGTAAGGGCTAAGTAGAAAAATCCAGCGTAGATGAGGAGAAGGGGCTCTTGTATTGTAGGCCTTTGCTTCCTTCACTGCTGCATCCCCAGCAATTAGCTTGAGATCTGGCACATAACAGGTGCTCAGTTAACCCCAGTTGTTGACTGACTGATGGAATAGGACTTTCCAAAGGGGGCTGAGCACTAGCCCTGTTGTATGTGGCCACAAAATAAGGCAGAGAAGGTGGGCCATTTGGGGATTGGAGTTTCTGACTCTGTTGTCCAGATTAAGTGCCCTCGAAGGCACAGGTTTCTGGTTAGAATCATCAGAATCACCCCTAGAACTTACCCGAAAAACCCCAAACACACACGCACATGCGCACACACACACACACACACACACACACAAGTGTTCAGCTTATTTTTTGGACGAATTTTGACATCACGATTTCCAGAAGTGGAAGTCAGCATATGTTTTTAAAAATAGCCTCCCACTTGAGTCCGATATGCAAAGAAGGCTGAGAAACAGTTTTCCAACCAGTTGAAGTAAAAACACCGTCCATCATTTGTTGAGTGCCTACTGTGTGCCAGGCAAGGTACTCGGTGACCAATCGACCTCATTGAGAGAGAAGCTGATGATGATGACAAGGACAAGAACCACAACTGACGTTAACTGAACAACTACTTTGTGCCAGGTGGTGTGCTCAGTAAGCACTGAACGTGTTTCAACCGGGTTTCCTTTTCATAACCATCCTGTGAAATAAGTCCTCTTATGTCTCACCCGCCATTATGGGAATTTCAGAGAAGGTTCAAATGAATATCAGATATGTGATTTTGAGCAGGGTTCTAAGTTGTGACCCATGAGCCAGATTCAGCCCACCACCTGCTTTTGTAGGATTCGTGAGCTAGAATGACTTTGACATTTTTAAATGTTCAGCAGAGGGGGGAGATGTGGAAATTTGTTTTCTCTTATGTTACCTAAGTACCTACATAATATCCTTGATTTTGTCTCCTAGCCTTCAAAGCCTAAAATATTTACTATTTGGCTCTTAATGGGAAAAGCGAGCTCGCCCTTGTTCCAGAAGCTCATTCCCAGCCTGTGATACGCATAAGACAGTTGCATGCAGGATAAATTTTTGGTGGTAGGATCACGCATTTTTTAATAGTTATGGTTTTAATTTTCTGTGTATTATACAGGGAAAGTGTAATGGGTACATCAAAACCATGGTTTCATGAGTATTATTGCTGAATCCAACGTAAAGAAAACAAATGAATCCATTTGAAATCAATTTTGAAAAACAAATGAAGTAAATAATAACACACGTAGTATGGGATAAAACAAAAATCGAGAAGATGATTTAAAAAAAAAATAAAAGGATAAACACTGACTTAAAGGCCAGAAAGTAGGGTGAGTAGGAAAAGAGGAAAATAATGAAAGTAATTTAAACTTGGATAAGAAAAAAATAGAAGGCCAGCAATGACTATAGCTCTTTCCATTTTTAATATTCTGTGAGCTTGAGTTTCTTAGAACCCTTGTTTTTCAGGACTTTTTGATCTCTCGAGGTCTCTTCCAGGCTCTGATTCTATGAAGTTTCCTCAGGAGATACTGACACAAACTGGGGGTTGGCCAGGATTCGTTATAGTTCAAGGCACAGTCTTCCTGTGTTTTCCCTTCTGCTGACTTAGAAAGACAGATGTGCGAACCTCAGATGGGTTCAGAGGTTTGGTGGGGAAATCTCAGCGGCTCTCCAGTTCAGCCAGGAGTAGAAAAGGGGGGGAAGAGAAATTTGGTAATTACTGTTGCTATTTCAAGGATGCAGATAGCAGAGATTGGGGAAATCATGATTAAAAATCTTACTAAAATAACCAAGGAGGTAATAACAGGAACCAGTTGAGCCCTGGGGAGGCCAGGTCTGGGTTTATAACGACAAGGGTAGCGGTGTGTGTGTGTGTGTGCGCATGGTATGCTGATTTTTTTTTTTTTTAATACAGATCATTTTGTCCTCTGCAGTTAAAGGTTCAGTTCAGTAGCTTTGAGACAAACAGGAAAGTCTGTGTTATTCTTTACAGGAACACATCAAAGGTAGTTTCTGGCAACAGTCAAAATGTCTGTCAAGGAAAGAGAAAAGATTGTGAGGTATTCATGACCTGTTTGAAGAACTAGGGTTAAAAACACATTCAAGAAGGAATAATGTTAGAAGATAAAAGGACAGCAAGAGAGAGGGAGGCTTCTAGCTTTGTCCAGTTCTAACCATGATTGTTTCCCACCACGTCTGATGTGTCCAAGAACGGGGAAGCTCAAAATTACCATCGTGCGGGGCAGCTGAACTCTACCCGTGGAAACTTTTTCTGGTTTTGCCCCCAGACCAAATAAAGCACCAACTTCTCTTCTGTTTCATGTCGAAAGAAAAGAGGCAAAAACGTGC